>NC_079192.1:23154111-23479111 GCF_029499605.1 Hyla sarda | reverse complement strand
GAGCAGTATTATAGTAGTTATATTCTTGTATTTAGGAGCAGTATTATAGTAGTTATTTTCTTGTATTTAGGAGCAGTATTATAATAGTTATATTCTTGTATATAGGAGCAGTATTGTAGTAGTTATATTCTTGTATATAGGAGGCAGTATTATAGTAGTTATATTCCTGTATATAGGAGCAGTATTGTAGTAGTTATATTCTTGTATATAGGAGGCAGTATTATAGTAGTTATATTCTTGTATATAGGGACCAGTATTATAGTAGTTATATTCTTGTATATAGGAGCAGTATTATAGTAGTTATATTCTTGTATATAGAAGGTAGTATTACAGTAGTTACATTCTTGTATATAGGAGCAGTATTATAGTAGTTATATTCTTGTATATAGGAGGCAATATTATAGTAGTTATATTCTTCTATATGTTACGCCGAGCGCTCCGGGTCCCCGCTCCTCCCCGGAGCGCTCGCAGCGTTCTCTCATTCGCAGCGCCCCGTTCAGACCTCCTGACCGGGTGTGCTGCGATATTACTCCCAGCCAGGATGCGATTCGCGACGCGGGACGCGCCCGCTCGCGATGCGCATCCCGGCTCCCGTACCTGACCCGTTCTCCGTCTGTGTTGTCCCGGCGCGAGCGGCCCCGCTCCTTAGGGCGCGCGCGCGCCGGGTCTCTGCGATTTAAAGGGCCACTGCGCCACTAATTGGCGCAGCAGGCCTAATCAGTATCTTCACCTGTGCACTCCCTACTTATACCTCACTTCCCCTGCACTTCCTTGCCGGATCTTGTTGCCATTGTGCCAGTGAAAGCGTTTCCTTGTGTGTTCCTAGCCTGTGTTCCAGACCTCCTGCCGTTGCCCGACTACGATCCTTGCTGCCTGCCCTGACCTTCTGCTACGTCCGACCTTGCTCTTGTCTACTCCCTTGTACCGCGCCTATCTCAGCAGTCAGAGAGGTTGAGCCGTTGCCGGTGGATACGACCTGGTTGCTACCGCCGCTGCAAGACCATCCCGCTTTGCGGCGGGCTCTGGTGAATACCAGTAGCAACTTAGAACCGGTCCACCAGCACGGTCCACGCCAATCCCTCTCTGGCACAGAGGATCCACCTCCAGCCAGCCGAATCGTGACACTATATAGGAGGCAGTATTATAGTAGTTATATTCTTGTATATAGGAGGCAGTATTATAGTAGTTATATTCTTGTATATAGGAGGCAGTATTATAGTAGTTATATAATTGTATATAGGAGACAGTATTATAGTATTTATATTCTTGTAAATAGGAGCAGTATTATAGTAGTTATATATATTCTTGTATATAGGAGCAGTATTATAGTAGATATATTCTTGTATATAGGAGCAGTATTATAGTAGTTATATTCTTGTATATAGGAGACAGTATTATAGTATTTATATTCTTGTATATAGGAGCAGTATTATAGTAGTTATATATATTCTTGTATATAGGAGCAGTATTATAGTAGATATATTCTTGTATATAGGAGCAGTATTATAGTAGTTATATTCTTGTATATAGGAGCAGTATTATAGTAGTTATATTCTTGTATACAGGAGCAGTATTATAGTAGTTATATTCTTGTATACAGGAGCAGTATTATAGTAGTTATATTCTTGTATATTGGAGGCAGTATTATAGTAGTTATATTCTTGTATATAGGAGCAGTATTACAGTAGTTATATTCTTGTATATAGGAGCAGTATTATAGTAGTTATATTCTTGTATATAGGAGGTGGTATTATAGTAGTTATATTCTTGTATATAGGAGCAGTATTATAGTAGTTATATTCTTGTATATAGGAGGCAGTATTATAGTAGTTATATTCTTTTATATAGGAGGCAGTATTATAGTAGTTGTCACGATTCGGCAGGCTGGAGGTGGATCCTCTGTGTCAGAGAGGGATTGGCGTGGACTGTGTCGGTGGACCGGTTCTAAGTAGCTACTGGTTTTCACCAGAGCCCGCCGCAAAGCGGGATGGTCTTGCTGCGGCGGTAGCAACCAGGTCGTATCCACCGGCAACGGCTCAACCTCTCTGACTGCTGAGATAGGCATGGTACAAGGGATAAGGCAAGAGCAAGGTCGGACGTAGCAGAAGGTCAGGGCAGGCAGCAAGGATCGTAGTCAGGGGCAACGGCAGGAGGTCTGGAACACAGGCTAGGAACACACAAGGAAACGCTTTCTCTGGCACAAGGGCAACAAGATCCGGCAAGGGAGTGCAGGGGAAGTGAGGTATAAGTAGGGAGTGCACAGGTGGAAACTAATCAAGGTGATTGGGCCAGGCACCAATCATTGGTGCACTGGCCCTTTAAGTCTCAGAGAGCTGGCGCGCGCGCGCCATAGAGAGCGGAGCCGCGCGCGCCAGCACATGACAGCAGGGGACCGGGACGGGTAAGTGACTTGGGATGCGATTCGCGAGCGGGCGCGTCCCGCTGTGCGAATCGCATCCCCAACGGCCATGTCAGTGCAGCGCTCCCGGTCAGCGGGACTGACCGGGGCGCTGCAGGGAGAGAGACGCCGTGAGTGCTCCGGGGAGGAGCGGGGACCCGGAGCGCTCGGCGTAACAGTACCCCCCCCCCCTTGGGTCTCCCCCTCTTCTTGGAGCCTGAGAACCTGAGGATAAGACTTTTGTCCAGGATGTTGTCCTCAGGTTCCCAAGATCTCTCCTCAGAGCACTCAACTAAAAAGGGTCCAAGATAACGTGGTCCCAGATAAAAACTGGGGACACGGAAGCGGATATACTTGGTGGAGAGCTACACAAAAACAGGAGGAGTTCTTCTTTTTTCTTCGGCAGGCTTCTTCACCCGGGATGAGGCTAGTATGAGGGATTTTAGAGTCTTTTTCCAGATGGTGGCGAAGCCCCGGGAAACCACATCAACAGTGGGCACACAAGAAGGCGTGGGGGTGGGGAGGGAGGGAAGAGGGTCAAGCTTGGCACGGGGCAGAGTGTTAACAGGACGGGGGCTGTGAGGAGGAGACACAGCATAGTCCAGATAGGCCTTGGGGAGACCAGGTAAAGGGGGAGACACAGAGGTTTGACTGACGGGACTGGGAGCAGACGTGAGGCATTTTCTGTGGCAAGAAGCACCCCAGCTCCCGATCTCCCCGGTGGTCCAGACAAGGGTAGAGGAGTGGCGTTGGAGCCATGGCAGACCGAGGAGGACTTCAGAGGAGCATTTGGGCAAAACAAAAAGTTCCATGCTCAAGAGCAGGGGTTCTGTGCGGTAACGCACAGTGCAGTATAGAAGTAATTCTTTCTTTTTGCGGCGAGTCCTCTCTTCAGGGGTCAGGCGAGACCAATCCACTTGCATAGCCTCCTCGGCGGGAGGCACAGGGGTGGATTGCAAAGGATACTGTGAGAGAGGTGCTCCGAGCGGTGTGGCACATGGCAGGGCCTTCCCAGGCAGGAGACCACGGCAGAGTCTAGAGTCCCCATCAAATTTGTCCGGCAGGGACAAGCAGGGGTTAGGAGCGGCCTGTCGCTGCGGAGGAGTTGCAGGAGCCGGCGGAGGAGATGGTTGTTGCTGTTGCAGCTGCTGTGTCTGTGACTGAAGTTGCTGTATCTGCGGCAGCAGCTGCTGTATCTGTGACTGAAGTTGCTGTGTCACGGTGGTCAAGTATGCCAGCTGGTGATTTCGTTGGGTGATCATTAGGGATTGCTGGGCAATGACCGTGGAAATGTCGGCAAGACTTGACAGCGGCACCTCAGCGGAATCCATGGCCGGATCTACTGTCACGATTCGGCAGGCTGGAGGTGGATCCTCTGTGTCAGAGAGGGTTTGGCGAGGACCGTGTCGGTGGACCGGTTCTAAGTAGCTACTGGTTTTCACCAGAGCCCGCCGCAAAGCGGGATGGTCTTGCTGCGGCGGTAGCAACCAGGTCGTATCCACCGGCAACGGCTCAACCTCTCTGACTGCTGAGATAGGCATGGTACAAGGGATAAGGCAAGAGCAAGGTCGGACGTAGCAGAAGGTCAGGGCAGGCAGCAAGGATCGTAGTCAGGGGCAACGGCAGGAGGTCTGGAACACAGGCTAGGAACACTCAAGGAAAGGCTTTCTCTGGCACAAGGGCAACAAGATCCGGCGAGGGAGTGCAGGGGAAGTGAGGTATAAGTAGGGAGTGCACAGGTGGAAACTAATCAAGGTGATTGGGCCAGGCACCAATCATTGGTGCACTGGCCCTTTAAGTCTCAGAGAGCTGGCGCGCGCGCGCCCTAGAGAGCGGAGCCGCGCGCGCCAGCACATGACAGCAGGGGACCGGGACGGGTAAGTGACTTGGGATGCGATTCGCGAGCGGGCGCGTCCCGCTGTGCGAATCGCATCCCCAACGGCCATGTCAGTGCAGCGCTCCCGGTCAGCGGGACTGACCGGGGCGCTGCAGGGAGAGAGACGCCGTGAGTGCTCCGGGGAGGAGCGGGGACCCGGAGCGCTCGGCGTAACAGTAGTTATATTCTTGTATATAGGAGGCAATATTATAGTAGTTATATTCTTCTATATAGGAGGCAGTATTATAGTAGTTATATTCTTGTATATAGGAGGCAGTATTTGAAGAAAGTCAGTACTGGATATGGTCCTTCTGTCCCGTCAGGTTGAGCCCCTGTCTGTCCCCGGGGCTCTCCTGCAGTATCTCCCCCTGTGTATATAGCAGTGGTCTTCAACCTGCGGACCTCCAGATGTAGCAAAACTACAACCCCCAGCATGCCCGGACAGCCGTTGGCTGTCCGGGCATGCTGGGAGCTGTAGTTTTGCAACATCTGGAGGTCCGCAGGTTGAAGACTACTGGTATATAGGTTTCCCTTAACAGGTTTTCATATAATGAGTAAAGGACCTTTATTGTTAGTCACATTATTATTATGATTATGTTTAAGTCATATGATTGTTACCCAGAGAACCCAGTGTCCAAGTGACCTCTCTAGTGACCTATGGGCTCCTTGCACAGCCCCCCTATATAAGATGGGGGAGGAGCTGCAATCGCTCTCTTAGCTCATTGCTACTTCTGCTGAGGTCAAGTCCAGTCCAATTTTCCAGTATCAGTGTCAAGAGCATTGGAGGCCTCAAGCCTAAAGTCGGCAGCCACTTATCAATTGCAAGTAATCTAAAGTCATCTAATAGTCAGTCATCCAGTCAGTCAAGTCAAGTCTACTGTCTATTCAACGTGGCCTGCAATATAGTCTGTCAAGTCACTCAAAGCCTGCGAGGTCCCCCCGTGTCACTGGCCACCTCTCTGGGATACTGGCTGAACTCTATAGACTGTACCATCTGTCTAACCTCAGTAAAGTTACCGTTACCCTTAAGCAGGCCTTGGACTCTTTATTGCCCCTGCCTGACCTAGTATCAGTGGTACTACCGTAGGGTGGTAGTATAGGAAAACCACGCCCTGGCATCACGAACACGAAGGGGTTCCCCTTGGCCACCAACATCTGCCCCGCATCTACCTCACTACACCCGTGGCTCACCACAACTTTTGGCATCACAAGCAGGATTTGGGTGTGTGCCATATGCCACAAAGCCACAAGTCCGCCCCCCCCCCCCCTCCCCTAGTCTGAACTGTGTCCGAGAAAAATCGCATGCCGATGAGAAAAAGGTTTGCGCCAGAAAAGTGTACGGGACTGTTCTAATTGTAATGTGTTTTACTAAAGGCGCTGGTCAAATAGTGTGGGAGGAGAAAAGGAGTCCAGTATCCATAGTTGAAAATAACTTTGAAGTCATGAATATTATGTGCAAGATCCGTAAGGAAGCAATGTTACATGCCAAAATAACTGCCGTTGTACCTGAAAGGGTTAATCTGTTGGTGGAGAAGCGCGCGAAAGGTCCCCGCCAAAGCCAGCGTCCCGCCCCTGGGCGTGGAAGTCATGTCGCTGTGTCTATGCTGAAGTGGAACTATGAAGATCTGCCTCCTGTTGCCGGGGGACCGGAAGTCAGTGCTGCACTGATTCTGGCCAGTGGCCATCTTACTGGAGCCCATTACAGAAGGGACAAGAACAGGAAGTCTCAGGTGCACAGGCAGGTGGGAAATCCCACTAACTGCGTCCTGCTCTGAAAATTCTGGCCGGGTACCCGCTGCAGCGCAGACTCTGCAGATACCAACGATCGCAAGAAAGACGCAAACACCTACGATCGCAAGAAAGTCGCAGACACCTACGATCGCAAGTAAGTCTCCATTACTGGAGGCGAGTCACATTAACCCCTTAGTGCCGTCCAGTGTTCCCGGATGCTTGCCATCACGAGGGAGAGCCTCACCTAGGTGTATGTCAGTAAGGTCAGACTTAGGCTGGGTTCCCACCACGTTTCGTTAAATACGGTTTCCGTATACGGGTGGGAGGAGGGGGGGCTGGGCTTAATCGCGGCGCCCGCACTCAGCTGTATTCGGGAACCGTATTTAATGCATGTCTATGAGCCGACCGGAGTGAACCGCAGCCTCCGAAGCAGGCAAAAACGTGGTCGACCGCGTTTTTGCCTATGGTCGGGAAACCGCATACGGCCGGAAACGAAGCCGACCGGAGGCTGCGGTTCACTCCGGTCGGCTCATAGACATGCATTAAATACGGTTCCCGAATACGGCTGAGTGCGGGCGCTGCGATTAAGCCCCCCCTCCTCCCAGCCGTATACGGGAACCGTATTTAACAAAACGTGGTGTGAACCCAGCCTAAGTCTCTGCAGAACCTCCCCAAGCATCTTAAAGGGCCAATACTCCCCAGGTTGCAAGGGGGCTCAGTGGTAAAAAAAAAAACATCGGACCCGAATTAAAGCGCATTAGAATGGGAAGACTACAGATGGCTACCTTCCCCGTCTCTTCTGTGTTGGGTCCACAAAGAAGCGCAACAATCAGATACTGAAAAAGCTAAATTTAAGCTGGTTGAACTTATAGAGCTCCATGGGGAGGGGAGTGCTTCTGGAAAGCCGTCAGAGAAAGTGCCCAGGCCCAAGCTGGTTGCCCCAGCAGTTTGGCCTGACCAGCGGGCACCAACAAAGTGCCACAGCCTACTCCAGCTGTTCAGGAGGTTTGTCCAGCCCAACAGGCACCAACTGTTATTCCCCCCAGTGGCACAAGCTGCTGCTGTACAAGTGGTGATCACCGTGAGTCCGACCATCACAGAGTCCCGTTTGTCCCATGTCTCATGGAACACCCATGTCAACCTCATGGAGGGGGCCCAGTCTCGCTGTCCTGGGTTCATGTCCCAACCTAGGAAACAGTCCGACAGGCGAGGCTGTAATGGATGAGTCCGTATATGCAGATGGATTGAGACCAGCTTCACTGACTCACAAATTCTGTGCTCGGACTCGCACTGACCCAGGTGCGCAATCAATGGTAGAAGGAAGGAGGAAGTCCAGCATACGAAACTCCAACATCAACTTTATTCGGCAATAAAAGCAGGTACAAAACTGTGACACACCATCAGATAGACATCTGGACGCGTTTCGGGTGGATATACCACCCTTTATCACAGATAGTTTTTTCTGCCCATCATGGTTTCCTTAAATAAGGAAAAAAAATTCCAGGGGGCGGAAACTTCCTGTCTAGCATCTTCACATGTGAACACAATCGTAAGAGATACACATATAAAACAGCCATGACGGACATGACTTGAAGTAAAAAAACATGAAAAGGAAAAACATGAAAAGAGAGGAAAAATGTATCATATACACTGTATACATCTATGTAATGAACTCTACATTGTAACTCATGTAAATCCTGGTTTTCCCATTTATTGCAGCTAGGGTATAACCCGATGAGGCTTGCATATAATGTGAATTACCATTGCTGCGGCAAGAATTCCGACATGCACACCAAATAATCGAGTAATAGAAATTCATAATAATTAATGATTGGTGATACTTACTAATGATGATAT
Source organism: Hyla sarda (assembly GCF_029499605.1). Classification (NCBI taxonomy): domain Eukaryota; kingdom Metazoa; phylum Chordata; class Amphibia; order Anura; family Hylidae; genus Hyla; species Hyla sarda. The sequence goes on along the minus strand of NC_079192.1, from coordinate 23,471,249 downwards.
TATGGTCATGGATACAAAAAATGACAATGAAAAATAAAAATGAAAAATAGCAAAAATGGAAATGCTAGTATTGCTATATATATATATATATATATATATATATATATACTGGGGGGATTGAGGGACATAACTGCCGATGGCATTGATGTATTTCTATATTTAACCCACTCCAGCCCTAAACTTGTGAATTTTCATATCAATAATGCAGTAGGAATTCTTGTCTTACATTCAGACCGGCAGGGGCATGCGTTTTAAGCATGAATGGCCAATAAGCTTCTCTGTTTCTTAATTTTCTGCCTGTATTACCACCCCTACTGCTCGCACTTATTTTTTCAATGGCATATGCCACAAACGTACGGTGTGAACCGTGGTGTGCATCCAAGAAATGCTTGGAGGCACCTGATTTGTTTCTTCTATTTGAAGTGTTCCCTATGTCATTCAAATGCTCCAGAATGTGTGTTTTAAATGTTCTTTTGGTGCTTCCTATATATTTTAAATTGCACTCGGACCATTCGATGACATTTGGATTTGACAAAACTACATGCTTTGCACGGGTGAGAGCCGCATTTGTGGAATCCAGTGTGTTGTAACCAAGTCCGTGTGGAAACAGTGGTAGATTTGACTTCACTTGGGGACAACATGTCACCCAATGTGGTAGCTCTTTTGGCTACAATCGCGCAACCATTTTCAAGCAATTTGGCTAAAATCGGATCATGATGCAAAATATGTAGATGTCGCTGTATAATGGCTTTGGCTTGGTTGGACAAGAACTGGTTTATTAATTGATATATTGTTGGATGATGATGAGTTACTCCGGTTTATGAGCAAATGTTGTCTATCCTTTTTGGCTACAATTTGTTCTGCCCGTTGTAGATGGGATTTAGAAAATCCTCTATCTACAAGACGTCCCTCTAGATCCTTTTTGGAATGGAAGAGTACCTACAGTATGTAAAGAAACGTCAGTATTTCTGTACTCATGTACAAATGTCATAATATGCATAGTCATAGTCAAATGTCATAATATGCATAGTCCTATTCATAGTCAAATATAAGGTTAATAGGTCATGTTCCTAACGTAGTCCTAAGTGTGTTGCTAAGTGCACTCATCCTTATTCTCCAGTAATCCTATGGTTGCTCAGTTATACAATTTGTCAGAGCACGTATGGACATTGATACAGAGAATCTCTTGCTTTCTCAGTTTTTGTCAACAAACAGCCTGGATATGGACTTTAATTGCAATGCCCCAGGATTGCATGCGGTCCCATGGCCATTTCACTCCTCAGCCTTCCAGGACGGACGTCGAGGGCAACTTTACTCAAGTAGGGGGGTTTGTGGTGTCCCAGTACAAGATATGGTCCTGTATGGTCCTTCTGTCCCATCAGGTTGAGTCCCTGTCTGTCCCCGGGGCTTTCCTGCAGTATCCCCCTCTGTGTATATAGGTTTCCCATAAAGGGTTTTCAAATAATGAGTAAAGGACCTTTATTGTTAGTCACATGATTATGTTTGAGTCACATGTTTAAGTCATACGATTGTTACCCAGAGAACCCAGTGACCTCTCTAGTGATATATGGGCTCCTTGCACAGCCCCCCTATATAAGATGGGGAGGAGCTGCAATCGCTCTTTTCCTCTTTCTCTTTCTCTCTTAGCTCATTGCTACTTCTGCTGAGGTCAAGTCCAGACCAATGTTCCAGTATCAGTGTCCAGAGCATTGTCATCAAGTCAGTCAAGTCTACTGTCTATTCAATGTGGCCTGCAATATAGTCCGTCAAGTCACTGCAAGTCCCACAAAGCCTGCCAGGTAAAAACTACCGTTACCCTTAACCTGGCCTTGGACTCTTTATTGCCACTGCTTGACCTAGGATTAGTGGTACTACCTTTGGGTGGTTATATAGGAAAACCACACCCTGGCATCACGAACACAAAGGGGTTAATACCACCTACCCCTTGGGCACTAACATCTGCCCTGCATCTACCTCACTACACCCGTGGCTCACCACACATACATTTTATATACTGGCCATTTTCCTTAACTAGGCTTTCTTTAACTTTGCATATTTTAATAATACAAGTAAATATAAAAATAAATGTAATATATTTTATTACATTTCTTTCTTTCTCCTGTTATCAAGCTTCTTCCCTCTCCACCCTCTCCAGGCTGTATTTTACTCTGAAAATCATCTCAGCTTTGTCCTGTGTCTACAAGTCTATGGAGGGAGGGGGGAGGAGGGAGCTCTGTCCACCAGCTCTAGGAGAACTACAAATTATAGAGGAATCCTAAAGAGCAGAAATCTGCTTAAAAAACGCCATGTCATATACTAGCCAGAAAAAAATGCTGCTTCTCATGTACACACACAGGCCGGCCAACCTGAAAAGTCACCTGAAAGGACAGGTATGGTTTAGGAAGACCACCCCCCCTAAGGGACCACTTTTTGATACAATTTTTGGATGTAGGTTTCAGTGTATGTAGTTTTACCATATAGCTTTACGATGATTTGTGGACCAGCTGTAATGTGAATAGTCATGTAACTTCAGTGTACGGTAGATATAACTTCATTTGCACACAGCTGTGTCTGTGCTTAGATTCCCCTGCAGGGAAGGATGCTCTGCGGTGCCGACTGTGCGAGCAGCTGCTGCCCAGTAGTGCGGGGCATTAAGGCGAGGCGGCTGGTTTGATGTTTCTACTGGCCTGGATTTATTTAGATAAATTCGTAATGTGCTGCCCGAGGCGGCTTTATACCATCACATTAATTATACAGAGCGGACTTGTGAGGAATGTTACTATGAGATAAAACAGGTGAAGCTGAGGAACGAATTACTGACCCGCCATCTACTGAAAATGTCTGTGAATAACAACCGCAGAAAACAGAGGCATACACATCGCCCCCTGTGATCCTGGATTTCCTACTGATACTAAAATATAACCTCCGCAGGCCCTAAATGTTCCTCACAACCATCTGGCTTCCCATTAAGTTGTTCCTTATATCTGTGTATTATTATATTCTTGTATATAGGAGCAGTATTATAGTAATTATATTCTTGTATATAGGAGACAGTATTATAGTAGTTATATTCTTGTACATAGGAGGCGGTATTATAGTAGTTATATTCTTGTATATAGGGGCAGTATTATAGTAGTTATATTCTTGTACATAGGAGCAGTATTATAATAGTTATATTCTTGTATATAGGAGCAGTATTATAGTAGTTATATTCTTGTATATAGGAGCAGTATTATAGTGGTTATATTCTTGTATATAGGAGCAGTATTATAGTAGTTATATTCTTGTATATAGGAGCAGTATTATAGTAGTTATATTCTTGTACATAGGAGCAGTATTATAGTAGTTATATTCTTGTATATAGGAGACAGTATTATAGTAGTTATATTCTTGTATATAGGAGGCAATTTTTATTAGTAAAAAACAAACAGAAATATTACAGTACATTCGACCACAAAAACTAAACGAAAACAATAATCACGTATTATATATCATACACTTGCATTAAAGAGAAAATAAATAAATAAATAACAACACAAAAACATCATGAAGGTGAATATTATTCTATATACACATTCCTCCATAATGAACGATTTTTTTCATCCTTCCTGACCTCCAAACATTTGATCCACCTCAGTTCTGACATGATCAGGTCCACTGCTCTCCTATCATGGAAGGGTTCACTGTACATGGACACGCGGGTTCTGGTGTGCCAGTGATAGTATTTTATGACGGTGATGATCAGATATAACGTCTCCCGGTCAATGTCCCTGCCATATGTGTCGCCCTCCCCAACACTCCGATATAAAATGTGTCATGGTCTCCTCCTCCTGACACCCCAAGGGACACTCACGATCTGACAGACTCAGATATCTTAAATTCCCCCTGACAAATAGTTTGCCGTGTAAGGACAGCCAGGCGATGTCATGAAATTTTTTTGGGAGCCTAACACTATTCAGGAGTCTCAGACTGTCCTGTAAGATGGCGGATGTACAGTCCTTCAGAGCTGGCTGTAAATAGAAGAACGTCCTACACACCATGACATACAGGTCCTTACGGGTCTTACTCTCTATATAGGACTTCTCCATGCGCCATCTCTTCAGACATCTGAGCCCGTATTCCAGGTACGGCGGGAGGTAGTCACGCGTCCATCTCCCCCTCTTGAGACTGCCGCCTCGCACCCAAGACTCTGCAAAAGGCAATATCCAGTCCCTGATACTATTCGCCCACAGGGAGCTGTTGTTTGAGTCCAGGCAACCAAAATTAACTTTTAGAAACATGGAGTCAAAGAACACCCTTGGATTCAGCATATCCAACCCACCCTCTCTCCTCTGTAGGTAGGTGATCCCTCTTTTTATTGGGTTCAACCTGTTCCCCCAAAACATCTGGAAGAACAGGCTAAAGAGCCGAGCGGAGAAACATTCTGGCAAAGGAAAAACGACAGAGACATACAAGAAGACGGGGACCAGGTAAGTCTTCAACATTGTAACCCTTTCTCTATAGGTCAGCCTCCAGTTCTTCCATCGCTGAACCTTTGCATTTCCGGCTTCCAATTTCTCTTCCCAATTTAGTTTGGCGTTATTGTCCCTCCCGAATTTGACCCCTAGGATTTTAATATAGGTGGAGGCTCTCACAAATTGGGGCAGATCAAAGTCTGGATCAGAATCAGATATCCAGAGAGCTTGACTCTTCTCAAGGTTGACCAGAGACCCTGAGGCCTCCGAGTAACTTCTGATGGCTGCAGACAACATCTCCACCTCCCGAGGCTCAGATATCACTACAGTCACATCATCCGCATAGGCAACAACACTCAGGGGAAAGCAGTGGGGGACCGACACCCCCTGAAAACCACACTCCTGCAGTGACCTCAGAAACGGGTCTAAGGCAAATACATACAGCAGCGGACTCAGTGGGCAACCTTGTCTCACCCCCGCCTCAACCCTGAACGTGTCACCCTGCCAACCATTGATCAGAGGAAAGCTCTCGGCCTCACAATACAAAGTCTTCAGCCAATCGATGAATTGTCCCGGAGTACCGTACTTTGACAAAGTGGCCCATAGATACTCGTGATCTACTCTGTCAAAGGCTTTAGCCTGGTCAAGACTCACAACATATCTCCCACACCTCAGGGCTTTACATCTCTCAAACATCTCCCTTATGGAGATCACTGCCCCAGAGATGTTCCGCCCTTTTACTGTGCCATACTGACAGCCTGCCAACAGTGCCGGGGACAGACAAACTAACCTAGAAAACAGGATCTTTGCCAGAATCTTCCTGTCGACATTCAAGAGGGCAATTGGCCTCCAGTTCTTGATGTCACTCGGCTCTTTACCTTTAGACAGCAGAATCAGCGAGGACACTCTCATGGATGGAGGCATCAAGTGACTTTCTAGACAATTTGTGTAAACATCCACGAGGATTGGAGCCAAGAGGTCTCTGAATGTCTTATAGAATTCTGCTGTTATCCCATCTGGACCTGGTGCCTTCTTCACATGTAACTTATCAATAGCCTCTTTGACCTCCACAACCGTCAATTCTGCTGTCAAAGGAGAAAAGTCCAAATCATTAGTATCAGGGAGCGGAGTCGCCTCCAAGAATTGGGTCATCTTGTCTCTATCTAAAACCTTCTTCTGAAACAAGTCAGCATAGTACGATCTCACCACCCCCAGGATACCCTCCCGAGATTCCTGCAAAACACCCTGGGAGTCAGTGAGACCAGTGACAGATTTATTTGCCACCCGCTCCCGGCAATTCTCAAAGGGATCAGGAGACCCTAAGGACCCATAATCCCGTTCAAGAACCAGGGAGGTATACCTGCTGTACTGATACTTCCTTATCTCAGATTTCAGCCGGTCTATCCTTTGTTGGTCCCCACCCGCCGAATATAGTGACTCCAATTCTTTCCGCAGCTTGAGATACTGGCCATACTTACTCTTCCCCTTTTTAAAGGACAGTCTCTTTAAGAGGGTTCTGATCTCATCCTTGACATCCTCCCACCAGGTGGCCATATCATCATAGAAGTCCACCCACTCTAGCTGGCTCTGCACAAAGAAATGAACACATGTCTGAACATAGACATCCTCCAAGATACTAGAATTGAGCTTCCAGAGCCCCCTTCCAATATCTGGACGTTTGGTGACACCAAGACAGAAAACTAAGGCCATATGGTCTGAATAAGGGACAGTTTTCTCATTCCTCTCATTAATAATTTCCGCAGGACCCACAAATGCCATATCTATCCTACTGCTCCTGTCAGAACATGAGTATGTAAGTTTTGGTTTCCTTCTACCCTGTGTGAACACATCACTCAACCCAGCCTGCAAATCATGTTGTTTAGGACCTTGGAGTCCCTGGCCACCGCTCTGCCTGAGGACCTGTCACCTGATGTCCTAGTGACATTAAAATCCCCGGCCATGATTACAGGAACAGATGTGAATAGATACGGCTTGAGCTCGTTAAACAATTGGACCCTTTCCGCCACTGTCTGTGGGCCATAGATATTTATGAGCCGGAGCCTTCTACCATGGATAGTGACCTCCAGGATCAGACACCTTCCCATGACGACCTCTGTCATCCTATGTACCGTCACATTCTTGGTAATAAACAGTAGGGCCACCCCGGCATAAGGCTCCACAGCCAGCGACCAGAAAGAAGGACCAGACGTCCATTCCCTCTCAGCCTCACGTAGGTGCCCCAATATAGTCAAGCGCGTCTCCTGCTTAAAGATGACATCTGCTTCTAAATCTCTAAGATGGTCATAGACAATGTGTCGTGTCCTCCTCACTTTAATGCTATTAACATTACTTGAGATAATATTTAAAGTAAACCCAGCCATCACAAAGTACCACAAAGAGAAGAGCAGAGACCTGATCCCCATCATCACAAGTCAGAATCTGAGTCCCGCTGTCCACCACCTGTCTCCATGTCTGACTCTACCTGAGGTTTTACACTCTGTGGTTTCCTTTTTATTGGGGGTTGGTCCCTGGTGTCACAATCACAGTCATCCTCAATTCTTTTCAATTCAGTCAAAATCTCCCTCAGACTCTGACAGGACCTCGTACCTGTTGGACACAACCATCACTCCTGCCCTGTTGTCAGCCCTTTTCTTCAGACTTTGGCCGGAGCTGTTCTCCCCCTCAGGCATGCGGGAGGACTTGTCTTTTTTCCTCCTTTTGCATCCTATTCCCCTCAGACACAGAAGAGGACACCGCTGGCTGCTGCTGGTCTTGTGGCACAACCTCCATGTCCCCTTGTGTGCTCTCTGACTGCTGAGGTGTTAGTGCAGTGTCACTCAAATCTGTCTGGACCTCCTGTCTGGTCAGTTGAGGCACAGATATTAAAGCCTCCTCCTCTACAGCCTCTGCCCCCGCCACAAGGTCCTCATCAGGAAGCTCCCAGCAGATGTTGTGCCAGGCATTGGGACAGTCCCGGTGAGGGTGACCGATCTCACCACATAGATTACATCTGATGTTTTGGCAGTCCGCACTTAGATGACCAGTCTCACCACACAGGTTACACTTTACCACTGTACAGGTGTTAGCCAGATGCCCAGGTTTACCACATTTAAAACACTTTCTGGGCTGACCGGGGTAGAAGCAAACACCTTTTTCCCTCCCAATAAAGAAGGAGTTGGGCAGATGTTGGGTGATGTTACCATGTTGGCGCAGCTTCACCAGGACCTTCCACCCTCCAGTCCAGATACCGTCATCATCTCTGTTCTTGGTGAGATCAGACACCAGGTCACAATGTCTGCGGAGCCACACCACAATGTCCTGGGGGGAAACAGCTTCATTCCAGAAGATGATGTTTATGATGACGGTATCTGGCTTGGATATGGGAATAAAGCTGAATTTACTTCATCCCTCTGTGTCTCTGAACCTGGGGAAGTTGGACCAGAACCTATCCAGATTAGACATGAGATTAAAGCTGACATCATAGCCCTGTCTATCTGGAAGGTTTGTTACCGCCAAGATGTCCGCTGGCACAAACCCCATCTGATGGCACAGGAGCTCCCTCACCACAAACCTCCTATCTGGAAGGTCCTCCTTGGCACCTCTGTGCCGAAATCTCACCACATTCCTCCTTTTAAATGCCTGGCCAGATTAATTGGCGCTGGAGGTGAAAGATGGAGCACCACGGCTCCAGGCATTTCTAGGAGGAACCTGGCGGGTCCCTGCGTCCTGTCTTACAGGGTTGGGGTCCACTCTAGGGGGCCCTGCCACATCTGCTGTGCTTGTGGGTAAAGGGGGGAAATCCTGCACAGTATTGTGTACAACAACACCTGTCCCATCCACCTCTATATCATCATCATCAGACATTACACCCCACACAGATTGTGCACCCCCTCCAGCCACCGACCCCTCAGGAACATCACAGTCCGCACCCCCAGTCCGTGCCCCAACATCATCATAGTCCGCACCCCCAGTCTGTGCCCCAACATTAGAGCTCTGCTCCATCACGCCATCACCTTCATACACCGGCAAATGTCCACTGTCCTCCTGATGTACTGGGCTCTCTGGGACTTGCGGTGCCTCTGCAGGTACTTGAATTGCAGGCACTTGTTTAGGAACAGCTGCAGGTCTCTGATGTTGCTGTTCTCCATACTTATGCTGATCCTTGAAGGTGAAGCTTGGTGGTTTTATTAGGGGTCTTTTCACCTCCTGGGGCTCCTCTGCGGTGATATCTGGTGTTACATCCGATCTGGGCTCAGAATCAAAATTTAGCTGGTACTGGGAAAAGCGCTCCTGGTTTCTGTAGGATTCCGCCAGTGGTCCCATCCTCTCCAGTAAACAGTCCATCTCGCTCACTATGGTGGCCAGCACTGTGCTCAGTGTATACAGTATGTTGTCATACATTGTCTTGTACTGTGGGTTCGCAGTCTTTAGTTTGTATATACAGTCAATCTGCATTTGCAGCATTTGTTTTTGGTGTTTCAGCTCCTCCATCCTCCTCACCAGTGCAGGGATCTCCTCCGCCAGCTGTAGCTCTGGTGCCCGGGTGGTCTCTTTGCCCTGCTGGTGGGGTCTGGATATACTCTCAGGCTGGTTGTACACAGTGGAGCCATGGCTGCTTGTATCTGCTGAAGCCAGGTCAGAGTCCGGGGCAGGAACAGTTTTGCAGACACTTTGAGATTTCTCCACAAATTTCCCAGGTGTCACCCTCATAGACCCTTCTGCAGTATTTTGGCTCTTACCTCCAGCCTCGGATCTTGTGCGGCCTGAGCGGGTCATGCTGGAGACCACCTCTTGTTGTTTCAGGTTTTCCTGTAGTGTCTGTCTCTCCAGAGATGTCCTCCTCTGTCTCTGTGCTGGAGAGTGGAGCTGCACACCTGCTGCCTGTGATCCACTCTGCCCCAGCTCCTGTGCACCAACATGTGATCCACTCTGCCCCAGCTCCTGTGCACCAACATGTGATCCACTCTGCCCCAGCTCCTGTGCACCTCCATGTGATCCACTCTGCCTCAGCTTCTGTGCACCAACATGTGATCCACTCTGCCCCAGCTCCTGTGCACCTCCATGTGATCCACTCTGCCCCAGCTCCTGTGCACCTCCATGTGATCCACTCTGCCCCAGCTCCTGTGCACCTCCATGTGATCCACTCTGCCCCAGCTCCTGTGCACCTCCATGTGATCCACTCTGCCTCAGCTTCTGTGCACCAACATGTGATCCACTCTGCCCCAGCTCCTGTGCACCTCCATGTGATCCACTCTGCCCCAGCTCCTGTGCACCTCCATGTGATCCACTCTGCCCCAGCTCCTGTGCACCTCCATGTGATCCACTCTGCCCCAGCTCCTGTGCACCTCCATGTGATCCACTCTGCCCCAGCTCCTGTGCACCAACATGACCTTGAATAGCAGACTTGTCTCTTACTGGACTTACTTTCTGGGAGCCTTTTTGTTGTTCCCCACACTGAGAGCCTTGGCCGGCCGACTGTATCATTACACGTGTCTCAAAAACACTTTCTGCTGCTTCTTTTTTGCTTTACAAACATCAATTTCTTTATCTTCCATCCTTGCACTTGTAGTGCTTCCATGCTGAGGACTTTGGTGTACAGAATCCACTTTAGGATTTTCATCCCCATCAAAAGAGTCTGTGAGTTTTCCTCCAGTGTAGGCCGAGAAGCCTGGGCCTTGCTTGGGGAGCTTCCCCGCCCAGGGTGGCCCCGCCCTGGGCTTGCTCCAGACATCAGGAGAACTACAGACGCACAACCTCACAGCTAGGAGGCAATTTTTATTGTGAAAACAAACATAAAAATACAAAAAAGAATATATTCTTACAATACAAAACAAAAATAACAAGCATTGTACACACAATGACTACTCAACTAGAGTGTATATATAGAGTCATAATAAACTTAAAAAGTCCACATTTGCTGGGAAAGAAAAAAAAAAAAAAAAAAACAACATCACATCATCTGTGTTAAACCAAAGAGACATTCCTCCATAATTTCCCATTATTTTGGTTTCTCCTCATTTCTAATGATTTTACCCACTGGAGCTCGGACATGATCTGTCTTACTGCTGTGATGTGGTGGAATGGCTCATTGTGTATGGACACTCTAGTTCTCATGTGCCAATGGTAATATTTAGTGATAGTAATTATTATGTACATAGTCCCCCTGTCTACAGTCCTGTTACTGGATGGTACAGCATAGATGATGTCAGGATACGTCAGGTTCTGCAGTAATGGGATGTTCAGCTTACCGGACACTTCTTCCCATATCCTCCTCCCGGCCCTGCAGTCAGATATGAAATGCTCCATCGTCTCCTCCTGCTGACAACCCAGAGGACAGTTCCTATCTGAGACACTTAGATATTTTAGATTACCCCTGACAAAGAGCCTCCCATGGAGTGACAGCCAAGCAATGTCAAATAACTTTGCGGGAAGTCGTTTCCCATTGAGGAACCTAAGACTTTCTTGTAAAGTGCTGGTCACACAATCCCTCAAGGCAAGCGGAGAACAGAAGAAAGCCCTACAGATCCTCACATATAGGTCCTTCCTTGGCTTACTCTCTATATAAGACTTCTCAATGCGCCATCTCTTCAGACATCTAAGCCCGTATTCCAGGTACGGGGGGAGGTAGTCACGCGTCCATCTCCCCCTCTTGAGACTGCCGCCTCGCACCCAAGACTCTGCAAAAGGCAATATCCAGTCCCTGATACTATTCGCCCACAGGGAGCTGTTGTTTGAGTCCAGGCAACCAAAATTTACTTTTAGAAACATGGAGTCAAAGAACACCCTTGGATTCAGCATATCCAACCCACCCTCTCTCCTCTGTAGGTAGGTGACCCCTCTTTTTATCAGGTTCAACCTGTTCCCCCAGAACATTTGGAAGAACAGGCTAAAGAGCCGAGCGGAGAAACATTCTGGCAAAGGAAACACAACAGAGACATACAAAAAGACGGGGACCAGGTAAGTCTTCAACATTTTAACCCTTTCTCTATAGGTCAGCCTCCAGTTCTTCCATCGCTGAACCTTTGCATTTCCGGCTTCCAACTTCTCTTCCCAATTTAGTTTGGCGTTATCGTCCCTCCCGAATTTGACCCCTAGGATTTTAATATAGGAGGAGGCTCTCACAAATTGGGGCAGATCAAAGTCTGGATCAGAATCAGATATCCAGAGAGCTTGACTCTTCTCAAGGTTGACCAGAGACCCTGAGGCCTCCGAGTAACTTCTGATGGCTGCAGACAACATCTCCACCTCACGAGGCTCAGATATCACTACAGTCACATCATCCGCGTAGGCAACAACACTCAGGGGCAGGCAGTGGGGGACCGGCACCCCCTGAAAACCACACTCCTGCAGTGACCTCAGAAACGGGTCTAAGGCGAATACATACAGCAGCGGACTCAGTGGGCAACCTTGTCTCACCCCCGCCTTAACCCTGAAGGTGTCACCCTGCCAACCATTGATCAGAGGAAAGCTCTCAGCCTCACAATACAAAGTCTTCAGCCAATCAATGAATTGTCACGGAATACCGTACTTTGACAAAGTGGCCCATAGATACTCATGATCTACTCTGTCAAAGGCTTTAGCCTGGTCAAGACTGACAACATATCTCCCACACCTCAGGGCTTTACATCTCTCAAACATCTCCCTTATGGAGATCACTGCCCCAGAGATGTTCCGCCCTTTTACTGTGCCATACTGACAGCCTGCCAACAGTGCCGGGGACAGACAAACTAACCTAGAAAACAGGATTTTTGCCAGAATCTTCCTGTCGACATTCAAGAGGGCAATTGGCCTCCAGTTCTTGATGTCACTCGGCTCTTTACCTTTAGACAGCAGAATCAGCGAGGACACTCTCATGGATGGAGGCATCAGGTGACTTTCTAGACAATTTGTGTAAACATCCAAGAGAATTGGGGCCAAGAGGTCTCTGAATGTCTTATAGAATTCTGCTGTTATCCCATCTGGACCTGGTGCCTTCTTCAGATGTAACTTATCAATGGCCTCTTTGACCTCCGCCACCGTCAATTCTGCTGTCAAAGGAGAAAAGTCCAAATCATTAGTATCAGGGAGCGGAGTTGTCTCCAAGAATTGGGTCATCTTGTCTCTATCCAAAACCTTCCTCTGAAACAAGTCAGCATAGTACGATCTCACCACCCCCAGGATACCCTCCCGAGATTCCTGCAAAACACCCTGAGAGTCAGTGAGACCGGTGACAGATTTATTTGCCACCCGCTCCCGGCAATTCTCAAAGGGATCAGGAGACCCTAAGGACCCATAATCCCGTTCAAGAACCAGGGAGGTATACCTGCTGTACTGATACTGCCTTATCTCAGATTTCAGCCGGTCTATCCTTTGTTGGTCCCCACCCGCCGAATATAGTGACTCCAATTCTTTGCGCAGCTTGAGATACTGGCCATACTTACTCTTCCCCTTTATAACTGACAGTCTCTTTAAGAGGGTTCTGATCTCATCCTTGACATCCTCCCACCAGGCGGCCATATCATCATAGAAGTCCACCCGCTCTAGCTGACCCTGTATAAGAGAGTGAACCTGTCTCTGCACAGAAGGATCCTCTAATAGACTGGAATTCAGTCTCCACAACCCTCTACCTGTCTCAGGACCCTGTGTGACACCCAGACAAAAATATAAGGCCAGATGGTCAGAATAAGGGACGATCTTCTCATCCTTCTCACCAATCGTCTCTGTAGGACTAACCAGAGCTAAATCTATACGACTACTTCTTCCACCACAAAAATAAGTAAACTTTGCCTTCCGACCACCCTGCACAAACACATCTGACAACCCGGCCTGTAGAATGATGCTGTTTAAGACCTTGGAGTCTCGGGTTAGAGGTCTATTAGATGTTCTGTCACTAGATGTTCTGGAGGCATTAAAATCTCCAGCCAAGATGACAGGGACAGATGTAAAGAGATATGGCTTCACTTCATTATAAAGGTTAACCCTTTCAGTCACTGTCTGTGAACCATAGATATTAATAAGTCGGAGCCTTCTACCCCGTATAGTAACTTCCAGCATTAGGCACCTTCCCATCAATACCTCTGTCAGCCTATGTACAGTTACATCATTGGTGGTAAACAGGATAGAGACCCCGGCACTTGGTTCCACAGCCAGTGACCAAAAGGATGGACCAGACCGCCATTCACGCTCTGCTTCACGTAACAGTCCTAGAGTATTTAAACGTGTCTCCTGTAAGAAGAAGACATCGGCATCAATAGACTTTAGATGGTCATAAACCGCGTGTCTGGTCCTCCTCACTCTGACACTGTTCACATTACTGGAGAACACTTTTAGGGTAAAATCGGCCATCATAACAAAGGAAAGCAGAAGAAGCAGAGATGTCACCCCCATCATCACAGATCTGAGTCTGAGCCCTCCTGCTGACCACCTGTTTCCATGTCCGATTCGGACAGACGTTTATCTCGTGGGGGTCTCCTTTTTGTGGGGGGATCACCCTCTTGGTCTTCATTAAATTCCTCTATCACTCTCTTTAGCTCCCTCTCCATCTCTTCCTCAACGTCTGACTCTGATAGGACACTGTACCTATTTGTGATGGACATGACACCTGACTCGGGGTCTACTTTCTTTTTGGAGGGTTTTTGGACAGTGGTCCATCCCTCCTCAGGCTTACGACTGGTTTTATCTTTTTTCCGTCTCTTCTGCGGATTTATTGATGCTGGGGCAGAAGAAGACATGGCCACAACCTGCTCAGTGACCTCCCTGTTCCCCTCAGTGGCTCCTGGCTGGGACTGGTCGGGCACTGTGTCACCAATATTGTCACCCATATCGTCACCCCTAGTGTCACCCATGTTATGCTGAGGCTCGGGTTGTGTCACTGCTGACCCTGACACCAATGTTTCCTCCTCCAGGTCCTCTACCCCCTCCAGCAGGTCCTCATCAGGGAAGTCCTTACAGATATTATGCCAGGCGTCAGGACAGTCCCTGTGGGAGTGACCGGTCTTACCACAGAGGTTGCAGCGGATATTCTTGCAGGTGGCGCTGACATGGCCGATCTCCCCACATAAATTACATTTCACCAGGGTGCAGACACTCGCGATATGACCGGTCTTCCCACACTTGAAGCATTTTCTGGGCTGACCTGCATAGAAGCAAACCCCTTTCTCCCGACCAATGAAAAATGAATTGGGCAGATGTTGGGTAATGTTATTAATCTGCCGTAACTTCACCAGGACCTTCCACCCGCCCGTCCATATGCCGTCCTCATCCCTGGTCTTAGTCAGGTCTGACATTAGGTCACAGTGTCTTTTTAACCACACAACAATATCCTGGGGGGGGACAGACTCGTTCCAGAATATAATGGTGACATTCGCTGTGTCCGGTCTGGAGATGGGGACAAAGCTGAACTTATTCCAGCCATCAGCATCTCTCACCCGGGTGACATGGGCCCAGAAGCGGTCCAGGTCAGACATGAGTTTGAAGCTGACGTCATAGCCCTGCCTGTCAGGAAGGTTTATCACTGCCAGGATGTTAGATGGCAGGAAGCCCATTTGGTGGCACAGAAGTTCACGGACCACAAACCTCCTGTCAGGCAGCTCCTCCTTGGCCCCTCTATGTCTGAACCTGACCACGTTCCTCCTCTTGAAAGCCTGACCCGTGTAGTTTACATTGGACATGAATGGTGATCCACGACTCCAGGCATTACCAGAGGAGGCGCCACTACTTCTACCCTCCTGCTGTACTTGGGGGCGCTGTGGTGGCTGCTGACCAGCCGTACTAGGGGGTTCTGATACTTGTGTGACTAAAGGGGGGAAGTGTTGTGCATCAGACTGTACAGCCTCCTCCCCACCATCAACCTCTATACTCTGGGGGTCACAAGCCTCTGAAGGCTGAACTAATGGTGGACCTGACCCCAGAGATGACCCCAGATCCCACACAGACTGTGAAGCACCCCCCTCTGCAGACACATTATCAGATAAATCACATACAGTCATATCAGTGAAGTCACTGGCAGTATGATTCTGCACTACAGAGCCCAGCAAGCCCTGCAGAGCCATGTCCTGTGAACTCTCTGCTGCACTGCTGCCTTCAGGTAAGAGTCCACAGTCCTGTTGCTCTCTACTGCCCCCAGGGGCTTGTGGTGACTGCACTACTGTTACAGAGTTACCTTCAGGTATGTGTCCATAGTCCTGCTTCACTGTGCTGACTGCTGGGACTTGTGGTACCTCTGGAGGAGTCTCTGCAGGTCTCTGATGTTGCTGGACACTTTCTCCCGCTTGCCTGTACAAATTTCCTTTCTCAAAAGGGAAGCTGGCTGGTCTGAGGAGTGGTTTTGTACAGGACTGCTGGATGTCCTCTTGTCTTGCACAGGACTGCTGGGTGTCCCCTGGTGAAGCTGAAGACTTGGGTGCAGCAGTAGATGTAGATGACTTTGGCGCTGGTCTTTCCTTATATCCCTCAAATCGCTGCTGATTTCTGAAGGTCTCAGCGACTGGTCCCATCTGGTCCAATACGTCCTCCATGTCCTGCACAGTGTCAGCGAGCTGCACAGCGAGGGAGCTCAGCTTCTTGTCATGGACGGCATGGTTATTGGGGTTTGCTGCCTTTAGCTTGTAAATACATTCTATCTGTTTCTGCAGCTGTAACTTTGTCTTTTTTAAAGTCTCAAGTCTCTTTACCAGAGCTGGGATCTGCTCGGCCAAACACAGTTCAGGCGCCCGCTGAGTATTGGGGGGCCGTGCTGGTGGGGTACTCACAGGACTCTGCTTCTGAGGTGGCATCTGTCTCGGTGCTGTGGTCACTGCTGCAGGGTCACAATCGCCAGACTGGGGACTGGGCCCCTGTTTTTTTCCAGTGACCGCACTTGTGGCCCCCTGAAGCCTTCCTGCTGTACTCCCTCTGGTCTCATCTGGCGTGCTTGTAACTTTTGCGCTGCTCCCGCTCCCGTATCGTGTGCGGTCAGAACGTATCAGGACAGGCTGCTGCAGATTCTCCTGCATGGTCTGCTTCTCCAGGGATGTTCTCCTCTGTCTGACTGCAGGAGGGGTGGATTGTACCTGCAGCCATTACCTTACTTGATGAAGTTTCTTTCTTCACTTCCACAACTTTCTTCTCATCTGTGCTTCTTGCTGCACTGAGACTTCTGACATTCTGGACATTTCCATCTTCCAAATCAACTTTTGGATGTTCATTCAGGGTTTGAGGTGTCTGGGGATTAATTCCCAGAATAGGCCTTGAAGCCTGGGCCTTGCTTGGGGAGCTTCCCCGCCCAGGGTGGCCCCACCCCGGGCTTTCTCCAGACATCAGGAGAGCAACACACACACAACCTCTCAGCTAGGAGGCAGTATTATAGTAGTTATATTCTTGTATATAGGAGCAGTATTATAGTAGTTATATTCTTGTATATAGGAGCAGTATTATAGTAGTTATATTCTTGTATATAGGAGCAGTATTATAGTAGTTATATTCTTGTATATAAGAGCAGTATTATAGTAGTTATATTCTTGTACATAGGAGCAGTATTATAGTAGTTATATTCTTGTATATAGGAGCAGTATTATAGTAGTTATATTCTTGTATATAGGAGCAGTATTATAGTAGTTATAATCTTGTATATAGGAGGCAGTATTATAGTAGTCATATAATTGTATATAGGAGCAGTATTATAGTAGTTATATTCTTGTATATAGGAGCAGTATTATAGTAGTTATATTCTTGTATATAGGAGGCAGTATTATAGTAGTTATATTCTTGTATATAGGAGCAGTATTATAGTAGTTATATTCTTGTATATAGGAGGCAGTATTATAGTAGTTATATAATTGTATATAGGAGCAGTATTATAGTAGCTATATTCTTGTATATAGGAGCAGTATTATAGTAGTTATATTCTTGTATATAGGAGCAGTATTATAGTAGTTATATTCTTGTATATAGGAGCAGTATTATAGTAGTTATATTCTTGTATATAGGAGCAGTATTATAGTAGTTATATTCTTGTATATAGGAGCAGTATTATAGTAGTTATATTCTTGTACATAGGAGTAGTATTATAGCAGTTATATTCTTGTATATGGGAGCAGTATTATAGTAGTTATATTCTTGTATATAGGAGCAGTATTATAGTAGTTATATTCTTGTACATAGGGGGCAGTATTATAGCAGTCATATTCTTGTATATAGGAGCAGTATTATAGTAGTTATATTCTTGTATATAGGAGCAGTATTATAGTAGTTATATTCTTGTACATAGGAGTAGTATTGTAGCAGTTATATTCTTGTATATAGGAGCAGTATTATAGTAGTTATATTCTTGTACATAGGGGGCAGTATTATAGCAGTTATATTCTTGTATATAGGAGCAGTATTATAGTAGTTATATTCTTGTACATAGGGGGCAGTATTATAGCAGTTATATTCTTGTATATAGGAGCAGTATTATAGTAGTTATATTCTTGTATATAGGAGCAGTATTATAGTAGTTATATTCTTGTACATAGGAGTAGTATTATAGCAGTTATATTCTTGTATATAGGAGCAGTATTATAGTAGTTATATTCTTTTATATAGGAGCAGTATTATAGTAGTTATATTCTTGTATATAGGAGCAGTATTATAGTAGTTATAATCTTGTATATAGGAGGCAGTATTATAGTAGTTATATAATTGTATATAGGAGCAGTATTATAGTAGTTATATTCTTGTATATAGGAGCAGTATTATAGTAGTTATATTCTTGTATATAGGAGGCAGTATTATAGTAGTTATATTCTTGTATATAGGAGCAGTATTATAGTAGTTATATTCTTGTATATAGGAGGCAGTATTATAGTAGTTATATAATTGTATATAGGAGCAGTATTATAGTAGCTATATTCTTGTATATAGGAGCAGTATTATAGTAGTTATATTCTTGTATATAGGAGCAGTATTATAGTAGTTATATTCTTGTACATAGGAGTAGTATTATAGCAGTTATATTCTTGTATATAGGAGCAGTATTATAGTAGTTATATTCTTGTATATAGGAGCAGTATTATAGTAGTTATATTCTTGTACATAGGGGGCAGTATTATAGCAGTCATATTCTTGTATATAGGAGCAGTATTATAGTAGTTATATTCTTGTATATAGGAGCAGTATTATAGTAGTTATATTCTTGTACATAGGAGTAGTATTGTAGCAGTTATATTCTTGTATATAGGAGCAGTATTATAGTAGTTATATTCTTGTACATAGGGGGCAGTATTATAGCAGTTATATTCTTGTATATAGGAGCAGTATTATAGTAGTTATATTCTTGTACATAGGGGGCAGTATTATAGCAGTTATATTCTCGTATATAGGAGCAGTATTATAGTAGTTATATTCTTGTATATAGGAGCAGTATTATAGTAGTTATATTCTTGCACATAGGAGTAGTATTATAGCAGTTATATTCTTGTATATAGGAGCAGTATTATAGTAGTTATATTCTTTTATATAGGAGCAGTATTATAGTAGTTATATTCTTGTATATAGGAGCAGTATTATAGTAGTTATATTCTTGTATATAGGAGCAGTATTATAGTAGTTATATTCTTGTACATAGGGGGCAGTATTATAGCAGTTCTGTTCTTTTAGATATGGGGCGGTATTAAAGTAGTTCTGTTCTTTTAGAAATGGGGTTTTATTATGTCTTAGTAAATATTTAAGCTTATCTAGCACATTATTTTCTATTTTAGGTGCAGTATGTCTGTATATATTCATGTAGACTCTTCGTGTCACTTTGCACCTCTGCTCATTCTTGTTATTGTCTCTTCTTTCCATTGTATCACAGTGGTTTGTTTGTGTCTCTCTCCCGGTGACGGCGCTCTTGCTCACTGTTCCAGGTAGTATTTGTCTGTCTATCTGATAACAGTTACGGTCATACTCACTATCTACTGATTAGTTCCCAGCTATAACAATGGGGTGACATGATGTAGACTCTGTCTGTATTCTCTGGTATTTATAGGGCTGTTCCTATAAAGCTTAGACGTTGCGTTCGACAGGGGCGACAGACAAAGAAAACAGAACTGACATGGAGAATGGACTTTATCCTGAGTGAGGTCTGATGGACACTATAGAGAGTTAGTTTCTTTATCCTCCGTATAGTTATAGCTGAAGTTACCGTCGGTGACAGACAATGATCTAAAGCTCTTGAAGCCAAAACTTTTTCAGACTGAAAACAGAGATTTCCAATGCTTGATCCCAAATCCTCCTTTATGTAAAAATATCTTTACTATATACAATGCCACATTAACAGGATCGCATAGTATGGAGCCTGAATAACAAACAGTGACAAAGTACGAGATACCACTATACAGCCCAATGTTCTGCATAAATCATAAAACAATAATACTGCTATACAATTACCATTAAGATTTGCTTTGATCTCAAGACTCGAGAGTCAGACGATCAGCGGCGCCCCCTCAGCAGAGACAGGGTGACATGATGAAGAGGGGACATGCCCCCTCGAAATGTGTTGTCTCTAATATAAATTAATCTATCATGTTTTTCCCCCTCCTGTCTGATTTACTGCTGACTAGCAGCTCCGTAAGTATCCATTTTCCTCTGGTGGGTTCCCAGTCATAGACTTTTCACATCTTCACAAGGTTAAAGGGGTACTCCGCTGCTCAGCATTTGGAACAAACTGTTCTGAATGCTGGAGTCAACGCCGGGAGCTTGTGACGTCATAGTCCCGCCCCCTCATGACATCCTGCCCCGCCCCCTCAATGCAAGTCTATGGGAGGGGGCGTGGCAGCCGCCACGCCCCTTCCCATAGACTTGCATTGAGGGGGTGGGACGTGATGTCACGAGGGGGCGGGGCTATGACGTCACAAGCTCCTGGCGCCGGCTCCAGCGTTCGGAACAGTTTGTTCTCAAGTTTGTAACTCAAGGCCCCAGTTCAAAATCCATTCCAGGACCCCCACCTGCCATGTGCCATTTATAAAAGTTCTCTTATGTGGCAAAGGGGTCTTGGGGGCCTCTCAGCATCCGGCCCCGTTGCGAATGCTACCACTGCACAAGTTATGCCCCTGCTCTTACAAGAGTACTCGCGAACGCTTAAGCCGAATTAGGTGTCTGTGCTCCATTTTTCTTTTTTTATACGGAGCTCAAAATCCCCTGCTTTAATTCATAAAGAGTTTTGTGGGAAATTCTGAGAACAAGGATTGAAGGGGGAGCTGTGATGGACAGTAACGTTTCAAACAACCTGTGCTCATATGATGGCAAGTGCGCTAACAGAAAAAAAAAAAACTCTAATTTATTTATGTTAAAATGTATCTAAAGTTTCAGCTACTAGGGGTCTCACTTCCACTGAATTTAAAGCTTACTGCTTGTTGTTAGGCTCAGTCCTTCTTTAGTGCTATGTTCAAGAGAGCCTTGAATGTGTGCATGCAAGCTGAGCCTGTGTCCCTCCTTCAGAGGGTCCACGCTGTGCTCATGATGGTCTATGCTGTACCTGAAAGGTTAATCAAGGATTCTCTCTTATATCTAACTACCCAAAAATTCTGTGAAGCCAACACTTGTCTAGTTTCTCATCATCAGCACTAGCATCAGTTCTCTGTTTTGACCAGGGCTTCTTTTGTTATGTAATTGCTTCCCCCACCATTAACCCCTTACTCTGGTGGAAGAATTGACTCAGGAAAGTTAAAAAGATTTGTCAATGACTTCTATTAAAAAATCTTAATCCTTCCAGTACTTATCAGCTGCTGTATGCTCCAGAGGAAGTTGAGTTGCTCTTTCCAGTCTGACCACAGTGCTCTCTGCTGACACTTTTGTCCATGTTAGGAACTGTCCAGAGCAGGAACAAATCCCCATAGCAAACCTCTCTTGCTCCAGACAGTTCCTGACATGGACAGAGGTGTCAGCAGAGAGCACTGTGGTCAGACAGAAAAGAACAACTCAACTTCCTGTGGAGCATACAGCAGCTGTATTGGAAGGATTAAGATTTTTCACTAAAAGTAATTTACAAATCTGTATAACTTTCTGGCACCAGTTGATTTGAAAAAAATAAATAAAATTGTTTTCCACCGGAGGACCCCTTTAAGGACGAAGGCCATTTTGACCAGAAGGACCAGGCCAATTTTGTTTTTGCACTTTCGTTTTTTCTCCTTCCCTTCTAGAAATCATAACACCTTCAATTTTGCACCTACATACCCACATAGGGGCTTGTTTTTTGCATCACCAATTGTACTTTGTAGTGAAATCAATCACTTAACAACAAAATCTACCACAAAACCCCAAAATGTATATTTGTGGGGTGAAATTGAAAAAAGAACCCACCATTTTGTAACTTTTGGGGGCTTCCGTTTCTACACAGTGAAATTTTCGGTAAAAGTGACACCATCTTTATTCTGTAGGTCCATAGGGTCACAAGTATACCCATTTTATGTAGGTTTTATTTTATTTTACTACTTAAAAAAGAAATAATGATATATATGCACCAAAATTAGTATGTTTAAAATTGTCATCTTCTGACCCCTATAACTTTTTTATTTTTCCGTTTACAGGGTGGTATGAGGGATAATTCTTTGCACCGTGATCTGTAGTTTGTATTGGTAACTGTCACGATGCCGGCTGGCAGGTAGTGGATCCTCTGTGCCAGAGAGGGATTGGCGAGGACCGCGCTAGTGGACCGGTTCTAAGTCACTACTGGTTTTCACCAGAGCCCGCCGCAAAGCGGGATGGTCTTGCTGCGGCGGTAGTGACCAGGTCGTATCCACTAGCAACGGCTCACCTCTCTGACTGCTGATGATAGGCAAGGTACAAGGGAGTAGACAGAAGCAAGGTCGGACGTAGCAGAAGGTCGGGGGCAGGCGGCAAGGTTCGTAGTCAGGGTGGATAGCAGAAGTTCTGGTACACAGGCTTTAGACACACAAAACGCTTTCACTAGGCACAAGGGCAACAAGATCCGGCAAGGGAGTGCATGGGAGGAGGTCAGATATAGTCAGGGACCAGGTGGAAGCCAATTAAGCTAATTGGGCCAGGCACCAATCATTGGTGCACTGGCCCTTTAAGTCTCAGGGAGCTGGCGCGCGCGCGCCCTAGAGAGCGGAGCCGCGCGCGCCAGCACATGACAGCAGGGGACGGGAACGGGTAAGTGACCTGGGATGCGATTCGCGAGCGGGCGCGTCCCGCTGTGCGAATCGCATCCCCAACGGCCATGACAGTGCAGCGCTCCCGGTCAGCGGGACCGACCGGGGAGCTGCAGGGAGAAAGACGCCTTGAGCGCTCCGGGGAGGAGCGGGGACCCGGAGCGCTAGGCGTAACAGTACCCCCCCCCTTAGGTCTCCCCTTTTTTTTTGTCCGGTGACTGCCTCCCCTGGGATGAGGACACCAGAAAGGAATGGATGGTTTCCTCAATGGCAGGCAGTACAGCAGGAGTAGGAATGGGGAGGGAGGGCAGAGGGTGAAGTTTGGCACGGGGCAGGGAGACACAAGGACGGGAGCCATGAGGGGACACAGAGGCTTGCCTGAAGGGACTGGGAGGGGGGGAGAGGCATTTTCTGTGGCAGGCAGAGTCCCTAACGACCTTAGGGGGACCGGATACAGGAGGAACCACAGGGTCACGGCAGGGAGTACTGGGAACCGATTTAAGGCAGTCCTTGGAACAAGAGGGACCCCAACTCTTGATCTCCCCAGTGGACCAGTCCAGGGTTGGGGAATGGTGTAGAAGCCAGGGTAGTCCAAGGAGAATTTCGGAAGTGCAATTGGGAAGGACCAAAAATTCAATTTTCTCGTGATGAGGTCCGATGCACATTAGGAGGGGCTCCGTGCGGTAACGCACGGTGCAATCCAACCTGGCTCCGTTGACCGCGGAAATGTGGAGTGGCTTGACAAGACGGGTCACCGGAATGCGGAATTTATTCACCAAGGACTCCCGAATAAAATTCCCAGAGGCACCAGAGTCCAGGCAGGCCACGGCTGAGAGGGAAGAGCTGGCTGAAGTAGAAATCCGTACAAGCACCGTGAGACGTGGAGAAGCCGACTTAGCATCAAGAGACGCCACACCCACGAGAGCTGAGTGCGAGCGTGCGTTTCCCAGACGTGGAGGACGGATAGGGCAATCCACCAAAAAATGTTCGGTACTGGCACAGTACAGACAAAGATTCTCTTCCTTACGGCGATTCCTCTCTTCCAGGGTCAGGCGAGACCGATCCACTTGCATGGCTTCCTCGGCGGGAGGCCTAGGCGCAGATTGCAGTGGAGACTGTGGGAGAGGTGTCCAGAGATCTAAGTCTTTTTCCTGGCGGAGCTCTTGATGTCTCTCAGAAAAACGCATGTCAATGCGAGTGGCTAGATGAATGAGTTCATGCAGGTTAGCAGGAGTTTCTCGTGCGGCCAGAACATCTTTAATGTTGCTGGATAGGCCTTTTTTAAAGGTCGCGCAGAGGGCCTCATTATTCCAGGATAGTTCAGAAGCAAGAGTACGGAATTGTATGGCGTACTCGCCAACGGAAGAATTACCCTGGACCAGGTTCAGCAGGGCAGTCTCAGCAGAAGAGGCTCGGGCAGGTTCCTCAAAGACACTTCGAATTTCCGAGAAGAAGGAGTGACGGGGTCATTGCGGTCCCAGAGCGGTGTGGCCCATGACAGGGCTTTTCCAGACAGAAGGCTGACTACGAAAGCCACCTTAGACCTTTCAGTAGGAAACTGGTCCGACATCATCTCCATGTGCAGGGAACATTGCGAAAGAAAGCCACGGCAAAACTTAGAGTCCCCATTAAATTTGTCCGGCAAGGACAGGCGGAGGCTAGGAGTGGCCACTCGCTGCGGAAGGGGTGCAGGAGCTGGCGGAGGAGATGATTGCTGCTGAAGTTGCGACTGAAGTTGGTGCACAATGGTGGACATTTCCGACAGCTGGTGGGTTAGATGGGCGATCTGTCGGGATTGCTGGGCGACCACCGTGGTGATATCAGAGATATAAGGCAGAGGGACCTCAGCGGGATCCATGGCCGGATCTACTGTCACGATGCCGGCTGGCAGGTAGTGGATCCTCTGTGCCAGAGAGGGATTGGCGAGGACCGCGCTAGTGGACCGGTTCTAAGTCACTACTGGTTTTCACCAGAGCCCGCCGCAAAGCGGGATGGTCTTGCTGCGGCGGTAGTGACCAGGTCGTATCCACTAGCAACGGCTCACCTCTCTGACTGCTGATGATAGGCGAGGTACAAGGGAGTAGACAGAAGCAAGGTCGGACGTAGCAGAAGGTCGGGGGCAGGCGGCAAGGTTCGTAGTCAGGGTGGATAGCAGAAGTTCTGGTACACAGGCTTTAGACACACAAAACGCTTTCACTAGGCACAAGGGCAACAAGATCCGGCAAGGGAGTGCATGGGAGGAGGTCAGATATAGTCAGGGACCAGGTGGAAGCCAATTAAGCTAATTGGGCCAGGCACCAATCATTGGTGCACTGGCCCTTTAAGTCTCAGGGAGCTGGCGCGCGCGCGCCCTAGAGAGCGGAGCCGCGCGCGCCAGCACATGACAGCAGGGGACGGGAACGGGTAAGTGACCTGGGATGCGATTCGCGAGCGGGCGCGTCCCGCTGTGCGAATCGCATCCCCAACGGCCATGACAGTGCAGCGCTCCCGGTCAGCGGGACCGACCGGGGAGCTGCAGGGAGAAAGACGCCGTGAGCGCTCCGGGGAGGAGCGGGGACCCGGAGCGCTAGGCGTAACAGTAACATTTTTATTTTGATGGGACTTTTTGATCGCTTTTTATTAGTTTTTTTTATGGTATATGAAGTGATCAAAAATGCACAGTTTTGGACCTGGTATTTTTTTTACGTGTACGCCATCGTCCGTGCGGTTTAACAACCCTATATTTTAATAGTCCGTACATTTACACACGGTACCACATATGATTGTGTAAATTTTTGATTTCATTATTATAATTTTTTTAATGGGAAAAGGGGGGTGATTCAAACTTTTATTAGGGAAGAGTTTAAAGGAGAACTCCGGTATATGAAACTTGTCCCCTATCCTAAGGATAGGGGATAAGTTTCAGATCGCGGTGGGTTCGACCACTGGGGCCCCCCATAATCTCTTGTACGTGGCCCTCGCCCAGAGGCGGAGACTGCTGAATGCAGAGCTCTGACTCTCCCAAAGAGATGTATTGAGGGGGCGTGTCGGCTTCCGCATCATGCAGTGGTCGAACACACCCCCTGGCCGCTGACTGCCATGGCCCCATTTGGGAGATCGCCGGGGGGGGGGGGAGATACATTTTATATCCCGGATTTCTCCTTTAATTCACATATATTAACCTTCTTTTCTTTTTTTACACTTTTTTTTTTTAGTCCCCATAGCAGGCTATACCATGCCATCTGTAGATTGCATACACTGTCCAATGCTATGCCATAGCCTGCATGGCTGGCTGGGAGCAGCAGAAGACCGATCAGATGGCGAGGAGGCAGGTAAGGGCCCTCCCAACGTCCACTCAGCTAATCGGGACCCGCCATCTCCCCACAGATGTCCCGATCAGCTCCACAGAGCTATCCGGCACTGTTAACCTGCATTTTAGACGCCGCGATCAACTTTGATTGCTGGCCGATGCCCGGGATTAACCGTCGCTCCTGGCAGCCTATAGCAACCAGGACCCACCGGGTTTAAAGCGTTCTCCGCTCGTGAGAATAGTTAAACCCCGGTATCAGGACCAAGGCGTACTTATACATCCTCGGTCCTTAAGTACCAGGATGCAAGGGTGTACCTATACGCCCTTCGTCCTGGATGGGTTAAGCTTGTTTTGAGTAGCAGCATCAGTACAAAGCTCAGACCAGAGCTGCTTATACGATTTAACCCCTTTCTTGCTCTGATGCTGTTGCTGTTTTCCTTTAAGTTTACACAGCACATTGCAAAGCCCCACACACCCCATCAATAGTCCTGTATTGTAAATCAATTCCCCTACACAGTACAGCATATTCAGTCTAATGAACTTTCTCCAGCACTATGTCATGGCATAGCAGAGAGGAATAGGTGTTGTCATGTGTTTGGCCAGACAAAAAAGGGAAAGGAAGTCCAAGTGTAAGTACTGCTGGCAAACAGCCAAGCATTGCTCCTTCCACCTGAAATGTAGAGAATGGGAAAAAAAACTGTACGCCATGGTGGGGACTCACAGGGGCTCAGTAACAGCGGTGGGAGCACTAAAATCACTTTGTCACCATAGTAGACGTTTAAGCTCTGGATGCTTCCAGTAGTCGGTATAACCAAGAGGCAAGATACTGTATGTCTATACATGTGGCCGTACACATTACTGCAGCTCAGCCCTATTGGGGTCGGACCACCACCATTATCACATGAATGGTCTACTGGATAGCCTATTAGTGTATATTTCTGGAGCCCCCCCCCCCTTTATTTAATGCACTATCGTAGCTCCAAATGGTTTATAGTTAGCATTAAAGATCCTACAGTCCCTCTTGATGCTGAGCAGCAAATACTAAGAACTGCTCATCAACCTCTCCTGGAAATAATCCTGAAATCTGCATTCCATAAATTCATATTGTCGCTTTCTACCAACAATTATTGGAAATCAAATAAAGCATCTTTACAGAGAAAGAAACTTCTAGAGGTGGCTGGGGATGAAGCATCTATACAAAATAATAACCTTCTAGAGGAGGCTGGGGACAAAGCATCTATACAAAGAAAGAACCTTCTAGAGGAGGCTGGGGACAAAGTATAAATACAAAGAAAGAACCTTCTAGAGGAGGCTGGGGACAAAGCATCTATACAAAATAATAACCTTCTAGAGGAGGCTGGGGACAAAGTATCTATACAAAGAAAGAACCTTCTAGAGGAGGCTGGGGACAAAGTATCTATACAAAGAAAGAACCTTCTAGAGGAGGCTGGGGACAAAGCATCTATACAAAACAATAACCTTCTAGAGGAGGCTGGGGACAAAGCATCTATACAAAACAATAACCTTCTAGAGGAGGCTGGGGACAAAGTATCTATACAAAGAAAGAACCTTCTAGAGGAGGCTGGGGACAAAGCATCTATACAAAATAAAACCTTCTAGAGGAGGCTGGGGACAAAGCATCTATACAAAATAATAACCTTCTAGAGGAGTCTGGGAACAAAGTATAAATACAAAGAAAGAACCTTCTAGAGGAGACTGGGGACAAAGCATCTATACAAAACAATAACCTTCTAGAGGAGGCTGGGGACAAAGCATCTATACAAAACAATAACCTTCTAGAGGAGGCTGGGGACAAAGTATCTATACAAAGAAAGAACCTTCTAGAGGAGGCTGGGGACAAAGTATCTATACAAAGAAAGAACCTTCTAGAGGAGGCTGGGGACAAAGCATCTATACACAATAACAACCTTCTATAGGAGGCTGGGGACAAAGCATCTATACAAAATAATAATCTTCTAGAGGAGTCTGGGAACAAAGTATAAATACAAAGAAAGAACCTTCTAGAGGAGACTGGGGACAAATCATCTATACAAAATAATAACCTTCTAGAGGAGGCTGGGGACAAAGCATCTATACGAAATAATAACCTTCTAGAGGAGGCTGGGGATGAAGCATCTATACAAAGAAAGAACTTTCTAGAGGAGGCTGGGGACAAAGCATCTATACAAAATAACAACCTTCTAGAGGAGGCTGGGGACAAAGTATCTACAAAGAAAGAACCTTCTAGAGGAGGCTGGGGACAAAGCATCTATACAATATAACAACCTTCTAGAGGAGGCTGGGGACAAAGCATCTATACAAAATAATAACCTTCTAGAGGAGTCTGGGAACAAAGTATAAATACAAAGAAAGAACCTTCTAGAGGAGACTGGGGACAAAGCATCTATACAAAACAATAACCTTCTAGAGGAGGCGGGGGACAAAGCATCTATACAAAACAATAACCTAGAGGAGGCTGGGGACAAAGTATCTATACAAAGAAAGAACCTTCTAGAGGAGGCTGGGGACAAAGCATCTATACAAAATAACAACCTTCTAGAGGAGGCTGGGGACAAAGCATCTATACAAAACAATAACCTTCTAGAGGAGGCTGGGGACAAAGTATCTATACAAAGACAGAACCTTCTAGAGGAGGCTAGGGACAAAGCATCTATACAAAATAACAACCTTCTATAGGAGGCTGGGGACAAAGCATCTATACAAAATAATAACCTTCTAGAGGAGTCTGGGAACAAAGTATAAATACAAAGAAAGAACCTTCTAGAGGAGACTGGGGACAAAGCATCTATACAAAATAATAACCTTCTAGAGGAGGCTGGGGACAAAGCATCTATACAAAATAATAACCTTCTAGAGGAGGCTGGGGATGAAGCATCTATACAAAGAAAGAACTTTCTAGAGGAGGCTGGGGACAAAGCATCTATACAAAATAACAACCTTCTAGAGGAGGCTGGGGACAAAGTATCTACAAAGAAAGAACCTTCTAGAGGAGGCTGGGGACAAAGCATCTATACAAAATAACAACCTTCTAGAGGAGGCTAGGGACAAAGCCTCTATACAAAATAATAACCTTCTAGAGGAGGCTGGGGACAAAGTATCTATACAAAGAAAGAACCTTCTAGAGGAGGCTGGGGACAAAGCATCTCTACAAAATAATAACCTTCTAGTGGAGGCTGGGAATAAAGCATCTATACAAAATAATAACCTTCTAGAGGAGGCTAGGGACAAAGCCTCTATACAAAATAATAACCTTCTAGAGGAGTCTGGGGACAAAGTATCTATACAAAGAAAGAACCTTCAAGAGGAGGCTGGGGACAAAGCATCTCTACAAAAAAATAATCTTCTAGAGGAGGCTGGGGATAAAGCATCTATACAAAATAATAACCTTCTAGAGGAGGCTGGGAATGAAGCATCTATACAAAATAATAACCTTCTAGAGGAGGCTGTGGATGAAGCATCTATACAAAATAATAACCTTCTAGAGGTGGCTGAGGACAAAGCATCTATACAAAATAATAATCTTCTAGAGGAGGCTGGGGACGGAGCATCTATACAAAGAATGAACTTTCAAGGGAAGGCTGAGGACGAAGCAGCTATACAGAGAAAGAACCTTCTAGAGGAGGCTGGGGACAAAGCAACT
This sequence comes from Hyla sarda, assembly GCF_029499605.1. Lineage (NCBI taxonomy): Eukaryota > Metazoa > Chordata > Amphibia > Anura > Hylidae > Hyla > Hyla sarda. Next base: position 23,441,756 of record NC_079192.1, on the reverse strand, counting down.
ATACAGAGAAAACCTTCTAGAGGAGGCTGGGGACAAAGCAGCTATAAAAAATAATAACCTTCTAGAGGATGCTGGGGATGAAGCATCTATACAAAATAATAACCTTCTAGAGGAGGCTGGGGATGAAGCATCTATACAGGGAAAGAACTTTCTAGAGAGGCTGGGGACAGTCCCACAAGTTTTAAAGTAGCAGACGATCTAAATGAGATGTCCTTTAATGATTCATGAGCTGGTGTGTAAGTTTTTGTCTGTATCCCTATGGCAACACTTCCGGCTCTGGCAGCTTTGTGTTGTCTTAAAGGGATGCTCCGACATCAGGTAAAAAAAAAAAAAAAAAAAAAAAAGCAGTAGCACTGCTTATCTGACTGCCCCAGTTTTGAAACCATTAAAAATCCCTTTGCTTTGTAGGTATGTCATTCTATCCCTTGTCCTCTTACTGCCTCCTGGCTGAACAGTTGCTCAGTACTACAATTCTCAGAATGCATTGCTTTCCCTGAGCTCCTCATCACAGCCCTCCCACCCTGTCTACTCTTCTCCTACAGCATTCCTGCCAATTCCCAACCCAGAGCTGCTGCAGAACATTTCTGTGCACAGAAGACGAATGCTCTGCAGCACCTGCTGTTTTCATTCCCTGTCTGCTCCTCTGTCTGTTGCATTGTTTTTCTCATAAGGCAGCATGCTGTAAACTCACTTAATTCTTCCCTAAATGTCCCAATGAAGCTATATATGAATATGACAGGGAGATAGTGATGTAGCTGTAGGGGCTGGTCAGAGAGCTCAGAGACAAGAATCAACCATGGCTCCTAGGACAGAAGAGGATGAAGAAAGGGTAGGGTAGAGTCGGAGCTGCTGAGAGAGACAACACCACACTGACAATGAGAGGACTACACAACTTCCTATGAGGAGTGAATCAATAAAAACCATACTGAAGCCAGTACAACTTGTGATGAAAATATATTAGTATATTTGGGGGTAATAGTGATAGTAAAATACTATTTTCTAATACCTGCATATTTCCTTTAATATTTATCAAAAAACAGATTCCAGCTGAAGAAAATATAAGAGATTTTATTGGATGATATAAAGCGTAATCAGGGGTAAGTTTTAGGCTCATTCTTTCTTTTAAAATAAAAAAATTTAAAGAGGGAATTAGACAGAAATTGAGATTTGGTTTCCCCCTAAGAGGTCATTGACATCTGAGACTAGGAGGGAAGGAGGTATGAACCGTATATCTGCCCCCGTCAATAAAAGCGAGCGTATGGAAATGAGCTGTACGGCCGGTGTCTGCTTCTACCTGCAGCATAAAACATGTCCCCATCTATATAGCAAAGGTGAAAGCATTAAACCTGGTGACAATAAAACAGTTCCACCTAGTGGTCATAGTCTGCAGTTATCATTGTCAGACCAAACTAATAGGGACATATGTATTTAAAGAGAAATTTCTGTCTATATTTTGCCAGACGGCTGTTATAGGGGAGCTCCAGACTACACAACCAGACTGCTGTTATAGGGGGAGCTACAGACTACACAACCAGACACCTGTTATAGGGGAGCTCCAGACTATACAACCAGCTGTTATAGGGGGAGCTCCAGACTACACAACCAGACTGCTGTTATAGGGAAGCTCTAGACTATACAACCAGCTGTTATAGGGGGAGCTCCAGACTACACAACCAGACTGCTTTTATAGGGGGCACTCCACACTACATAATCAGACTACTGTTATATGGGGCGCTCCAGACTACAATGCCAGACTGCTGTTATAGGGGGAGCTCCAGACTACAGAACCAGACTGCTGTTATAGAAGGAGCTCCAGACTACACAACCAGGCTTCTGTTGTAGGGGAACTCCAGACTGTTACGGCCGAGCGCTCCAGGTCCCTGCTCCTCCCCGGAGCACTTGCGGCGTTCCTCTCTCTGCAGCGCCCCGGTCAGACCCGCTGACCGGGAGTGCTGCACTGACATTGCCGGCGGGGATGCGATTCGCCTAGCGGGACGCGCCCGCTCGCGAATCGCATCACAAGTCACTCACCTGTCCCGGCCCCCGGCTGTCATGTCCTGGCACGCGCGGCTCCGCTCCTTAGGGCGCGCGCGCGCCAGCTCTCTAAGATTTAAAGGGCCAGTGCACCAATGATTGGTGCCTGGCCCAATTAGCCTAATTAGCTTCCACCTGCTCCCTGGCTATATTACCTCACTTCCCCTGCACTTCCTTGCTGGATCTTGTTGCCTTGTGCCAGTGAAAGCGTTTAGTGTTGTCCAAAGCCTGTGTTCCAGACCTTCTGCTATTCCATTTGACTACGAACCTTGCCGCCTGCCCCGACCTTCTGCTACGTCTGACCTTGCCTCTGCCTAGTCCTTCTGTCCCACGCCTTCTCAGCAGTCAGCGAGGTTGAGCCGTTGCCCGTGGATACGACCTGGTTGCTACCGCCGCAGCAAGACCATCCCGCTTTGCGGCGGGCTCTGGTGAATACCAGTAGCATCTTAGAACCGGTCCACCGACACGGTCCACGCCAATCCCTCGCTGACACAGAGGATCCACATCCAGCTAGCCGAATCGTGACAGTAGATCCGGCCATGGATCCCGCTGAGGTGCCGCTGCCAAGTCTCGCTGACCTATCCACGGTGGTCGCTCAGCAATCGCAGCAAATCGCCCAACAAGGACAGCAGCTGTCGCAGTTGACCGCCACGTTACAGCAACTTCTGCCACTGCTACAGCAGCAACCATCTCCTCCGCCAGCTCCTGCACCTCCTCCGCAGCGAGCGGTCGCTCCCAGCCTCCGCTTGTCCCTGACGGACAAATTTGATGGGGACTCTAGACTCTGCCGTGGCTTTCTGTCTCAATGTTCCCTACATATGGAGATGTTGTCGGACCAATTTCCCACAGAACGGTCTAAGGTGGCGTTCGTAGTGAGTCTTCTTTCTGGAAAGGCCTTGTCTTGGGACCGCAATGATCCTGCCACAGCCACAGTCCAGTCCTTCTTCGCTGAAGTCTGTAGTGTCCTCGAAGAACCAGCCCGAGCTTCTTCTGCCGAGACTGCCCTGCTGAACCTTGTCCAGGGTAATTCTTCAGTAGGCGAGTACGCCATCCAATTTCGTACTCTCACTTCCGAATTATCTTGGAATAACGAGGCTCTCTGCGCGACCTTTAAAAAAGGCCTATCCAGTAACATCAAGGATGTGCTGGCCGCACGAGAGATTCCTGCCAACCTGCAAGAACTTATCCATTTGGCCACCCGCATTTACATGCGTTTTTCTGAGAGACACCAGGAGCTCCGCCAGGAAAAAGACCTTGATCTCTGGGCACCTCTCCCACAGTATCCTTTGCAATCTACCCCTGTGCCTCCCGCCAAGGAGGCTATGCAAGTGGATCGGTCTCGCCTGACCCAGGAAGAGAGGACTCGCCGTAGGGAAAAAAATCTTTGTCTGTACTGCGCTAGTACCGAACATTTCTTGGTGGATTGCCCTATTCGTCCTCCACGTCTGGGAAACGCACGCACCCAGCTCACGTGGGTGTGGCATCCCTTGGTACGAAGTCTGCTTCTCCACGTCTCACCGTGCCTGTGTGGATTTCTCCTTCTGCCAACTCCTCCCTCTCAGCCGTGGCCTGCTTGGACTCTGGTGCTTCTGGAAATTTTATTCTGGACTCTTTGGTGAATAAATTCTGCATCCCGGTGTCCCGTCTCGTCAAGCCGCTCTACATTTCTTCGGTCAACGGAGTGAAGTTGGACTGTACTGTGCGTTACCGCACAGAACCCCTCTTAATTTGCATTGGACCCCATCACGAAAAGATTGAATTGTTCGTCCTTCCCAACTGTACCTCTGAAGTCCTCCTCGGTCTGCCATGGCTCCAGCATCATTCTCCCACCCTTGACTGGACCACCGGGGAGATCAAGAATTGGGGTTCTGCTTGCCGTAAGAAATGCCTCACCTCTGCTCCCAGTCCCGTCTGTCGGGCCTCAGTGTTTCCTCCTGTGCCTGGTCTCCCCAAGGCCTATCAGGACTGTGCCGTGCCTCCTCATAGCCCCCGTCCTGGTGACACTCTGCCCCGTGCCAAGCTTCACCCTCTGCCCTCCCTCCCCATTCCCACTCCTGCTGAACTGCCTGCCTTTGAGGAAACCCTACAATCGCTCCCAGTGTCCTCGTCCCACGTGAAGCAATTGCCGGACAAAAAAAGGGGGAGACCTAAGGGGGGGGGGGTACTGTTACGCCGAGCGCTCCGGGTCCCTGCTCCTCCCCGGAGCGCTCGCGGCATTCCTCTCTCTGCAGCGCCCCGGTCAGACCCGCTGACCGGGAGCGCTGCACTGACATTGCCGGCGGGGATGCGATTCGCATATCGGGACGCGCCCGCTCGCGAATCGCATCCCAAGTCACTCACCTGTCCCGGCCCCCGGCTGTCATGTCCTGGTGCGCGCGGCTCCGCTCCTTAGGTCGCGCGCGCGCCAGCTCTCTAAGATTTAAAGGGCCAGTGCACCAATGATTGGTGCCTGGCCCAATTAGCCTAATTAGCTTCCACCTGCTCCCTGGCTATATTACCTCACTTCCCCTGCACTTCCTTGCCGGATCTTGTTGCCTTGTGCCAGTGAAAGCATTTAGTGTTGTCCAAAGCCTGTGTTCCAGACCTTCTGCTATTCCATTTGACTACGAACCTTGCCGCCTGCCCCGACCTTCTGCTATGTCTGACCTTGCCTCTGCCTAGTCCTCCTGTCCCACGCCTTCTCAGCAGTCAGCGAGGTTGAGCCGTTGTCGGTGGATACGACCTGGTTGCTACCGCCGCAGCAAGACCATCCCGCTTTGCGGCGGGCTCTGGTGAATATCAGTAGCATCTTAGAACCGGTCCACCGACACGGTCCACGCCAATCCCACGCTGACACAGAGGATCCACATCCAGCTAGCCGAATCGTGACACAGACTACACAACCAAACTGCTGTTATAGGGGGAGCTTCAGACTACACAACCAGATTGTTGTTATAGAGGGAGCTCCAGACTACACAACTAGACTGCTGTTATAGGCACCCAGACTACACAACCAGACTGCTGTTATACATTGGAGCTCATGACTACACAACCAGCCTGCTGTCATATGGGGCATCCCAGACTACACACCAGACTGCTGTTTATAGGGGGAGCTCCAGACTACACAACCAGACTGCTGTTATAGGGGGAGCTCCAGACTACACAACCAGATTGTTGTTATAGGGGAGCTCTAGACTAAAATAAAGTTTGCGTCAGAAAGAGTATGGGACTTTGTCAGTGGAATGTGTTTTACCCAAGGCGCTTGTGAAATAGAGGGGGAGATGAAGAAAAGACTGTCATCTGCTATTGAGGATAACCCTGAAGTTGTGAACATTATGTGCAAAATTCATACTGAAGCAATGTTACGTGCCAAGATGTCTGTCGCCATACCTGAAATGGTTAATCTGTTGGAAGAAAAGCGCGCAAAAGGATCCCACCATGGCCAACGTCCCGCCAAGGATCCCACCATGGGTGTTGAAGCCAAGTTGTAGTTCCTAGTTTCAAGTGAAACTTGAAAAGTCAGCCCTTTGTTGCCAGGGGGGCAGAAGAAGAGAACACACTGCTGAATCACTTCCGGTCTCAGCCTCTGCTGATGACGAAGTTCCGGCCAGCGGCCATTTTGCTGGAGACCGGTATAAGAAGCGGAGCCAGACCTCTTCAGTCTTGCAAAAGTTCCTGATGATAGCAAGAAGATGGCGGATGCTCAGCAGACTACGTGTGCAGAGAGTCCCAAGATGGCGCCAGAGGCCCAGCAAATTGCTGCGCAGATGTTCCAGGAGCTAGCAGATCGTCTGCAGAGATTCTCCATCGGGGCCAAAGACGCCCACCTGAAGGTTCCTTTGCCCGAGGACAATGGGGATTGGCCTGCGACCCTGGCAGAAGTCTTCACGAGAACCATCACCCATGAGGCTGTCACCCCATCACCAGACCTGGGGATCCTGGGTGGAGATCTACACGGAGGAGTCAGAGGTGAGTACCCCGGCCGAGGCCACATTTCTACCCCCAGTCCCGAGCCAGCGCCTCGGGTCCAGCAGCCTCCAGCACGTCCCCAGTCACCACCGCTAACGCTACTAAGTGATTATTTGACGACGAGCCAGCACTTATTCAGTTCATGAGGGATCGTCTCCTACCCCTGCCAGGGAAGGCACATCCTTCTGTCTTAAATGCCCAGGAAGATAAGGCTAAACAGGAGGCCGACGTGGATGCCATCATAGTAACATAGTTCATGAGGTTGAAAAAAGGCCAGAGTCCAACAAATTCAACCTATATCCCTAATGAGTCCATACTGAGTTGATCCAGAGGAAGGCAAAAAACCCTCATACTAGAGGTAAAAATTCCTTCCCGACTCCAAATATGGCATCATAATAAATCCCTGGATCAACGTTCTGTCCCTATAAATCTAGTATACATAACCAGCAATGGTATTACTCTCCAAAAATGCATCCAGACCCCTTTTGAACTCTTTTACAGAGTTCCCCATGATCACCTCCTCTGGCAGAGAGTTCCAAAGTCTCACTTAGAGAATACCCCCTTGTTATAGATACAGTCCATGGAAGAATTAAGGGAGCAGAGGAGAAGAGAGTAGGGCCCTCAAGTCATGCCTTATGAAGTCCGTCAAGTCCAGCAGCAGGACACTAAGAGCCTTGAAGCCTTGTTCATCAGAAAGCTAGAACAACCCCAAGAGGGAGAGCCACCCCTAGAGCGGCGGAGAGCCACAGTCATTAAATTCGACAGTCCACATTAATGGACTGCCACCATGTTGGTACTTTTCTAGTCAACAGGAGAGCAGTGAAGAAAGACTTCCTCCCTCTACCTCTACACTCCCTAGAGAGCAGGGAGATTGTGGAATACACCCCTGTACAGAGTCTGCAAGGGGAATGAGCAGCAGCCATCACCAGACCCAAGAATTCCACACAAATCCCCTTCGCCTATTTCCCCTCTGAAGATTGGGACTTAGATCTATTTGGTCTCCTGCCATTAAGTGACAAGGTCTCATGCCATTAAGTGAAAGTTATTCAAGAACAATGGTATCCTGAGTCACCTGTTATGGACCCCAGATATCTGTGTCCAGGGTCTTCTACAGATGTGCCCAGGCCTACTCCTGTGATCGAGGAGGTTTGGCCTAACCAACGGGCACCGACTAAAGTGCCCCGGCCTACTCCTGCTGAGGAGGAGGTTTGGCCGGCCCAACAGGCACCTACACCTGGTCCCCCAGTGGCGCAAGCTGCTGCTGTACAAGTGGTGGTCACCGTGAGCCCAGGCATCACTGAATCCAGTTTGTCCCATGTGTTGTGGGATACTCATGTCAGCCCCATGGAGGGGGCACTGTCTCATGGTTCTAGGTACATGTCCCAGCCTAGAAAACAAGGTGACCGTCGAGGTTGGGATGGAAAGTTGCCAGGCCACAGTGTTTGAAGATTGCAAGATGTCTACTACTATTGAGAGAGAGACTGAAACTGTGTTTCATGCAAAAGCATCATTGTTGTTTATAGGTTCCTGCAACGTTCAAGAAGAAGTGTCTGATGAACTTGTCAAGAAGTTTGCTTGTAACCACATGCGTAAGTGTTCCTGCCTGGCTTTCAGCCGTTTTCCTTTACTGAGAACTCAAAATGTACCTGAACTGTAGAGCGGTACCCTCTATACGTATATTCAATGTAATATATTTTGTCTATGTTTTGCACAGGTGAATACACATGTTGCGGTACTATATTGTTTCTGGAGTGTTGTAATAAAATGTGTATAATAGGTAAATACAGAGTCGTCTCCTTGTGTCTATGGTGATTTATCTAGGAGGCATCCTGCTAGGTCAGGAAAAGCCTAACTGCCTCACCGCCATGACAACTCCCAGCGAGGTACAAAGATTAGCTAATAAAGTAAAGTTACGTACCACACATAGTCCATTCATATATCGCAAAATAGTTCATACATGTAAATATAAAGAAAAAGTTAGGACTGTAGCCTTATTTGAAGTCCCAGTCCACTAGCTCTAAATATGTGTAGAAATGTGTCTAAATGTTCTCTCTCATGTCCACGTGTCCAGGATACTTTACTGGCCAGGAGGTATTCCTGATATCTAAACAGAACACGTAAAGTGACAGAGGGAAAAGTGTCAAGGTAACGTTATTGTCCAGTGTAAAATGTATTGAGTTCTGGGGTGAAGTGTGTAGAACCAAGGGACCCCAGCAGCCAAGGCATTGGGTAGATAGCATCCGGCAGCCCAATCCGAGTGATTGCTTTAGTAATATTTATGTAACTGTGCTATATTTGTTATGTATTGTTCCTTGGCTACGTTGTTTTCTTTGGCCAATCTTTCCTTTGTTGTAAATTTCTCAAAAAAAAATCCAATAAAAATTATTTAAACCAGGAGTGTGTCAAGAGATCAGTTACAAGGTCAAAATTCCCTTCATATGTTTAACCCCTTAAGGACCAAGCATTTTTCTGTTTTTGCACTTTTTGTTTTTTCCTCCTTACATTTTAAAAATCATAACCCTTTCAATTTTGCACCTTAAAATCCATATGAGGGCTTATTTTTTTGCACCACCAATTCTACTTTGTAATGACATCAGTCATTTTACCCAAAAAATCTATGGCAAAACGGGAAAAAAATCATTGTGCAACAAAATTTAAGAAAAAACACCTTTTTGTAAATTTTGGGGGCTTCCGTTTCTACGCAGTAAATTTTTCGGTAAAAATGACACTTTTATCTTTATTCTGTAGGTCCATACGATTAAACTGATACCCTACTTACATAGGTTTGATTTTGTCATACTTTTGGAAAAAAATCATAACTACAGTGGTCCCTCAACATACGATGGTAATCAGTTCCAAACGAACCATCGTTTGTCGAAACCATCGTATGTTGAGGGATCCGTGCAATGTAAAGTATAGGACGTAACACTCACCTGACCCCGCCGCTCCAGACCCGTCACCGCTGCCCTGGATGTCGCCCTCCATCGCTGTCGCCGCGTCCCTGGGGTGTCTCCGCCGCTCCGGACATCTCTGCTTCCCGAGGATCCTCGCTCTCCGTCGGCGACATGATGACGAGGAAGGAGAGCACCGGCGAGGTAGGTGATCCCGAAGAGGATGCTCCGGAGCCCCAAGAACAGGTAGGAGACCATCACCGGAGCACACGGGGCACCGTAAATGGCTATCCGGCGGCAGCTGAAGCAGTCTGCGCTGCCGGATAGCGGTTTATGCGATGGCCTAGACATACAAAAGCATCGTATGTTGATGCTGCCTTCAACATCCGATGGCCTCTAAGAGGCCATCGCATGTTGAAATTATTGTATATCGGGGCCATCGTAGGTTGGGGGTTCACTGTACATGCACGAAAATTAATGCATTTAAAATTGTCCTCTTCTGACCCCTATAACTTTTTTTTTGCACCGTGATCTGAAGTTTTAATCGGTACCAATTTTGTTTTGATCTGACTTTTTGATCTCTTTTTAATCCTTTTTTATGGAATTAAAAAGTGACCAAAAATACGCTATTTTGGACTTTGGAAATTTTTTGCGCGTACGCCATCGACCGTGCGGTTTAATTTAACAATATATTTTTATAGTTTGGACATTTACGCACGCAGCAATACCACATATGTTTATTTTTATTATGTTTATATATTTTTTATATGGAATTTGGGAAGAAGGGGGTGATTTAAATGTTTAATAAGAAAGGGGTTAATGTGTGTGTTTTTAAACTTTTTTAAAACTGTTTTTTTTAACACTTTTAGTCCCCTTAGGGTCTGAGAACTGGAGCCGGCACAGGAGCAGAGGTAAGCCCTCCGGCTACCTCCACAGTGGATCGAACCCCCCTCCCGCCTCCGCTCGATCACGCTGCTGGGGGGCGATCCACCCCATTGGACCATCAGGGATGGGATAAAGGCACCTTTAGATGCCCCTGTCAGCTATGATAGCGGCAATCTAAAGGGTTAATAGCCGGCCGCGATGATCGCCGCATGTCGGCTATTAACGCTGGCCCCCAGCTACAAGAATCAGCTGGGGGCCGGCCGGTATGACGCGGACTTGAGACGGGAGCCTGCGTCATACCCCGTTAATGGCACATAGACGAGTATAGATGTCCATGGTCGTTAACGGGTTAAGAGCATGTCTGGACAATCACCATGCCACATGGGCTCATTTTTGTTTGTCACCAGACCTGCAAAGGACATTGTGTTAAAAATGCCTCAGGAAATGTCATGGGCCCTAGTGGTCACTTCGGTCCTCCGCCCTCCAGGACTGGGCGACGAGGGCGACTGTACTTAAGAGGGGGAGTTTGTGGTTGCCCTATCCGGCAGTGTACCTCAGTGTCCCTAGTTCCCCCTGTAGTTGTTTCCCCATTTGTACATATGTTTGATATTATAAGATGTGTTATACCTTTAATAACATGTACCATGTGATTGTTACCCTGGAGGTATCAGTGACCAGCTGACCACAAGGGTGACCTATGGGCTCCCTGCTAGTCTCCCCCATATAAGCCCTGGGTGGAGCTAGCTTCCCTCTCTTGTAGCTGAGGTCCAGTGCAGTTGTGCCTAGCGTGTGTGTCCAGAGCATTGGAGGCCTCAAGCCCAGTCTGCAGCCACAGTCAAGTGAAGTAGGCTAAACCTGCAATAATTGTCAGTCACCAGTCAAGTCAGGTCGTCTGTCTAGTCAACGTGGCCCGCACTAAAATACCCAGTCCTACTACAAGTCCCAGCGAGTCTGCAAGGTCTCTGAGTCACTGGTCAACTCCTTGGGCCCTGGCTGCACTGTATAGACTTTTCCAACTGTCTACCCTCAGTAAAGCTACTGTTGTCCGGTAGGTTATAGGCTAAACCACGCCCTGGCGTCACGAATACAAGGAGTTAATGCCATCTGCCCCTAGGGTAACAACATCTGCCCTGCACTACACACCTCGCCACCACAAAAACTTATAACCGACTGAATATATAATCACATTATTATGATTCAGTCATCTAATTTTATACATTTTAGGGTGCAATGTTCTGCATAATTTGAAGAAATTACACCCCCTCATTCCTGTGTTAGTCATTAGGAGCATATGATAAATAATGCATTGTCTTGAGAATGACTAATTTTCGTTTAATATACATTTTGTGTCAAAAATACTTTTAACCAGACTGCTGTCATTGGGGTACTAAACCCAACAGAACCAGGCTGCTGTCATTGGGGTACTAAACCCAACAGAACCAGGCTGCTGTTATTGGGGTACTAAACCCAACAGAACCAGGCTGCTGTCATTGGGGTACTAAACCCAACAGAACCAGACTGCTGTTATTGGGGGTACTAAACCCAACAGAACCAGGCTGCTGTTATTGGGGTACTAAACCCAACAGAACCAGACTGCTGTTATTGGGGTACTAAACCCAACAGAACCAGACTGCTGTTATTGGGGTACTAAATCCTACAGAACCAGGCTGCTGTTATTGGGGTACTAAATCCTACAGAACCAGGCTGCTGTTATTGGGGTACTAAACCCAACAGAACCAGACTGCTGTTATTGGGGTACTAAACCCTACAGAACCAGACTGCTGTTATTGGGGTACTAAATCCTACAGAACCAGACTGCTGTTATTGGGGTACTAAACCCTACAGAACCAGGCTGCTGTTATTGGGGTACTAAACCCAACAGAACCAGGCTGCTGTTATTGGGGTACTAAACCCTACAGAACCAGGCTGCTGTTATTGGGGTACTAAACCCTACAGAACCAGGCTGCTGTTATTGGGGTACTAAACCCTACAGAACCAGGCTGCTGTTATAGGGGGAACTCCGAACTACACTGCCAGACTGCTGTTATAGGGGGAAATCCAGACTACACAGCTAGACTGCTTTTATAGAGGGAGCTCCAAACTACACATTCAGATTACTGTTTAAGTGGAGCTCAAGACTACACAGCCAGACTGCTGTTATAGGGGGCGCTCCAGATTACACAGCCAGACTGCTGTTATAGGGGGCGCTCCAGATTACACAAACACACTGCTGTTATAGGGGACTCCAGATTACACAAACACACTGCTGTTATAGGGGACTCCAGATTACACAAACACACTGCTGTTATAGGGGGCGCTCCAGATTACACAAACACATTGCTGTTATAGGGGGCGCTCCAGATTACACAAACACACTGCTGTTATAGGGGGTGCTCCAGATTACACAAACACACTGCTGTTATAGGGGGCGCTCCAGATTACACAAACACACTGCTGTTATAGGGGGTGCTCCAGATTACACAAACACACTGCTGTTATAGGGGGCTCCAGATTACACAAACACACTGCTGTTATAGGGGGCGCTCCAGATTACACAGCCAGACTGCTGTTATAGGGGGCGCTCCAGATTACACAAACACACTGCTGTTATAGGGGACTCCAGATTACACAAACACACTGCTGTTATAGGGGGCGCTCCAGATTACACAAGCACACTGCTGTTATAGGGGGCGCTCCAGATTACACAAACACACTGCTGTTATAGGGGGCGCTCCAGATTACACAAGCACACTGCTGTTATAGGGGGCTCCGGATTACACAAACACACTGCTGTTATAGGGGGCGCTCCAGATTACACAAACACACTGCTGTTATAGGGGGTGCTCCAGATTACACAAACACACTGCTGTTATAGGGGGCGCTCCAGATTACACAAACACACTGCTGTTATAGGGGGTGCTCCAGATTACACAAACACTAGGGATGTAAGAAAAAATCGATTCTCGCGATAATCGCGATTTTTTCATTTGCTGATACAGAATCGATTCAAAATATTTTTGAATCGATTCTTTTAGAGATGTGGAATTTTTATCTGCGGACGCCTGGAACAGCATGTCCTGGGCATCAAGAGATAAAAGTTCCACATTTGTGGAGTCGGGCAGGCCGGATCTGACACGGCGTCGGTCTGGGTGTATGGAGCGGGCTCCGACTCGTGCCCGCTCCGTACTATGCGACCCCCGGCTGATTTCAGTAGCCGGGGGCCGCCGCTAATAGCCAGCATGCGGCAATCGCCGCGGCTGGCTATTAAAGGAGTATCCGGTGCGCACTTTTCTCATGTTATCCCGTCCGGGCTGCAAAATAAAATAAAACGCACTTTATCTTACCTGCCAACGAGCCCCCGGAGCTCCGGTACAGGTGTTCGGTCCCCGGGCTGTATTCTTCTCACTTCCTGTTCGCCCGGCACGTCACATGGAGCTTCAGCCTATCACCAGCGGAGGCGGGACATCGCTGCGGCCAGTGATAGGCTGAAGCTCCATGTGACGTGCCGGACTAACAGGAAGTGAGAAGAATACAGCCCGGGGACCGAACACCTGTACCGGAGCTCCGGGGGCTCGTTGGCAGGTAAGATAAAGTGCGTTTTATTTTATTTTGCAGCCCGGACGGGATAACATGAGAAAAGTGCGCACCGGAGTACTAGATCGCCGCTGTCAAAGCTGACAGCGGCGTCTATTGGGATCTATGAATGCTCCCAGGTGGGCGATGTATCGGGATATATTGCGATGTATCGTCACCTAGACGGTATCGCGATATATCGGGATATATCGAATCGCCACACTGGTATCGCGATTCGAATCGAATCGCCAAATTCTTGGCGATTCACACCCCTAACAAACACACTGCTGTTATAGGGGGAGCTCCAGATTACACAAACACACTGCTGTTATAGGGGGCGCTCCAGATTACACAAACACACTGCTGTTATAGGGGGCGCTCCAGATTACACAAACACACTGCTGTTATAGGGGGCTCCAGATTACACAAACACACTGCTGTTATAGGGGGCGCTCCAGATTACACAAACACACTGCTCTTATAGGGGGCTCCAGATTACACAAACACACTGCTGTTATAGGGGGTGCTCCAGATTACACAAACACACTGCTGTTATAGGGGGTGCTCCAGATTACACAAACACACTGCTGTTATAGGGGGTGCTCCAGATTACACAAACACACTGCTGTTATAGGGGGCTCCAGATTACACAAACACACTGCTGTTATAGGGGGCTCCAGATTACACAAACACACTGCTGTTATAGGGGGTGCTCCAGATTACACAAACACACTGCTGTTATAGGGGGTGCTCCAGATTACACAAACACACTGCTGTTATAGGGGGTGCTCCAGATTACACAAACACACTGCTGTTATAGGGGGCTCCAGATTACACAAACACACTGCTGTTATAGGGGGCTCCAGATTACACAAGCACACTGCTGTTATAGGGGGCTCCAGATTATACAAACACATTGCTGTTATAGGGGGCTCCAGATTATACAAACACACTGCTGTTATAGGGGGCGCTCCAGACTACACAAACACACTGCTGTTATAGGGGGCTCCAGATTACACAAACACACTGCTGTTATAGGGGGCGCTCCAGATTACACAAACACACTGCTGTTATAGGGGGCTCCAGATTACACAAACACACTGCTGTTATAGGGGGCGCTCCAGATTACACAAACACACTGCTGTTTTAGGGGGCTCCAGATTACACAAACACACTGCTGTTTTAGGGGGCTCCGGATTACACAAACACACTGCTGTTATAGGGGGCTCCAGATTACACAAACACACTGCTGTTATAGGGGGCGCTCCAGATTACACAAACACACTGCTGTTATAGGGGGCTCCAGATTACACAAACACACTGCTGTTAAAGGGGGCGCTCCAGATTACACAAACACACTGCTGTTATAGGGGGCGCTCCAGATTACACAAACACACTGCTGTTATAGGGGGCTCCGGATTACACAAACACACTGCTGTTATAGGGGGCGCTCCAGATTACACAAACACACTGCTGTTATAGGGGGCGCTCCAGATTACACAAACACACTGCTGTTATAGGGGGCTCTCCAGATTACACAAACACACTGCTGTTATAGGGGGCGCTCCAGATTACACAAACACACTACTGTTATAGGGGGAGCTCCAGATTACACAAACACACTGCTGTTATAGGGGGCGCTCCAGATTACACAAACACACTGCTGTTATAGGGGGAGCTCCAGATTACACAAACACACTGCTGTTATAGGGGGCGCTCCAGATTACACAAACACACTGCTGTTATAGGGGGCTCCGGATTACACAAACACACTGCTGTTATAGGGGGCGCTCCAGATTACACAAACACACTGCTGTTATAGGGGGCTCCAGATTACACAAACACACTGCTGTTATAGGGGGCTCCAGATTACACAAACACACTGCTGTCATAGGGGGCTCCAGATTACACAAACACACTGCTGTTATAGGGGGAGCTCCAGATTACACAAACACACTACTGTTATAGGGGGCGCTCCAGATTACACAAACACACTGCTGTTATAGGGGGCGCTCCAGATTACACAAACACACTGCTGTTTTAGGGGGCTCCAGATTACACAAACACACTGCTGTTATAGGGGGCGCTCCAGATTACACAAACACACTGCTGTTATAGGGGGCGCTCCAGATTACACAAACACACTGCTGTTTTAGGGGGCTCCAGATTACACAAACACACTGCTGTTATAGGGGGCGCTCCAGATTACACAAGCACACTGCTGTTATAGGGGGCGCTCCAGATTACACAAACACACTGCTGTTATAGGGGGCTCCAGATTACACAAACACACTGCTGTTATAGGGGGAGCTCCAGATTACACAAACACACTGCTGTTATAGGGGGCTCTCCAGATTACACAAACACACTGCTGTTATAGGGGGCTCTCCAGATTACACAAACACACTGCTGTTATAGGGGGAGCTCCAGATTACACAAACACACTGCTGTTATAGGGGGCTCCGGATTACACAAACACACTGCTGTTATAGGGGGCGCTCCAGATTACACAAACACACTGCTGTTATAGGGGGCGCTCCAGATTACACAAACACACTGCTGTTATAGGGGGTGCTCCAGATTACACAAACACACTGCTGTTATAGGGGGCTCCAGATTACACAAACACACTGCTGTTATAGGGGGCTCCAGATTACACAAACACACTACTGTTATAGGGGGCGCTCCAGATCACACAAACACACTGCTGTTATAGGGGGCTCCAGATTACACAAACACACTGCTGTTATAGGGGGCTCCAGATTACACAAACACACTGCTGTCATAGGGGGCTCCAGATTACACAAACACACTGCTGTTATAGGGGGAGCTCCAGATTACACAAACACACTACTGTTATAGGGGGCGCTCCAGATTACACAAACACACTGCTGTTATAGGGGGCGCTCCAGATTACACAAACACACTGCTGTTTTAGGGGGCTCCAGATTACACAAACACACTGCTGTTATAGGGGGCGCTCCAGATTACACAAACACACTGCTGTTATAGGGGGCTCCAGATTACACAAACACACTGCTGTTATAGGGGGCGCTCCAGATTACACAAACACACTGCTGTTTTAGGGGGCTCCAGATTACACAAACACACCGCTGTTATAGGGGGCGCTCCAGATTACACAAGCACACTGCTGTTATAGGGGGCGCTCCAGATTACACAAACACACTGCTGTTATAGGGGGCTCCAGATTACACAAACACACTGCTGTTATAGGGGGAGCTCCAGATTACACAAACACACTGCTGTTATAGGGGGCTCTCCAGATTACACAAACACACTGCTGTTATAGGGGGCTCTCCAGATTACACAAACACACTGCTGTTATAGGGGGAGCTCCAGATTACACAAACACACTGCTGTTATAGGGGGCTCCAGATTACACAAACACACTGCTGTTATAGGGGGCTCCAGATTACACAAACACACTACTGTTATAGGGGGCGCTCCAGATTACACAAACACACTGCTGTTATAGGGGGAGCTCCAGATTACACAGCCAGACTGCTGTTATAGGGGGCTCCAGATTACACAAACACACTGCTGTTATAGGGGGCTCCAGATCACACAAACACACTGCTGTTATAGGGGGCTCCAGATTAAACAAACACACTGCTGTTATAGGGGGCTCCAGATTACACAAACACACTGCTGTTATAGGGGGCTCCAGATCACACAAACACACTGCTGTTATAGGGGGCTCCAGATTACACAAACACACTGCTGTTATAGGGGGCGCTCCAGATTACACAAACACACTGCTGTTATAGGGGGCGCTCCAGATTACACAAACACACTGCTGTTATAGGGGGCTCCAGATTACACAAACACACTGCTGTTATAGGGGGCTCCAGATTACACAAACACACTGCTGTTATAGGGGGCTCTCCAGATTACACAAACACACTGCTGTTATAGGGGGCGCTCCAGATTACACAAACACACTGCTGTTATAGGGGGCGCTCCAGATTACACAAACACACTGCTGTTATAGGGGGCTCCAGATTACACAAACACACTGCTGTTATAGGGGGCTCCAGATTACACAAACACACTGCTGTTACAGGGGGCGCTCCAGATTACACAAACACACTGCTGTTATAGGGGGCGCTCCAGATTACACAAGCACACTGCTGTTATAGGGGGCGCTCCAGATTACACAAACACACTGCTGTTATAGGGGGCTCCGGATTACACAAACACACTGCTGTTATAGGGGGCGCTCCAGATTACACAAGCACACTGCTGTTATAGGGGGCGCTCCAGATTACACAAACACACTGCTGTTATAGGGGGCTCCAGATTACACAAACACACTGCTGTTATAGGGGGCTCCAGATTACACAAACACACTGCTGTTATAGGGGGCTCCAGATTACACAAACACACTGCTGTTATAGGGGGCTCCAGATTACACAAACACACTGCTGTTATAGGGGGCTCCAGATTACACAAACACACTGCTGTTATAGGGGGCGCTCCAGATTACACAAACACACTGCTGTTATAGGGGGCTCCAGATTACACAAACACACTGCTGTTATAGGGGGCGCTCCAGATTACACAAGCACACTGCTGTTATAGGGGGCGCTCCAGATTACACAAACACACTGCTGTTATAGGGGGCTCCAGATTACACAAACACACTGCTGTTATAGGGGGCTCCAGATTACACAAACACACTGCTGTTATAGGGGGCGCTCCAGACTACACAAACACACTGCTGTTATAGGGGGCTCCAGATTACACAAACACACTGCTGTTATAGGGGGCTCCAGATTACACAAACACACTGCTGTTATAGGGGGCTCCAGATTACACAAACACACTGCTGTTATAGGGGGCTCCGGATTACACAAACACACCGCTGTTATACGGGTTCATTATTGGTTGTCACCGACCTTTGCAGGAGACCACGAAAACTTGTAAAACACTGAATATATTGTCACATTATTATGATTCAGTGCTTTATATTTTCATCTTATTTTCTACATTTTAGGGTGCGATGTTCTGCATAATTTGAAGAATTCTCACCCCCTCATTCCTATGTTAGTCATTGGGAGCATATGATAAATAACACTTTGTCTTGAGAATGAGTAATGATCCTTTAATGTACATGTCGTGTCACAAATAGTCTTATCCCATGGAGCCGTCTCCTGAGGATTTCCCTTATTATTATTATTATTATTCTGCCCACATATTTTTTCCTTTCTCATTTTATCCGCATCTGGTCTTCTTTTACATTTGAGGAGTTGTACTGTGTATTTTGGAGCTCCTGAGTTGGAGTCATTGCCTAGAAATGTTCCCTTTATTGTCCCTCGTGTTGTATTTGGCTCTCGCTTACACTGATAATATTCTTCAGATGACTATGACCAGAAGCTGAGATCACAAAGTGTGCGGAGACATCGAAATCTTCTTACATAATTCACCCGGCCCTAAGATCACTGACTGTTGTATCACTAAAATATTTTCAAGTACTTTGGGTCCCTTTTTAATCCATAACCTATGTAGTCCATGTTTCACGTTAGAAAAAGAGCCATGGGAGATCCCATAGCTGTGGAGATCTAATCTTCTCAGATTCTTTTAGTCTGAGGTAAGATGAAGCTTCTGATTGGCCGATCTTAGTTTTCGCATTCCGTTACTCTTTTTCCAGCACCCTTTTATGGTCCATTTTAGTTCTAGTAAAAAAAAAAACTTTTTAAACAGTGGGCAATGGGAGAAATGTGGTGTCGGGTGAGGGTAATGTGAATGAACCTTTTCGTGACGCCAGGGCATGGTTGACCTATACACCACCGGAGGTAGACCAGCTTCCCCTGTGCCAGGTATGGGGCAAATAATTTCTCCGATGCAAGGTTGTGGATAACTGGCTTGCTTTACTGGGGTTGGAAAGATACTGTATTTTTCGCCATATAAGACGTACTTTTTCTTCCCCAAAACTGGGGGGGGGGGGGGGGGGACTTGTTGCGTCTTATACGGCGAATGCCTGCGGCCATCAATGGCCGGGACCCGCCACTAATACAGGCCATCACCGATCGCGGTGATGCCCTGTATTAACCCTTCAGACGCGGCGATCAAAGCTGACTGCCGCGTCTGAAGCGAAAATAACACTAACCCGGCTGTTCATTCGGGCTGTTCGGGACCGCCGCGGTGAAATTGCGGCGTCCCAAACAGCTTACAGGACACCGGGAGGGACCTTACCTGCCTCCTCGGTGTCTGCTCCATGCCAGGATCCCCTGCGCTCTCCTTCGACGTCATCACGTCGTCGCGCATGCCGTCATCCAATAGGAGCGGTGTGCGTAGCGGCGTGATGACAGCGACGGAGAGCGTGGATCCCGGGGAAGAAGACGTCCGGAGCGTCGGGGACACCCCGGGGACGCGGCGACAGCGATGGAGCGACATCCAGGGCAGCGGTGACGGGTCCGGAATGGCTGGGACACGTGAGTACTACCTCCTATACCAGTGGTCTTCAACCTGCGGACCTCCAGATGTTGCAAAACTACAACTCCCAGCATGCCCGGACAGCCAACGGCTGTCCGGGCTTGCTGGGAGTTGTAGTTTTGCAACATGGGTCCGCAGGTTGAAGACCACTGTTGGGTTCAGAATCTTAATTTTTTTTAGATTTTGCACCTATAAATTGGGTGCGTCTTATATGCCGGTGCGTCCTATAGGGCGAAAAATACGGTATGTGTGGTGACTGGGTGAGGCAATGATATTACAGGGTCTGGTGGTATTAGCCCTTGGTTTGTCGTGACGCCAGGGTGCGGTTGTTTTGTATAGAAGGCCATGCCGACAACTGGCCCAAAAACGTCAGGAGATAAATAATGGAATGTCCACAGCAGGATTTATGAGATGACTGGAACTTTTACTTAACTTCTTGTTCAACAGTCTTTACAGTTAAACAATTTCTCTTGAGGTAACCGGGATGCAGGTTCCTCACAGGCTTTGCTGGAACTAGTAGTATTGAGATTTAAGCAGTCCACTGTGCTACTAATTATATGCTTTGAGCTGAATAGTAGTCACTAGGAATTTGTAAATAGAGCTTGGAAACTTTTAGTGGCTGCTGGTTCTTTAGGCTTTGGCCTAGGTACGATGAATTGAGATATGCTGATTGTGCTTGGCTTAATGTCCAGGTCCTAAGAGAGTGCAGGAACAAGAGAGCGCAAGAGAGCGAATTTGGAGACTACAGCCCCTTAGTTGAAAAGCCTGTAGGTCCTGAACCCAGAGAACTCTGGGTACATCACATGACAATATCACATGACCCAGGAAGGTCCCATACATTTTATAACTTTATACATACAGTGAACAATACACAATACATTTGTAATGCATTTTAGAAGGTGTAACTGATAAGCAAGGGGGGGGGGGGGAGCCCTGCAGGAGAGCCCTGTGGACTGGAGGGCCTCTAACTGAGGGGACTAAAGACAGGGACAGGACAAGGTCCTGTACCGGGATACCACATATGTTATATCTCAGATTAGCATGAACGAGATGCAGGGTGAACTTTGGGAAGCTTATCGGCTTGCTGGGACTTATAGTTGATTGTGTTGTATATTAGTGTTGAGCGGCATAGGCCATATTCGAATTCGCGAATATTCGCGAATATATGGACGAATATTCGTCATATATTCGAAAATTCGCGTATGCGAAAATCAACATATGTGAAAATTAGCATATACAAAAATTAGCATAAGCGAAAATTCTCAGTCTCACACAGTAGTATTAGAACCTTCTTTACACCACACAAGCTGGAAGCAGAGAGGGGTGATCACTGTGATGTGTACTGTGAAAAAAAACAAAAAACAAATATTCGTAATTACGAATATATAGTGCTCTATTCGCGCGAATTCGCGAATAAAATTCGCATTGCGAATATTCACGAGCAACACTATTGTATATGAATGACTTGACTTGTATGCAACCCACGCTGGACTGTAGTTAATTCAACTTGACTAACTTGACTTGAATTGATTCCCGGACTGCGTGGATGCTGGACTAGGCCTCAGGCCTCCTTCAGAATCACCTCACAGACTCCTCAGACTTCTCTCAACTGTACCTCAGCTAAGACTGTGCTAAGACTGAACTCTGAACTCTGGTTAAACTTTACATGGAGCAGGTTTTGAGAAGTCTCATTGGGCAGACAAGTCACATGGTTCACCTCTGCATACTCCCCTAACAACAAGGTCCTTAACAACAGGTTTCTTTAAAGTAACAGGTGCATAGAAAATACATTAACCATTGCATAACAGTTTATGACATAGAGTCGTGAGGAGAGTGGGCCCAAGACGGGCATTGAAGCAGCATCTGCCACACAGGATGGGCAGGAGTACAGAAGAACATGTGATTCTGTACTGGGTCACCACAGAAACACATAGTAATGGGGGCAAACATTATGTGAGGTTCAGGTAACTTTCTATTATATTATATACCGTATTTTTCGTCCTATAGGACGCACCGGCGTATAAGACGCACCCTATTTTTACGTGCAAAATCTAAAAAATTAAAGATTTTGAACCCAATAGTGGTCTTCAACCTGCGGACCTCCAGATGTTGCAAAACTACAACTCACAGCATGCCCGGACAGCCGTTGGCTGTCCGGGCATGCTGGGAGTTGTAGTTTTGCAACATCTGGAGGTCCGCAGATTGAAGACCACTGCATAGGAGGTAATACTCAAGTGTCCCCGCCGCTCCGGACCCGTCACCGCTGCCCTGGATGTCGCTCCATCGCTGTCGCCGCGTCCCCGTCGCTCCGGAACGTCTCTGCTGCCGGCCGGGTATCCTCGCTCTCCGTCGCCGCCATCACGTCGTTACGCACGCCGACGCACGTACGCGACGACGTGATGACGAGGAAGGAGAGCGCCGGCCATACAGGGGATCCCTGAACGGAGAAGACACCGAGGAGGCAGGTAAGGTCCCTCCCGGTGTCCTGTAAGCACTAACCCAGCTATTCAGTCGGGCTGTTCGGGACCGCCGCGGTGAAATCGCGGCGGTCCCGAACAGCCCGACTGAGCAGCCGGGTTAGTGTCACTTTCCCTTCTTATACGGCGAATACACCCCTATCGCGGCGGTACCTGTGGCCATCAACGGCCGGGACCCGCGGCTAATACAGGACATCACCGATCGCGGTGATGCCCTGTATTAACCCTTCAGACGCGGCGATCAAAGCTGACCGCCGCGTCTGAAGGGTTAATACAGGGCATCACCGCGATCGGTGATGTCCTGTATTAGCCGCGGGTCCCGGCCGTTGATGGCCACAGGGACCGCCGCGATAGGGGTGTATTCGCCGTATAAGACGCACCGACTTTTTCCCCCCAGTTTTGGGGAAGAAAAAGTGCGTCTTATACGGCGGAAAATACGGTACATAATACTTTCTATGCTCTGTAAAGACTCATTATGCTCATCGGAAGTGTTTTTTTTTTATTTATAAAGGGAATATTGCCTAAAGATAGTATCTGACCACATATCAGAATCCATTATTAAAGGGGTACTCCGCTGCTCAGCATTTGGAACAAACTGTTCCGAATGCTGGAGTCGGGAGCTCGTGATGTCATAGCCCAGCCCCCTCATGACGTCACACACCCCACCCCCTCAATGCATGTCTATGGGAGGGGGCGTGACGGCTGTCACGCCCCCTCCCATAGACTTGCATTGAGGGGGGCAGGGCTATGATGTCACGAGCTCCCGGCGCCACTCCAGCGTTCGGAACAGTTTGTTCCAAACGCTGAGCAGCGGAGAACCCCTTTAAGGATTGATATGTCAGAAGTGCATCGGTGTGGAGGAATGTTTTTAAAGGATTCGCAAGAAAAATTTGGGATTTTATGAGCTGTGGCGATCTTCCTTTATCGTATGCAAGAATCCCGTCTCCTACGCTGCATCAGGGCTCTAACCAATCAGCTATAAAAGGTTAGAGAAGACGTCTCCCAGTCTTGGCCAATTTTGGGAGGACACATGATTGTATGGGATGGAATGCAGATAATGTAGTCCTTGTGGTGGAATTAAGCTGGTCATGGTAGACCGTACACCTTACCAGACCAAGTGTTGGTGAGACATCTTTCCGGAGCATTCCTTCCCTTCGTAGTCAGTGAAGTGCAATCACTTTTGAGCAACCATGATGCCATCAGGTAACAAATTCTATTGATTCTTTAATCTGGTAACTGGAGAAACACATTGATGATTGGGTCAAATTCTATGCCATGTGTGTTCCAAAAAAAGTTGCCATTAAAGGGGTACTCCACTGGAAAACATTTTTTTCTAAATCAACTGGTGCCAGAAAGTTAAACAGATTTGTAAATTACTTCTATTTAAAAATCTTAATCCTTCCAGTACTTATCAGTTGTTGTATGCTCCACAGGAAGTTCTTCTCTTTTTGAATTTCCTTTCTGTCTGACCACAGTGATCTCTGCTGACACCTCTGTCCATTTTAGGAATTGTCCAGAGTAGGAGCCAAATCCCCATAGCAAACCTATCCTGCTCTGGACAGTTCCTGACATGGACAGAGGTGTCAGCAGAGAGCACTGTGGTCAGACAGAAAATAAATTCAAAAAGACAAGAACTTCCTGTGGATCATACAGCAGCTGATAAGTACTGGAAGGATTAAGATTTTTTAATCGAAGTCATTTACAAATCTGTTTAACTTTCTGGCACGGGTGGATTAATTTTTTTTTTTTTCTATTCGAGTACCCCTTTAAGGTAGACTTCCAATTTCTAGTTATATTTCTTTGTGGTCAGGCCTAGTGTAAAGGCCACAGTTGTAGAGCTTTGCAACCTTCAGCAATAAAAAAGCCAGTCATGGGGGTAGACACTTTGTGCAGATAATCCTGGTATTCTCCAACAGCAACTGCTGGCAGTTTGCAAATGGTGTTTCTAATGTACAATTCCAGAATCGATAATGTAATGTCCCAGTACAGGATATACTCCTGTACAGTACTTAGGCCCTGTCAGGTTGAGTCCCTCATTGTCCTAGGGCAGTGATGGTGAACCTTTTTGAGCCCGAGTGCCCAAACCGTAATGCACGCCAACTTTTTTCCCCTCAAAGTGCCAGCACAGCAATTAAATCAGAATACACATTAGGGTTGGCAGTATAGTTCCCCCACATTAGGCGCAGTATAGTTCCCCCACATTAGGTGCAGTATAGTTCCCCACATTAGGTTGGCAGTATAGCTCCCCCACATTAGGATTGGCAGTATAGTTCCCCCACATTAGGTGCAGTATAGCTCCCCCACATTAGGTTGGCATTATAGTTCCCCCACATTAGGTTGGCATTATAGTTCCCCCACATTAGGTTGGCAGTATAGTTCCCCACATTAGGTTGGCAGTATAGTTCTCCGCACATTAGGGTTGGCAGTATAGTTCCCCCCCCATTGCGCGCAGTATAGTTCCCCCACATTAGGATGGCAGTGTAGTTCCCCCACATTAGGTTGGCAGTATAGTTCCCCCAAATTAGGGTTGGCAGTATAGTTCCCCCACATTAGGTGCAGTATAGTTCCCCCACATTAGGTGCAGTATAGTTCCCCACATTAGGTTGGCAGTATAGCTCCCCCACATTAGGTTGGCAGTATAGTTCCCCCACATTAGGTTGGCAGTATAGTTCCCCCACATTAGGTGCAGTATAGTTCCCCACATTAGGTTGGCAGTATAGCTCCCCCACATTAGGATTGGCAGTATAGTTCCCCCACATTAGGTGCAGTATAGCTCCCCCACATTAGGTTGGCATTATAGTTCCCCCACATTAGGTTGGCATTATAGTTCCCCCACATTAGGTTGGCAGTATAGTTCCCCACATTAGGTTGGCAGTATAGTTCTCCACACATTAGGGTTGGCAGTATAGTTCCCCTCCATTGTGCGCAGTATAGTTCCCCCACATTAGGATGGCAGTGTAGTTCCCCCACATTAGGTTGGCAATATAGTTCCCCCACATTAGGGTTGGCAGTATAGTTCCCCCACATTAGGTGCAGTATAGTTCCCCCACATTAGGTGCAGTATAGTTCCCCACATTAGGTTGGAAGTATAGTTCTCTGCACATTAGGGTTGGCAGTATAGTTCCCCCCCATTGCGCGCAGTATAGTTCCCCCACATTAGGTTGGCAGTATAGTTCCCCCACATTAGGTGCAGTATAGTTCCCCAACATTAGGGTTGGCAGTATAGTTCCCCCACATTAGGGTGGGCAGTATAGTTCCCCCACATTAGGTGCAGTATAGTTCCCCCACATTAGGTGCAGTATAGTTCCCCACATTAGGTTGGTAGTATAGTTCCCCCCCATTGCACGCAGTATAGTTCCCCCACATTAGGTTGTCAGTATAATTCCCCCCACATTAGGGTTGGCAGTATAATTCCCTCCACACGGTTGGCAGTATAATTCCCCCCGCAAGGTTGTCAGTATAGTTCCCCCCACAAGGTTGGCAGTATAATTCACCCCACAAGGTTGGCAGTATAGTTCCCCCCCACAAGGTTGGCAGTATAGGTCCCCCCACAAGGTTGGCAGTAAAGTTCCCCCCACAAGGTTGACAGTAAAGTTCCCCCCACATTAGGCAGGCAGTGTTCCCCCATATTAGACAGGCAGTGTTCCCCCACATTAGACAGACAGTGTTCCCCCACATTAGACAGGCAGTGTTCCCCCACATTAGACAGGCAGTGTTCCCCCACATTAGACAGGCAGTGTTCCCCCACATTAGACAGGCAATGTTCCCCCACATTAGACAGGCAGTGTTCCCCCACATTAGACAGGCAGTGATCCCCCTCATTAGACAGGCAGTGTTCCCCCACATTAAACAGGCAGTGTTCCCTCACAACAATACAACCTCCAGCCATATACAGTGTAGTTCCCCCAAATTAGGGTTGGCAGTATAGTTCCCCCACATTAGGTGCAGTATAGTTCCCCCACATTAGGTGCAGTATAGTTCCCCACATTAGGTTGGCAGTATAGCTCCCCCACATTAGGTTGGCAGTATAGTTCCCCCACATTAGGTTGGCAGTATAGTTCCCCCACATTAGGTGCAGTATAGTTCCCCACATTAGGTTGGCAGTATAGCTCCCCCACATTAGGATTGGCAGTATAGTTCCCCCACATTAGGTGCAGTATAGCTCCCCCACATTAGGTTGGCATTATAGTTCCCCCACATTAGGTTGGCATTATAGTTCCCCCACATTAGGTTGGCAGTATAGTTCCCCACATTAGGTTGGCAGTATAGTTCTCCACACATTAGGGTTGGCAGTATAGTTCCCCTCCATTGTGCGCAGTATAGTTCCCCCACATTAGGATGGCAGTGTAGTTCCCCCACATTAGGTTGGCAATATAGTTCCCCCACATTAGGGTTGGCAGTATAGTTCCCCCACATTAGGTGCAGTATAGTTCCCCCACATTAGGTGCAGTATAGTTCCCCACATTAGGTTGGAAGTATAGTTCTCTGCACATTAGGGTTGGCAGTATAGTTCCCCCCCATTGCGCGCAGTATAGTTCCCCCACATTAGGTTGGCAGTATAGTTCCCCCACATTAGGTGCAGTATAGTTCCCCAACATTAGGGTTGGCAGTATAGTTCCCCCACATTAGGGTGGGCAGTATAGTTCCCCCACATTAGGTGCAGTATAGTTCCCCCACATTAGGTGCAGTATAGTTCCCCACATTAGGTTGGTAGTATAGTTCCCCCCCATTGCACGCAGTATAGTTCCCCCACATTAGGTTGTCAGTATAATTCCCCCCACATTAGGGTTGGCAGTATAATTCCCTCCACACGGTTGGCAGTATAATTCCCCCGCAAGGTTGTCAGTATAGTTCCCCCCACAAGGTTGGCAGTATAATTCACCCCACAAGGTTGGCAGTATAGTTCCCCCCCACAAGGTTGGCAGTATAGGTCCCCCCACAAGGTTGGCAGTAAAGTTCCCCCCACAAGGTTGACAGTAAAGTTCCCCCCACATTAGGCAGGCAGTGTTCCCCCATATTAGACAGGCAGTGTTCCCCCACATTAGACAGACAGTGTTCCCCCACATTAGACAGGCAGTGTTCCCCCACATTAGACAGGCAGTGTTCCCCCACATTAGACAGGCAGTGTTCCCCCACATTAGACAGGCAATGTTCCCCCACATTAGACAGGCAGTGTTCCCCCACATTAGACAGGCAGTGATCCCCCTCATTAGACAGGCAGTGTTCCCCCACATTAAACAGGCAGTGTTCCCTCACAACAATACAACCTCCAGCCATATACAGTGTATGGCTGGAGGCTGTATGTCTGTGTTGGAACGCTGAAGATGACGTTCCGCTGGTCACTTACCATGCGCGCGTCATCCTGGGTCCTCCCCGATTGCTCCGCTCTGCTTTATGGGCGCACGCACGGGACGTCAGGGACGTCCCTGCATGTGCCACCTCCCAGCGGTCCCTGCGTTTTTAAAGCTAACGCGGGGCCGCAGATAGGTAACCGTGACATCCTTGTGTCCCAAAATGACCTCTCAGGACACAGGGATGTCCCGAATGTGAGGGGGGCCTGTGGCCGCGTGCCATATGTTCGCCATCACTTTCCTAGGGGCCCTCCTGCAGTGTCTCCCCCCCCCCCCATAGTAGTAAGTCTATAGTTATGTATAATGTTGTAAATTTAGTGCATAATGTTATGTATAGGTATATAAAGTATAAAGGACCTGTAAGGACCTCTGGAGGTATCACCTGTTATGTTCACGAGGTGTTATGTTATGTTACCCAGAGAGCACCAATTGACCACCTGACCTGCAGCTTGACCTATGGGCTTCTTGCTCAGCCCTCCTTTATAAGAGGGGGGGGGGGGGAGCCATTACAATCTCTCTCTTACACCATCACTCCTGCTGAGGAACAGCAAAGCACAGACATCACAGATCCTGTGTCCAGTCCACCTGGAGGCCATAAAGCCTGCACACAAGCCACAGTGTCAGTAAGTCATCTCATCTATGTCCGCTGTCTCTACCAAAGTCAAGTCCCTAGTCAAGTCAATTATAGTCAGTGTGGCTGTATTGAAGTCTGACCAAAAAGTACTGCAAGTCCCAGCAAGCTGCAAGGCCACCATTCAGGTGGTTACTGGAAAAACCACTCTGGCGTCACGAACATTAGGGGTTAATAACACCTTGCCCCTGGACTATACCATCTGCCCCATCCACCTACATCCTTCACACCCCGTGGTCACACCACAACTTTGGCGTCACCATAATAAACTGGGGCCTAGTCGCATACATAAGGTCACAGAAGGCAGATGGTTTAAACGGGTAGAGATAGAAAAAATAATGAAGGAATAGATAGGTTCTAAAAAACATTGTTGCTCAGTTAAGATATGTTATGAACAGGTTTAAATAAACTAAGATGACTAGCTGACATAGACCTGTCCAGACAAGGAGAGGAACATTGACTGCACTCTCTGTAATACGGTATAATACTGTACCACCATGGAATCCTGTGTTATCATTGGTGCTTCCATTTATGGATATGGGCATCATGTGTGGTCATCTACAGCGACACTTAATAGGTAGGGGGAAATGTATGGATTTTTTTTTTTTTTAAAGTGTTCCATGTATTAAAAGTACTTGGGATTGGTCAGAAAAGGAGAATCTGGGCATAAATAAATCCATGATTGTCTATTCAACAACTTTTGAGAGTTGTGGGGGCAGATGCTTAACTACTACCTTGGGGCCAAACAAGTTTCTCCTGCCCCGTACCCCATGCATCATCCCTAACCTATATTCAGAAATGCAATGGATGGAGGAGATTGTTAAAGATGGACTCAACAAATTTGGATCACAAATGAAATGGAAGTAATTGGAAACAGCCCTCCTGGCCCCCAACCTCTCCAGTCGTGGAGAACAAGTAATGGTCTGGTATTAACCCTTCATTCTGGGTATAATGCGCATGGCGTACTATGCTCCGATTATAGCCAGAGCTTTCACTTTCATAAAAGCAGCAGCTGTAACCAGCTCAGCCGTCGAGGAACAACCTCAGCCGGGCCGGCCGCATTCCTCGCCACTTACACCTGCTGCGTCAGCTCATATCACTTCCTCAGTTACAGACTGCCCCAGGCCGCTGCCAGCCTGATATAGAATAACAATAATCAGTAATAAAAAACAAACAAACACATAATGGAATATTTTAAAGTGTTTTTGACGATGTAGACAATTTAAAGGGAAACCCACCTAAAAACTCAAAATCCCATGCTCAGTGTATTTAGGTGCTCCTGTTTGTTTTTAGACAGTACCATGTTAACACGTCACGTTTTGCAGCAGAGATGTTCATAGAGGAGAGAAGATATAGTACCAAATCAGGCCATACCCTGGTACTAGGACTAAGCCCAGAAGGGGGTCACAACACCCATCAAGAAAGAGGAGTAAGGCTAGATAAAACGGGGTCTCTTTCCTCTATATGCCTCTTTATATGTTAGCTATAAAAGGGTGTGTAGGCGGCCACCAGTGAAACACCATCAGGTGAAGAAGGGTGTCTGCGAGCAGGCTGGGCCTTGTGGTGCGATAGCTGTCACGGGATTGAGGGGTCCCTGCAGGTTTCACTTGTTCGTGGACAGGGCTGGTGCATGGATTTTTGCCGCCCTTTGACATGCTCCACCTTACTACTGGGGTGACACACTGTAACAAACCTCCTCTCATGCTGCTGGCTGAGCGAGTGGTTCGGATGCTGGTCGTCTTACTTTCTTGTGGCAGGTAGTGCGGCGCCCCGATCAAGACTGCACTCTAGGTGGCTGCCTATTTTGCCTATACACAGAGCCGGCCCTGTACCTGCAGACCTGGAGTAGGGTTTACAAGGCCAAGCCCTATTCAAATCCTCGCTGATAATGCACATTGTGGCGCAGGCGCAGTGAGAGTTCCACCATAAGAATCAGCCTCAGACCATGTGACAGGTGCCATTTAGTAAAGGCAGTCTAACCCTGTTTACTTCAACCATAAAGGGGTAGTTCACAGCTGGTAGGCAATGCTTAGTCCAGAGTTTATGGAATATATGGACATGTGGTGGCCCAGTCCGGGATGGTCTTTCCCCGTACCTTTCTTGTCCTGTCAGGCAGTGTCCCTCAGTGTCCCCAGGGCCCCCTGCAGTTGTTTCCTCCATGTAAAGATGTTGTGTATTATATTGTGTGTTCTATCTTTTATAAATGTACCATGTGATTGTTACCCAGGAGGTACTAGTGACCAGCTGACCCCAAGAGTGACCTATGGGCTCCCTGCTAGTCTCCCCCATATAAGCCCTGGGTGGAGCTATCTTCTCTCTCTTCTTCCTGAGGTCCAGTGCAGTCAAGTTGTCTTAGTGTGTGTCCAGAACATCGGAGGCCTCAAGTCAGGTCCTGCAGCCTCAAGTCAAGTCCTCAGCTACAATTCAAGTCCTGCAGCCTCAAGTCAAGTCCTCAGCCTCAAGTCACGTCCTGCAGCTACAAGTCAAGTTCTGCAGCTACAAGTCAAGTCCTCAGCTACAATTCAAGTCCTGCAGCTACAATTCAAGTCCTGCAGCTACAAGTCAAGTCCTCAGCTACAATTCAAGTCCTCAGCTACAAGTCAAGTCCTCAGCTACAAGTCAAGTCCTCAGCTACAATTCAAGTCCTGCAGCTACAAGTCAAGTCCTGCAGCTACAAGTCAAGTCCTCAGCTACAATTCAAGTCCTGCAGCTACAAGTCAAGTCCTCAGCTACAATTCAAGTCCTGCAGCTACAAGTCAAGTCCTGCAGCTACAAGTCAAGTCCTCAGCTACAATTCAAGTCCTGCAGCCACAAGTCAAGTCCTGCAGCTACAAGTCAAGTCCTCAGCTACAAGTCACGTCCTGCAGCTACAAGTCAAGTCCTGCAGCTACAAGTTAAGTCCTCAGCTACAAGTCACGTCCTGCAGCTACAAGTCAAGTCCTGCAGCTACAAGTCAAGTCCTGCAGCTACAAGTCAAGTCCTGCAGCTACAAGTCAAGTCCTCCGCTACAAGTCACGTCCTGCAGCTACAAGTCAAGTCCTGCAGCTACAAGTCAAGTCCTGCAGCTACAAGTCAAGTCCTGCAGCCACAAGTCGAGTCCTGCAGCTACAAGTCACGTCCTGCAGCTACAAGTCAAGTCCTGCAGCTACAAGTCAAGTCCTGCAGCTACAAGTCAAGTCCTGCAGCCACAAGTCGAGTCCTGCAGCTACAAGTCACGTCCTGCAGCTACAAGTCAAGTCCTGCAGCTACAAGTCACGTCCTGCAGCTACAAGTCAAGTCCTCAGCTACAATTCAAGTCCTGCAGCCTCAAGTCAAGTCCTCAGCTACAAGTCACGTCCTGCAGCTACAAGTCAAGTCCTGCAGCTACAAGTCAAGTCCTCAGCTACAATTCAAGTCCTGCAGCTACAAGTCAAGTCCTCAGCTACAAGTCACGTCCTGCAGCTACAAGTCACGTCCTGCAGCTACAAGTCAAGTCCTCAGCTCTAAGTCAAGTCCTGCAGCTACAAGTCACGTCCTGCAGCTACAAGTCACGTCCTGCAGCTACAAGTCAAGTCCTGCAGCTACAAGTCAAGTCCTGCAGCTACAAGTCACGTCCTGCAGCTACAAGTCAAGTCCTGCAGCTACAAGTCAAGTCCTGCAGCTACAAGTCAAGTCCTGCAGCCACAAGTCGAGTCCTGCAGCTACAAGTCACGTCCTGCAGCTACAAGTCAAGTCCTCAGCTACAATTCAAGTCCTGCAGCCTCAAGTCAAGTCCTCAGCTACAAGTCATGTCCTGCAGCTACAAGTCAAGTCCTGCAGCTACATGTCAAGTCCTCAGCTACAATTCAAGTCCTGCAGCTACAAGTCAAGTCCTCAGCTACAAGTCACGTCCTGCAGCTACAAGTCAAGTCCTGCAGCTACAATTCAAGTCCTCAGCTACAAGTCAAGTCCTGCAGCTACAAGTCAAGTCCTCAGCTACAATTCAAGTCCTGCAGCTACAAGTCAAGTCCTGCAGCTACAAGTCAAGTCCTCAGCTACAATTCAAGTCCTGCAGCCACAAGTCAAGTCCTGCAGCTACAAGTCAAGTCCTCAGCTACAAGTCACGTCCTGCAGCTACAAGTCAAGTCCTGCAGCTACAAGTTAAGTCCTCAGCTACAAGTCACGTCCTGCAGCTACAAGTCAAGTCCTGCAGCTACAAGTCAAGTCCTGCAGCTACAAGTCAAGTCCTGCAGCTACAAGTCAAGTCCTCCGCTACAAGTCACGTCCTGCAGCTACAAGTCAAGTCCTGCAGCTACAAGTCAAGTCCTGCAGCTACAAGTCAAGTCCTGCAGCCACAAGTCGAGTCCTGCAGCTACAAGTCACGTCCTGCAGCTACAAGTCAAGTCCTGCAGCTACAAGTCAAGTCCTGCAGCTACAAGTCAAGTCCTGCAGCCACAAGTCGAGTCCTGCAGCTACAAGTCACGTCCTGCAGCTACAAGTCAAGTCCTCAGCTACAATTCAAGTCCTGCAGCCTCAAGTCAAGTCCTCAGCTACAAGTCACGTCCTGCAGCTACAAGTCACGTCCTGCAGCTACAAGTCAAGTCCTGCAGCTACAAGTCAAGTCCTCAGCTACAATTCAAGTCCTGCAGCTACAAGTCAAGTCCTCAGCTACAAGTCACGTCCTGCAGCTACAAGTCACGTCCTGCAGCTACAAGTCAAGTCCTCAGCTCTAAGTCAAGTCCTGCAGCTACAAGTCACGTCCTGCAGCTACAAGTCACGTCCTGCAGCTACAAGTCAAGTCCTGCAGCTACAAGTCAAGTCCTGCAGCTACAAGTCACGTCCTGCAGCTACAAGTCAAGTCCTGCAGCTACAAGTCAAGTCCTGCAGCTACAAGTCAAGTCCTGCAGCCACAAGTCGAGTCCTGCAGCTACAAGTCACGTCCTGCAGCTACAAGTCAAGTCCTCAGCTACAATTCAAGTCCTGCAGCCTCAAGTCAAGTCCTCAGCTACAAGTCATGTCCTGCAGCTACAAGTCAAGTCCTGCAGCTACATGTCAAGTCCTCAGCTACAATTCAAGTCCTGCAGCTACAAGTCAAGTCCTCAGCTACAAGTCACGTCCTGCAGCTACAAGTCAAGTCCTGCAGCTACAAGTCAAGTCCTCAGCTACAATTCAAGTCCTGCAGACACAAGTCAAGTCCTGCAGCTACAAGTCAAGTCCTGCAGCTACAAGTCAAGTCCTTAGCTACAAGTCAAGTCCTGCAGCTACAAGTCAAGTGCAAAGTAAGCTGAAGTCACTGTCCTGTCAGTCAAGTCAAGTCTTCTTTCTATCCAGAGTGGCCTGCACTAAATTCTCCTGTCTACTACAAGTCCCAGCAAAGCTGCAAGGTCTCTGTGTCGCTGTCACCTTGCTGGGCCCTGGCTGTACTGCATAGACTGTAATAACTGTCTACCCTCAGTAAAGCTACCATACTCCGGAACTTGCCGTTGGTGTCTTCATTGCCCCCGTGCCTATGCCAAGATCCATCGGTATACCTTTGGGTGGTTAAGGATAAACCCTGCCCTGGCATCACGAACACAAGGGGTTAATACCATCTGCCCCTAGGGCAACAACATCTGCCCTGCACCATTCCCCACCATACCACAGACAGAGCAAGGGAACTGAGTTGTGGAGGTCCCTGCGTTTCTTCTGTTCAGTCTCTGGGTAAGCTTTAGTATTCACAGTCCCATAACGCTCTTATCCAAACAGGGTAACATGAGGTGGGGTTGGCTTCCAACTTGATTCTCTTCAATTCTCAGCTACTTGATGCATGCAACTTTTTGTAGCTACATCGGCTTCCCTGATGACCAGGCCCAGCTTAAGCCCAACAGGTCCTCCATACAGTATTTACAGCTAGTAGACAATAAGAAAGCACTGTATTGGAGAGGATCAGACAGAAGGGGCACATGATAGGGGGATTATGGCTGGCTAAGAAGGGGTTAAGGTAAGGTAGGGACGTGCAGGGTTTAGTCTGAGAGGGGTGGGAGGAGTTGGGATAAAGGGATATAAAACGAAGGGGGGAAAAGGAGGAGCTAGGCAGTTGCCGCCAGAAGAAGAAGGAAGAGATACCTGCTGCTCCCATGTCGTTGCTCGAGGGTGTGCTGAGGAGGCCCCGGGACGAGGCAATGCTGCGGGGTCCCCTTTTGCTGGAGGAACAGTTCCCTGCGCTGTCGAGGGAAGTGGATGGTGGTGCGGCCCAGTCCGGGTCTGGAGCTGCAGTGACGGATCCTGGTGCAGGCGTTCTGGCCTCTTCCTCAGCAGCTGATACAATGCAATCATCAGGTCCGGGCAGGGTGCCCACTGCTGTGGGAGCTATGGCCGCAGGAGGTCAGTCAAGCGGGTCCGGTGAGTTTTCCACCTCCTCCCTGGGGTCCGT
Source organism: Hyla sarda (assembly GCF_029499605.1). Taxonomy (NCBI): domain Eukaryota; kingdom Metazoa; phylum Chordata; class Amphibia; order Anura; family Hylidae; genus Hyla; species Hyla sarda. The sequence goes on along the minus strand of NC_079192.1, from coordinate 23,407,140 downwards.
GGTTTTGTGGGCGGATGGGGGGGGTCTGGTGGGTCTACAATTCCTGTTGTCTAGTCTGCAGTCTTTGGTGCGGGGGGGGGGGGGGGGGTAGTGTGGGGTCCATGGGATCTCCTGCTGCAGTTAGGGGGACGGGGGGGTGTCTGGGGGGGGGTCCGGTGTTGCGGAGTTGCTTTGGGTAGGGGGGGTCCGCGGCTGTGGGGGCCGGGGATTCTGGTCCGTCGGGGGCTGTGGGTTAGGCAGAGGGCTCTGCGGCTAAGTCTGCAGTAGTGCTGGCTACGTCTGGTACGGGGGCGATGTGAGGCTGACGGACCATGCCCGTGGCGAGGTCTACGTGTGCTACAAGGGGCCGTTGGGGCCCACCTCAAGGCAGAGGTGAGGGAAAAAATTTGGAAGGGGGAGTACGTAGAGATTTTCTCCTTGCTCCCTTTGGAAAAGTTTAACCTAGATAGGGTGAAACCGGATGAGAGTAAGATGAGGTTGAAGGCGGAGGAGGAGGAACGGCGGCGGTATCGGTTGATACCGCGGTCGTTTTCCAACTGGTTGCAGGCGTTTGCCATTTTGGCTAGCGTGGTGGTTGAGAAGGCGCCAGAACATTGTTCGGGCCTCTTTTGTTATATGGATGCCATAGGGGAGGCATATAGGGTCTATGGCGGAAATGCTTGGTTGCGATACGACGAGCAGTTTCTGCAGAGGATGGCGGTCCGCCCTTCCTTGAGGTGGGACCATAAAGGCATTGGTCTGTGGATGTGGCTGATGGACACTCCGCGTGGTGGACAGCAGTCCTTTCGGGAAGGCGGGGGGGGGGGGGGGGGGGGGGGGCGCTGGTGCTACTAGGTCCGGGGGCGGGGCAAAGGGGGTGTGCTGGCAATTCAATGAGGGTGCCTGCAAGTTTGGGGCGGAATGCCGTTTCCATCATGAGTGCTTCGGCTGCGGGGGGGGGGGGGGGGGGCTCTCACGGTCTCTCCCGCTGTTTCAAGAAAGGGGGGGTGGGCAAAGCCGGCGATACTGAGTTTAAGAGGGGCGACACCGGTGTCGGTGGAAAGGATGGGGCCTTTCCTAGACAGGTACCCAAATAGGGCAGCGGCGGAGTTGCTGCGGGCGGGGTTTTCTGTCGGTTTTGGGATACCTAGTGTGGCCGGGGGGTCGGCGGTGCCAGTGCGGAATTTGATTTCTGCATGGATCAGGCCAGAGTTAGTGGAGGAGAAGTTGTTAAAAGAAGTGAGTTTGGGCAGGATGGCAGGTCCGTTTGACTCTCCACCATTGCCGGACTTGCGGATTTCTCCGCTGGGTTTGGTGCCCAAGAAGGAGCCTAATAAATTTCGGCTTATCCATCACCTCTCCTACCCTGCGGGGGAGTCGGTGAATGATGGGATTGACCCGGCTCTTTGTGCCGTGTCCTATACTTCCTTTGATAAAGCGTTAGTGTGGGTTCGGCGGTATGGGCCTGGTGCCCTGCTGGCTAAAACGGACATTGAGGCTGTGTTTAGGCTCCTTCCTGTTCACCCCGAGAGCTTTCCGCTGTTGGGTTGTTTTTTGCAGGGGCGTTCTTTTGTAGACATGTGTCTACCGATGGGTTGTTCGGTTTCCTGTTCTTATTTTGAACAGTTTAGTTCGTTTTTGGAGTGGGTGATACGGCAGGAGTCTCAAGTTGACTCGGTGCTCCACTACCTTGATAATTTTTGTTTATTGGTCCGAGTGGCTCCAGGCTTTGTGCGATTTTGCTACAGGTGATGGAGAGGGTGGCAGGTTGGTTCGGGGTCCCGTTGGTTCCAGAAAAGACTGAGGGCCCGGCAACGGTGGTCAAGTTTCTGGGTATCGTGATTGATACTGTGCCCTTGGAATGCCGGTTGCCGGAAGACAAGTTGGCGGAATTGAAGGAGGCGGTGGCTCGGGGGGCGGCGGGCGGGTAAGTTGCGCTTGAGGGAGCTTCCGGCTTTGCTGGGGCAGCTGAATTTCGCCTTCCACATCATGCCCATGGGGAGGGTGTTTTGCCGCCGGCTGGCGGCGGCTATGGCCGGAGTGGTGCGGCCGCATCATTTTATCAGGTTGTCGTCCGCGGTTAGGGAGGACTTAGCTGTTTGGAGTGCGTTCCTGGACGCGTACAATGGCCGGTCCCTGATTACAGATGCCGCGGGTAGTTGTGGGTTTGGAGCTTACTTCCGGGGTCAGTGGTGTGTGGGGGTGTGGCCTGAGGCTTGGCGGGTGGCTGGGTACACTAAGAACCTGGCGTTGCTCGAGCTGTTCCCTATCGTGGTGGCTATTGTGGTTTGGGCGGAGTCGTTGAGTGGGAGACGGGTGTGTTTTCACTGCGACAATATGGGGGTGGTTCAGGCTATTAATGGGCAGACGACAAATTGCCCGCCGGTGGTGAGTCTGCTACGCAGGCTACTGCTGAGGGGTTTGGAGTTGAATTCTCATTTTGTAGCTTTGCATGTGCCGGGGTACATAATGACATCGCTGATGCTCTTTCTCGTTTTCAGTGGGAGTGATTTCGAGAACTGGCACCGGAGGCAGCGGGGGAGGCGGTCCCATATCCCGACTGGCTCTGGAATCTGGTATAGGGGTGGTGTTGGGCCTGGTTAGCCGGTCGGTGGGGGGAATTACTTGGACAGCGTACTGTAGGTGGTGGAGGGATTGGGAGTCCCTGGTGGCGAGGTTGGACATTGGGGTGGGGGTTTCGGAGTGGGAGGTGGCTCTTCTATTTTATTTAGCCAGGGCATTTTGCGAAGGGGTTCCCCCTTCGGGGTTGGGGTGTCGGTTGTCGGCCCCCGCCTTCTGGTTTAAAGCTAAGGGGTTGCAGGATGTCACAAAATGTTTCCTGGTTTGGCAGACGGTGCGGGGGTTTCGCAGGGGAGTGGTTCAACGGGACAGTAGGAAACCGGTGTCCTTTACTCTTTTGTTGCAGTTGGGGGTTTTGTTGGAAGAATTTTGTTCTACTCCGTATGAGGTGCGTTTGTTTCGCTTGGCTTTCGCTTTGGCCTTTTTTGGGGCATTTCGCATTTCTGAGCTGGTGGCGCCAAGTAGGATTAGGGCTGGGGGCCTTTTTTTTTACGGACGTACGGTTGGAGGAGGGCGTTTTGGAGTGTTTTTTGCGTCGTTCCAAGACGGATCAGTTAGGTAGGGGAGTGGTGGTACGTCTGGCGGCGTTGTCAGGGTCTGGGATGTGCCCGGTGGCTTGTTATGAGCAGTTTTTGAAGGTTCATCCAGCAGTGTCTGGCCCTCTTTTGGTTCATGGGGATGTTAGCTTCCTATCCCATTTTCAGTTCACGGAGGTTTTCCGCAAGTGTTTGCGGGAGGCTGGCTTTAAGGCTGAGGACTACAGTTCTCATTCTTTTCGCATTGGGGCAGCGATTGAAGCTTCTCGGTGGGGTTTGGGACCGGAGGTGATTAAGAGGATTGGACAGTAGGAGTCCAATCGCTTTAAACTTTATGTGCGGCTGCATATGTTGTGAGCCACTCCTTGTTCGTTTAAGTTCCGTGCTGGCATGTTCTTTTTCTCTTCTAGGATCCAGGAGGTGTTAGGTTTGGATTGTCGGACATTCATACGTTGTCAGAGGGGGAGTGAGGGCTGCCGTGCATCCGGACGGTCGGCAATTGAGATTTCCGAGGTCGGAGGTGGAGGTTCGTTGGCTGGGTCAAGGGGGTATGCAGTGGACGGAGTTGCTGCCCTGCATTCATCACTATGCCAGGATGGACAGGGCCCCGGATGTCGTAGTACTGCACCTGGGGGGGAATGACTTGGGGTTTCGCACGTCCAGGGAGTTAATGCGGGACGTCAAGCTGGACATGCTGAGGCTCTGGTCGGCTTTTCCAGGACTGATTATTGTCTGGTCTGACATGGTGGCTCGAAGGCGTTGGAGGGGTGCCAGGTCGGTGGCAGGCCTGAATCGGGCCCGGGCAAAGGTCAACAAGGCTGTGGGAAGGTTTATGGCCCGAAATGGAGAGCTGGTGGTACGTCATTTGGAACTGGAGTTTGGGGATCCGGACTTCATGGACTCTGACTTGGTTCATCTTAACGTCTTTGGGATGGACTTATGGTTGCTGGATATTCGGGAGGCAGTGGAGTGTGCCCTGAGGGTGTGGAGGAACGTGGCCAAGTAAGGTGTCACTCGCCCGCGTTGTGGATGGGGCAGGAGAAGTATTCAGAGGCATCAGATACGGTGGATCAGGAGTAAAAGTGGGGCATGGAGAAAATACGCCCCTGGCGGTGTGGTTCCTGTGGCCATGGGGGGCCCAGGGAAGGATACGGGGATCCGAAGGTGGTGCTCCAGGGCAAGGTGCTGGTCGGCCGGGAGCAAGAGTAGGAGACCCTAGTAATTCATTTTGGTGGAAACAAAGGAACGGTGCTTCTGGGTCTTCTCCTGTCAACGTTTGGTCAAGAAGTTATGGTTTATATTTATATTTATATATAGTTACATAGTTACATAGTTAGTACGGTCGAAAAAAGACATATGTCCATCAAGTTCAACCAGGGAATTAAGGGGTAGGGGTGTGGCGCGATATTGGGGAAGGGATGGGATTTTATATTTCTTCATAAGCATTAATGTTATTTTGTTCCAGGAATGTATCTAATCCTGTTTTAAAGCTGTTAATTTTTCCTGCTGTGACCAGTTCCTGAGGTAGACTGTTCCATAAGTTCACAGTTCTCATGGTAAAGAAGGCGTGTCGCCCCTTGAGACTAAACTTTTTCTTCTCCAGACGGAGGGAGTGCCCCCTCGTCCTTTGGGGGGGTTTAACCTGGAACAGTTTTTCTCCATATTTTTTGTATGGGCCATTAATATACTTATATACGTTTATCATATCCCCCCTTAAACGTCTCTTCTCAAGACTAAACAATTGTAACTCCTTTAATCGCTCCTCATAGCTAAGATGTTCCATGCCCCATATTAGTTTAGTCGCGCGTCTCTGCACCCTTTCCAACTCCGCAGTGTCCCTTTTATGAACAGGCGACCAAAATTGAACAGCATATTCCAGGTGAGGCCGTACCAATGCTTTATAAAGGGGGAGTATTATGTCCCTGCCCCTCGAGTCCATGCCTCTTTTTATACATGACAATATCCTGCCGGCTTTGGAAGCAGCAGCCTGACATTGCATGCTATTTTGTAGTCTGTGATCTACAAGTACACCCAGATCCTTCTCTACCAGTGACTCTGCCAGTTTAATCCCCCCTAAGACATACGACGCATGCAGGTTATTAGTACCCAGATGCATAACTTTACATTTATCCACATTGAACCTCATTTGCCAAGTGGATGCCCAGACACTTAGTCTATCCAAGTCATTTTGTAACTTATGCACATCCTCTATAGACTGTACCGTGCTACAAAGCTTGGTGTCATCTGCAAAGATAGAAACAGAGCTGTTAATACCATCCTCTATATCATTGATAAATAAATTAAACAGCAGCGGGCCCAGTACTGAACCTTGGGGTACACCACTAATAACCGGGGACCAATCAGAGTACGAATCATTTACCACCACTCTCTGGGTACGATCCATGAGCCAGTGATCAATCCAGTTACAAACTAAAGTTTCCAAGCCCAAGGACCTTAACTTACCTGTCAGATGTCTGTGAGGGACAGTATCAAACGCTTTGGCAAAATCCAGAAACACTATATCCACAGCCATTCCTCTGTCAAGGCTTCTACTCACCTCTTCATAAAAGCAAATTAGATTGGTTTGACAACTTCTATCCTTAGTAAACCCATGCTGGCTATCACTTATAATACTATTATCCCCTATGTATTCCTGTATGTAATCCCTTATAAGTCCTTCAAACAATTTACCCACAATGCACGTTAGACTTACCGGTCTATAATTGCCTGGCGAAGACCTAGAGCCCTTCTATATGTGTTGGTATTGTATGACGTTCACACAAAGTTGCATTTATCACAATGTTCTAATTGTTATTGAATAAAGTTGGCTGCTGTGGCCTTTAAGCACCATACAGGTGTGTCGGTCGTTTTTGGGGGGAAGGGTTTGTATGGTGAATAGCAGGCAGCTAGAATCTCCCCTAGTCAAGAAAGCCCTGTATTGGAGAGGATCGGAAAGAAGGGGCACATGACAGGGGTATTATGGCCAGCTAAGAAGGGGTTAAGGTAAGGTAGGGACGTGCAGGGTTTAGTTTGAGAGGGGTGGGAGGAGTTGGGATAAAGGGATATAAAACGAAGATGGGAAAAGGAGGAGCTAGGCAGTTGCCGCCAGAAGAAGAAGGACCACCCACCCTCCCTTGTGGTATCCGATTGTCGCAGCAGTGGATGGGGCAGGAGAAGTATTCGGAGGCATCAGATACGGTGGATCGGGAGTAAAAGTGGGGCGTGGAGGAAATACGCCCGGCGGTGTGGTTCCTGTGGTCATGGGGGGCCCAGGGAAGGATACGGATATCTGAAGGTGGTGCTCAAGGGCAAGGTGCTGGTCGGCCGGGAGCAAGAGTAGGAGGCCCTAGTAATTCATTTTGGTGGAAACAAAGGAACGGTGCCTCTGGGTCTTCTCCTGTCAACGTTTGGTCAAGAAGTTATGGTTTCTATTTATATTTATATATGTGTTGGTATTGTATGACGTTCATACAAAGTTGCATTTATCACAATGTTCTAATTGTTATTGAATAAAGTTGGCTGCTGTGGCCTTTAAGCACCATACAGATGTGTTGGTCGTTTTTGGGGGGAAGGGTTTGTATGGTGAATGGCAGGCAGCTAGAATCTCCCCTAGTCATGGCTTTCTCAAACACTTTCACTCTCTGACACAGGAACTAGATGTTCCCCTTTTGTCCACAGGCACTCTAAATGAGGAACGCAGAACTCCTTGGATCAGAACTGATGTTCCTGACTGACTGCTCTTACTCCTCTTATCCTTCCTGAGCTAGTGTGAAGGGTTTGGAGACTGTGCATGGACCTCCCACCTTCTTGAGTCTTCCATCCCAGTATAGGTGTCCAACTAGAACATATTGTCACTTTCTCTATGACACAAAATGACTACGACACTTGCAGCAGAATACTCAGTCTACAAATCACATATTAGCAAAATAAATATGTGGTGTCCCAGGACCAATGTCTGTCCTATGGCTTCAGACTGCTTCGGGCAGACCTGTGGCGCCGGTGTTGGGCCCACTGGAAGACTTCTGGTTGTATTGATTCTGTTTTGCACTTTATTGATAAATTTATATATTTTTATAATTATTTTATTGTTGTCATTTAGATGGATGTTAAATGTGTTACTGTACCCTTAAGAGAGGAGCTGTGTAAACCTCATGTGACCCTGCCTGCCAATGGGAACCCCTAAATTCTAGCCCATATAATGTAGCGGGGGAGCAGTAGGCCCGGTTCATCCAGTTGTTCCTGAGCTACAGTGTGGTTAAAGGACATCTGTAGTGCAATATAACTTATCCCACCAAGCACAAGCAGCGGTACACTGCAGGATCAGGCTACACACAGGATTTATTTTGTAGTCTGTTACTATGGAAACACCTAGGTCTGCGCAGGAGCTGCACGCACAATACTATAGGAGATTTTTAGTTTAGATTTTATCCATACACTTTATAGATTAACTTTTCCATTTGAATGGTATTGTGTGGTTACGCGCTGATCCTCGCCCCTTGTTCCCGTGCATGCCTAAGGGCGCTACAGCCCGAAACGCGTAGGCCGCTACGTTCCTGTGTACCCATTTTATACAGATGCCACAATAAAAAACAAACTTTACCTACCTTCCTGCTGGTGCTGGATACTTTCCTCTATTGCTTTCCATTTGAATCACATGCAGCCTAGGAGAGATGACATCATAAGAGGTTAAAGTGGTTCTCCGCTCCTGGACATCTTATCCCCTATCCAAAGGATAGTCGATAAGATGTCTGATCCCGGGGGTCCCGCCGCTGGGGACCAGCGCGATCTCCCTGCAGCACCCGGCATTCATTTAGAGGGTCAGGTGCAATGCCAGAGGCTTGAGAGGTCACGGCCGCGCCCCCTCAATGCAAGTCTATTCCCCCTCCCATAGACTTGCATTGAGGGGGCATGGCCGTGACTTCACGAGCCTTTGCCACTCATCCGCCAAGGAGCGAACTTCGCTCCATGCACCGGATGTCTGGGGTGCTGCAGTCGAGATCGCGGGGATCCCCTGCAGCTGGACCCACGTCATCAGACATCTTATCCCCTATCCTTTGTATACGATGTCTAGGGGCGGAGTACCCCTTTAACCCTTTCCTTCTTTCTACATTCAGTCCAATGTCCATCACATTTCATACCTCATCATGTCGTGAAGGAATTCGCTGTTCTCTACTCTACAGAATTTATTGTCTGTGATGACAATGCTCTGGAATTTCCTTTCTGTACTTAAAAAGCTAAATATGTGAGGAATTTCTACTTTCACCCAATAGAGTGCAAGTTCTGAAGCCAAATTCTGGAGTCGTGAATCAAGGAAAACCACCAGGCCCGAGGGACATCCAGTCATCAAGTTCACAGGGGTCTCCACAACTCACAGGGGTCTCCTTACTCAGTGGCATTTCATGTGTGAGGCCACGTGTGTATGTTCTGTACGGAGCGTGTATGCCCAGACTCCATCTATGTCATATACGTGCAGAACGTTCTTATCTTCCGGTAGTGTCCGCCGTGCTAATGACCTTCCCGTCAGTCACACTGGACATTGGCCTTGTTGCTGTATATATCTCACATACATAGGAAAGAGCCAGGATTTCTTACTTCCACACTTAATAGATTTGCTTTTAGAGAACAGTTTGTACTGAGGGCGATGACTCAACAACCACAGCCTCATCTCATCATCATCATCCTCATTACCTCCACCATCACCGGCGGTGACTCACGGCAGCAGGCAAAGACATACACAGACCATGTAGTTTGTGAGAAACATATGTATCCCTGAAAACAACTGTACACAAACAGACCGCGGACGGTACACGAAAATAGAAGAACATGATATTTTTTTTCCAAGCTCCAAGGACATAGGGAACATTGTGCATTTAGATTAGACGGTTTGTATTGAACTTAAAGGGGTACTCCACCCCTAGACATCCTTTGGATAGGGGATAAGATGTCTGATCGCGAGGGTCCCACCGCTGGGGACCCCCACGATGGTTTAGAGCATCGGGTTCAGCCCCGGAGGCTCGTGACGTCACGGCCGCACCCGCTTGTGATATCACGACCCCGGCCCCTCAATGCAAGTCTATGGGAGGGGGCGTGACGTCCGTCACGCCCCCTCCCATAGACTTGCATTGAGGGGGCATGGCCGTGACATCATGAGCGGGGCGTTACCGTCACATCACGAGTCTCCACCCCGCATTGCCAGTCATCCGGCATGGAACGAAGTTCGCTCCATGCACCGGATGTCTGGGCTGCCGCAGCCGAGAACCAGCGGTGGGACCCCCTTGATCAGACATTTTATACCCTATCCTTTGGAGAGGGGATAAGATGTCTAGGAGCGGAGTACCCCTTTAAAGTCACATACACAGCATGAAGTAGATTCAGCTTTTCTGGGGCCAATGGGTACATAGACGAACCTTTTGCTCCAACAATGCTCAGAAAAGTCATGGGGCAGGGGCAACTGTTGGGTCTGTAGGATGGTTGGATGTTATTGCCTCAACCACCACCAGCAGGGGGCACGCATTTGCGATGTCTTATGTGTGCTCCTTTAGTTTTCCCCAGAGATTTGCATGACCATGGAATAGTCTAGGTTCCACGATTCCGCTGTTTCGGTCCACCACCCTACTTCCATATAACCCCCAATAATGACTGGTGTAAAGGCCAAAGCAGCCCAATTTTATTAACAAAAACATAATCCCATAGATAGTTTCAAGCTTTCCACTTATGTGGCCTTCTGAATAGAGTGATCGCATTACCATCTGTATACATGCCTTGTCCACAGTGAGAAACGCGTCTGTTAAACTCGAAGATTTTTAAAGACACCTGGATCTCCTGCTGCTAATTTCTGATGTGATTGCGCCGTCAGACCCGGTAATTTTTACATCCTATCCACAGAGCATTCTTCTGATTACTGCATCTTCGGCCAAGGATTCCTCCCGGTCCGATCACCGGGTGGCTGCACTGTATAACGCAGCACAGGCCGACAAGCTGTTGTGTCCATTACACAAGAGCAAAAGGTGAATGAAATACCTCACCCCCTTGTGCAGATTTTTCCCACACCATTTTGATATTCTACCCCATGAGATGCTCTGCTTTCCTTTTTTTTTTGTCTAGAACCAGATTAACCCTTATATGACAGTACATTATATAGTGCATTATAGAGAGTTCTGAGGAGAATGGGCCCATGATGGACATTGAGCAGCATCTGCCACACAGGATGGACAGGAGTACAGAAGAACAGGTGATTCTGTACTGGGTCACCACAACAGCACATTTCCGAAAAGTCCATCCGGTATACATGGAGCTCGCCTCCTCTCCATGTGAGCCTCACAATAGTGGTGTGAATAGCCACTATGGTAGTTACCCCCACTGTGTTGTGAATGAGTTTTGACACCTATCGGAAGATATCAGATGTTCCTTGGCTCTGTCCACCTTGGCAGCCTCGCAGTTCCTTATCAGTTTAACATCGAAACATTGCTACTTCTGCTGAGGTCCAGAGCAGTCGTCTCAGTGTCTGTGTCAAGAACATTGGAGGCCTCAAGCCTAAAGTCCTGCAGCCACAAGTCGGTCGGTCATCAGTAAGTCAAGTCATCTTATTGTCAGTCACCATCTCTGTCAAGTCAAGTTCATCTGTAGTCACCGTGGCCTGCACTAAAGTAAGTCTAACTACTGCAAGTACCAGCAAGCCTGCAAGGTCCCCCTGTGTCACTGGTCACCTCCCTGGGATATTTGGCTGTACTGCAAAGACTAGATCACCTGTCTTGCCTCAGTAAAGCTGCCGTTATCCTTAATCTAGAGGAATACAAGATAGAAAAAAAGGGGGAGGACAGCTCCTCGTGTAATTCCGTGAGACTAGTGAGTCCCTAGGTACTAGGGTGGAATTTTGCTATTCCTTAGGCGAACCTTGGGTTCATGCATATAACCCCTCCGTGTTGTGGTATAGATGTGCGATCTGGAGCTGCAGCCCGCTGGTGCCGCCGGTGTCCTCGAGGGGGTCGGCAATTGTAGTAGGGGTATATTGGAAGAAAAAAGGCTTGCGATGGCGCAGCTCGATAGGGTAAATTCACAGGAGTCCAGATGTAAAGGGAATCAAGTTTTATTGACACGAGATACAAAAGGACAACATTTTACATAAAACAAGACGCGTTTCGGGAGTAAGCTCTCCCTTTGTCAATTGTGGAAATGGTTGTCTGATGTAGTTGGGTCCTTAATCTGGTGTTGGTGTCTTCATTGCCCCTGCCTAACCCAGGATCAGCAGTATAACCTTCAGGTGGTTAAGGCTAAACCATGCCCTGGCCTCACAACAAGAAGGGTTAATACCATCTGCCCTCCGGCCATAACATAAGGGAGGATCTACCGGCCCATGATATAGTTACTGGGATTCTGTGGGAACTACACGAATGGGAAAATATTCATTGTGTTGTGGAAATTGCAGATTCACAACATCTGTGAACAGACACGGTTTGTTTGCCAACTGGCCAGGACGGCCAGTTGGCAAACAAACCGTGTCTGTTCACAGATGTTGTGAATCGGCAATTTCCACAACACAATGAATATTTTCCTATCCGTGCGGTTTCCGCAGAATCCCAGTAACTATGTCATGGGCAGGTAGGTCTTCCATTGATGTTCAGTGGTGAACCCTGTTATACTGACACTCTTTGGGTTATATGGGATGACCCAAAACAGCATTTTTTTTACTTTTATAGCCTGTCAAAAATTAAGGTGGCGGTCTACAATTATGGGTCACTAGTTCTTGCCAAAGTTGGGGTTACCAAAGGTTGGATCCCCACATAAAACTTATAATCTAGCCCCTATGAGGATGTATAATATAGTGTTGAGCGCGAATATTCGAAATGCTAATTTTTACTGCAAATATCGGCACTTTGGAGAATATTTAGAATATAGTGATATATATGTTCGTAATGACGGATATTTGTATTTTTCAACCCCTTAAGGACTCAGGACGTACTCAAACGGCCCTTTTTCCGAGTCCTTAAGGACTCAGGACGTTTGAGTACGTCCTGTCAAATCCCGGACCCCCGCCGCTAGCTGGAGGGGAGCCGGTGCCCGATGCCTGTTGAAATCGTTCAGCAGGCATCGGGGCATATCGCCCAGGGGGGTCATGATGACCCCCCCCCCATGTCGGCGATGGCCGCAGATCGCTGGACAATTCAGTCCAGCGGTCTGCTGCAGATTCCGGGTCAATCGGGTCTCCAGTGACCCGGAATTACAGTCTCTGACGGCCCCGAACAGCCACAGCCAGCAGGGGTGAGGTGTCACTCCCGCAACCCGCTCCGCCCCTCTTCCGGAGGACGTGAGCGGGTGCGTCCCGCTCCCGGCGTCAATGTTGGGATCGGGGCCCCAGGAGCGGCGGCGCCGACGAGGGACTGACCTGATGCGGCGTGGATCGTTGGTGGTGAGTGACAGCCTCCTGCTGTTGCTTAGCAACAGCTCCCAGCATGCAAAAAGGGCATGCTGGGAGCTGTAGTTATGCAACAGCAGGAGGCAGACCACCACAACTCCCAGCATGCCCTTATGGGCATGCTGGGACTTATAGTTTTGCAACAGCTGGAGGCACATTTTTTCTATGGAAAAGTGTACCTTCAGCTGTTGTGTAACTACAACTCCCAGCTTGCACAAACAGCTAAAGTGCATGCTGGGAGTTGTAGTGGTGCATCTGCTGGTTGCATAACTACAACTCCCAGCATGCCCGTTGGCTGTCGGTGACTGCTGAGAGTTGTAGTTTTGCAACAGCTGAAGGCACACTGAGTTAAGTAGCAAACCAGTGTGTCTCCAGCTGTTGCATAAGTACAATCCCCAGCATCCCCAGCCAAAGTAGTATGCCTCCAGCTGTTGCATAACTACAAGACCCAGCATGCCCTTCCGCTGTCCGTACATGCTGGGGGTTGTAGCTTTTGCAACAGCTGAAGGCACACTGGTTGCAAAACACTGAGTTTGTTACCAAACTCGGTGTTTCACAACCAGTGTGCCTCCAGCTGTTGCAAAACTACAACTCCCAGCATGCACTGATAGACCGTACATGCTGGGAGTTGTAGTTTTGCAACAGCTGGATGTCCCCCCCCCCCCCCCCCCAATGTGAATGTACAGGGTACACTCACATGGGCGGAGGTTTACAGTAAGTATCCGGCTGCAAATTTGAGCTGCGGCAAATTTTCTGCCGCAGCTCAAACTGCCAGCGAGAAACTACTGTGAACCCCCGCCCGTGTGACTGTACCCTAAAAACACTACACTACACTGCACTAACACAAAATAAGATAAAAAGTAAAAAACACTAGATATACACATACCCCTACACAGGCCCCCTCCCCAATAAAAATGAAAAACGTCTGGTACGCCACGGTTTCCAAAACGGAGCCTCCAGCTGTTGCAAAACAACTACTCCCAGTATTACCAGACAGCCACTGACTGTCCAGGCATGCTGGGAGTTTTACAACAGCTGGAGGCACCCTGTTTGGGAATCACTGGCGTAGAATACCCCTATGTCCACCCCTATGCAATCCCTAATTTAGGCCTCAAATGCGCATGGCGCTCTCACTTTGGAGCCCTGTCGTATTTCAAGGCAACAGTTTAGGGTCACATATGGGGTATCGCCATACTCGGGAGAAATTGTGCTACAAATTTTGGGGGGTATTTTCTGCTTTTACCCTTTTTAAAAATTTAACATTTTTGGGAAAAGAAGCATTTTAGGTAAAAAAAAAATATATATTTTTTTACATATGCAAAAGTCGTGAAACCCCTGTGGGGTATTAAGGTTCACTTTACCCCTTGTTACGTTCCCCGAGGGGTCTAGTTTCCAAAATGGTATGCCATGTGGTTTTTTTTTTGCTGTCCTGGCACCATAGGGGTTTCCTAAATGCGGCATGCCCCCAGAGCAAAATTTCCTTCAAAAAACCCAAATGTGACCCCTTCTCTTCTGAGACCTGTAGTGCGCCAGCAGAGCACTTTTCACCCCCATATGGGTTTTTTTCTGAATCGGGAGAAATTGGGCTTAAAATGTTGGGGGGTATTTTCTGCTATTACCCTTTTTAAAAATATAAAACTTTTGGTAAACCAAGCATTTGAGGGAATTTTTTTTTTTTTTTTACATATGCAAAAGTCGTGAATCACCTGTGGGGTATTAAGGATTACTTTACCCCTTGTTATGTTACAAAAGGGTATGCCATGTGTTTTTTTTTTTTTTTTGCTGTTCTGGCACCATAGGGGCTTCCTAAAGGTGACATGCCCCCCAAAAACCATTTGTCGCTCCTTCCCTTCTGAGCCCTCTACTGCGCCCGACGAACAATTAACATAGACATATGAGGTATGTGCTTACTCGAGAAAAATTGGGTTTCAAATACAAGTAAAAATTTTCTCCTTCTTACCCCTTGCAAAAATTCAAAAATTGGGTCTACAAGAACATGCGAGTGTAAAAAATTAAGATTGTGAATTTTCTCCTTCACTTTGCTGCTATTCCTGTGAAACACCTAAAGGGTTAAAACGCTGACTGAATGTCATTTTGAATACTTTGGGGGGTGCAGTTTTTATAATGGGGTCATTTGTGGGGTATTTCTAATATGAAGACCCTTCAAATCCACTTCAAACCTGAACTGGTGCCTGAAAAAAAGCGAGTTTCAAAATTTTGTGAAAATTGGAAAATTGCTGCTGAACTTTGAAGCCCTCTGGTGTCTTCCAAAAGTAAAAACACGTCAATTTTATGATGCAAACATAAAGTAGACATATTGTATATGTGAATAAAAAAATAAATATTTGGAATATCCATTTTCCTTACAAGCAGAAAGCTTCAAAGTTAGAAAAATGCAACATTTTCAAATTTTTCATCAAATTTTGGGATTTTTCACCAAGAAAGGATGCAAGATACCACAACATTTTACCACCATGTTAAAGTAGAATATGTCACGAAAAAACAAACTCGGAATCAGAATGATAACTAAAAGCATTCCAGAGTTATTAATGTTTAAAGTGACAGTGGTCAGATGTGCAAAAAATGGCCGAGTCCTTAAGGTGAAAAAGGGCTCAGTCCTTAAGGGGTTAATGCAAATATTTATGCAAATATTTATGCAAATATCGGCACTTCCAGACTGGACACTGATCCCGCCCTTCTTTTAGGGGAAAGATATAATCGCGCATGTTGCTTCGTGCTAAGCAATTACACAGGCAGAAAAGCAGACAGTAAATGAATACAGCAGGTCTGCTGTGAACCAAAATGTTGTGCAACAGCGGGGAACTGGCAGGAGACTGTGGGAGGAGCAAGCAGGGTGGAAGGACTGTAAGAGGTAAGGAAAAGCAATGCATTCTGGGAACTGTAATGCTGAGAGGACTTGGTAAGGGAGAGAATTACTGGAGCAGATAGGTAGGTAATGCTACATGTGAGTTGAGAATAGTCTAGGGAAGTGTAATGCGGTATGTAGTGCAGCCTAACTCCCTTGTGCAGTGTTTCTCAACAAGGCATGCTGAGAGTTGTAGTTTTGCAACAGCTGGAGGCACCCTGCTTGGAAAACACAGCCCTAGAGTAAGCCTCAGACTATTACACCTGCAAGGTATTGGAAATACCTAGGTCATCGCATCCGATACTAAATGAACACTGAAAAGAAAGTGTTGCGCTAATTGTACACCCCAAAATGAATCACAATGTTGATAAGTATGACGTCGCCCATCTTGTATGCGTCGGCCATTTTGTGTATATTCTAAGTAGGCCCAGAATAAGCAGGATTTGTTCAGTTATCGGCCATAGGCTGCACAGGTGTCCCATTGCAGGTCTTAGGACCTATAGTGCTTCAGGCCAGGCCTAGTTATCCAGGTAGCTGAGAAAACTACACTACAAGTTTCCTGTACCCTGAGATTGGACATTGCAGAGAAAGGAAATACTACAAGAAAGAAGATTAGCAGGAAGAGGCAGTAAAGTAGAAGAGGAGGAAGAAGAAGTAAGGCAAGCAGGAGAGGAGGAATTAGAGAAGAAAACCAGAAGAAAGGGAAGGAGAAGCAGAGGAAGAGCAGAAGAGAAGAAGAGAAGAAGGGGGAAGAAGAAGCAAGGCAAGCTGGAGAGGAGGAAGAAGAAGAGAAGAAAACCAGAAGAAAAGGAAAGAGAAGCGGAGGAAGAGGAAGAGCGGAAGAGGAGAAGGGGGAAGAAGAGCAAGGCAAGCAGGAGAGGAGGAAGTAGAGAAGAAAACCAGAAGAAAAGAAAGGAGAAGCAGAGGAAGAGGAAAGAGCAGAAGAGGAGAAGGGGGAAGAAGAGGCAAGGCAAGCAGAACAGAAGGAGGAAGAAGCGGAGAAGAAAACCAGAAGAAAAGGAAAGAGAAGCGGAGGAAGAGCAGAAGAGGAGAAGGGGGAAGAAGAAGCAAGGCAAGCAGGAGAGGAGGAGGAAGAAGCGGAGAAGAAAACCAGAAGAAAAGGAAAGAGAAGCGGGGGAAGAGCAGAAGAGGAGAAGGGGGAAAAAGAAGCAAGGCAAGCTGGAGAGGAGGAAGATGAGGAGAAGAAAACCAGAAGAAAAGGAAAGAGAAGCGGAGAAAGAGGAAAGAGCAGAAGAGGAGAAGGGGGAAGAAGAGCAAGAAGAAGAGCAGGAGAAAGAAGAAGAGGAGGATAAAGAAGTAGAGGAGGATGAAGAAGACAAAGATGTCTTCTGCCTCTTCTCTCCCCTTCTCCTCCCGAAGAGATGTAAAAAAAACAGGAGGAAGATGAAAACAAAACAACAAGAAAAAGGGGGAAAAAAAGCTGAAGGAAAAGAGAGGAGGATGAAACACAGGGAGGAGTGAAAAAAAAGGGAGGAAGAAGAAAACAATTCCCATAACATTGGTCTTGACTTTAAGTGAAAACGTTTCCTTGAGAATCTCCTGCAGAATGTAAGTGGTTAAGAAGTTAGACACTCTGATGTGTCATGGAGCGAGGCTCCCAGGTCCTCAGGCCTCCAGCCATGGTTGTAGTCACTTTATCAAGGCGATGAGGTGTCATGTTCTGCGCTTGTGTGTGAGAGTGGAAATCTTCTGTCACACTCGTGGCCGCGGAGAATGCTGCCTTACAGAACTCTGCCCAGATGTCAATAGGTTGGGGCCTTACACAAATATTAGGAGTAGAATAAGGAGATTGTGGACTCTGTATACCATTAATTATCTATGTAAGGAGCCTGTCAGCCAGAACCAAAGATGTCGCCCAGGACTAGAAGACCACGTCACAAGGTATCATCTGCAGTCACCGTGGCATGCACTAAAGTCAGTCTAACTACTGCAAGTCCCAGCAAGCCTGAGAGGTCCCCCTGTGTCACTGGTCACCTCCCTGGGATATTTGGCTGTGCTGCAAAGACTAAATCACCTGTCTACTGTCACGCTGAGCGCTCCAGGTCCCGCCGCTTCCCCGGAGCGCTCGTGGCGTCCCCATGTATGCACCGCTGACCGCGAGCGCTGCTTCCATGTCTCCGGTGGGGACACGATCCGAGGCACGGGACGTGCCCGCTCTTGGATCGCGCCCCGTATCTCTCACCTGCCCCGTCCTCCTGTTCAGTCCCGGCGCACGCGGCCCCGCTCTCTATGGTGCGCGCGCCGGGTCTCTCAGATTTAAAGGGCCAGTGCACCATTAATTGGTGCCTGGTCCAATTAGTCCCAAGCACTCCCTACACTATATAAACCCACTTCCCCTTCCTGTCCTTGCCGGATCTTGTTGCCTAGTGCCCTGTGAAAGCGTTTCTGTGTGTTCCATTGCCTGTGTATCCAGACCCTTGCTGTTGCCCCTGACTACGAACCGTTGCTGCCTGCCCAGACCTTCTGCTACGTCCGACCTTGCTCTTGCCTTGTCCTTGTGTACCGCGCCTGTCTCAGCTGTCAGTGAGGTTGAGTCGCTTTCGGGTGGAACGACCTGGGGGTTACCTTCCGCTGCAAGTCCATCCCGCTTTGCGGCGGGCTCTGGTGAAAACCAGTAACCCCTTAGATTCCGTTCCCCTGGTACAGCCCACGTCATCTCCTCACTGACACAGAGGATCCACCACCCGTGTCCTCTCCGCATACCAGTCCGGATCCTGACATCTACCCTCAGTAAAGCTGGTGTCTTCATTGCCCCTGCCTAACCCTGGATCAGCGGTATTACCTTCGGGTGGTTAAAGGGGTACTCCGGTGAAAAACTTTTTTTTTTTTTTTAGATCAACTGGTGCCAGAAAGTTAAACAGATTTGTAAATGACTTCTATTAAAAAAATCTTAATCCTTCCAATACTTATTAGCTGCTGAATACTACAGTGGAAATTATTTTCTGTTTGAAACACAGAGCTCTCTGCTGACATCACGAGCACAGTGCTCTCTGCTGACATCTCTGTCCATTTTAGGAACTGTGCAGAACAGCATATGTTTGCTATGGGGATTTCCTTTTATTCTGGACAGTTCCTAAAATGGACAGAGATGTCAGCAGAGAGCACTGTGCTCATGATGTCAGCAGACAGCTCTGTGTTTCAAACGGAAAATAATTTCCACTGTAGTATTCAGCAGCTAATAAGTACAGAAAGGATTAAAAAAATTTAATAGCAGTAATTTGCAAATCTGTTTAACTTCCTGGCACCAGTTGATTTAAAAAAAAAAAAAGTTTTTCACCGGAGTACCCCTTTAAACCCAAAGTACCCCTTTAAGGCTAAACCACGTCATGGCATCACGACAAGAAGGGATTAATAACATCTGGCCCTCGGGTTATAACAGCTACCCTGCACCTCACACCCCGACGCCACAATAGTAGCTATTTTCTTGTATATAGGGAGCAGTATTATAGTAGTTATATTCTTGTATATAGGAGGCAGTATTATAGTAGTTATATTCTTGTATATAGGAGCAGTATTATAGTAGTTATATTCTTGTATATAGGAGCAGTATTATAGTAGTTATATTCTTGTAAATAGGAGCAGTATTATAGTAGATATATTCTTGTATATAGGAGCAGTATTATAGTAGTTATATTCTTGTATATAGGAGGGAGTATTATAGTAGTTATATTCTTGTATATAGGAGCAGTATTATAGTAGATATATTCTTGTATATAGGAGCAGTATTATAGTAGTTATATTCTTGTATATAGGAGCAGTATTATAGTAGTTATATTCTTGTATATAGGAGTTTTATTATAGTAGTTATATTCTTGTATATAGGAACAGTATTATAGTAGTTATATTCTTGTATATAGGAGCAGTATTATAGTAGATATATTCTTGTATATAGGAGCAGTATTATAGTAGTTATATTCTTGTATATAGGAGCAGTATTATAGTAGATATATTCTTGTATATAGGAGCAGTATTATAGCAGTTATATTCTTGTATATAGGAGCAGTATTATAGCAGTTATATTCTTGTATATAGGAGCAGTATTATAGTAGTTATATTCTTGTATATAGGAGGCAGTATTATAGTAGTTATATTCTTGTATATAGGAGCAGTATTATAGTAGTTATATTCTTGTATATAGGAGGAAGTATTATAGTAGTTATATTCTTGTATATAGGAATAGTATTATAGTAGTTATATTCTTGTATATAGCAGTATTATAGTAGTTATATTCTTGTATATAGGAGCAGTATTATAGTAGTTATATTCTTGCATATAGGATCAGTATTATAGTAGTTATATTCTTGTACATAGGAGCAGTATTATATTAGTTATATTCTTGTATATAGAGAGCAGTATTATAGTAGTTATATTCTTGTATATAGGATCAGTATTATAGTAGTTATATTCTTGTATATAGGAGGCAGTATTATAGTAGTTATATTCTTGTATATAGGAGCAGTATTATATTAGTTATATTCTTGTATATAGAGAGCAGTATTATAGTAGTTATATTCTTGTATATAGGAGGTAGTGTTATAGTAGTTATATTCTTGTATATAGGAGCAGTATTATAGTAGTTATATTCTTGTATATAGGAGGTAGTGTTATAGTAGTTATATTCTTGTATATAGGAGCAGTATTATATTAGTTATATTCTTGTATATAGAGAGCAGTATTATAGTAGTTATATTCTTGTATATAGGAGCAGTATTATAGTAGTTATATTCTTGTTTATAGGAGCAGTATTATAGTAGTTATATTCTTGTATATAGGAGCAGTATTATAGTAACTGTATTATTGTACATAGGAGGCAGTATTATAGTAGTTATATTCTTGTATATAGGAGCAGTATTATAGTAGTTATATCCTTGTATATAGGAGCAGTATTATAGTAGTTATATTCTTGTATATAGGAGCAGTATTATAGTAGTTATATTCTTGTACATAGGAGCAGTATTATAGTAATTGTATTATTGTACATATGAGGCAGTATTATAGTGGCTATGTTTTTGTGTATAGGAGACAATATTCTACATAGATGTCAGTAATGTACAGTAGTAGTTATTTTTCTGTACATAGGGGGCAGCATTTATGATAGGACATAGATGAGATTAATTGTTGCATTACTTTCCATGCTGATAGGACGCTGTGTTCAGACCTGATTTGGTGGGCAGGCCTGGTGGTCTTCTCATATAAGATCATTACCTGAGATGTTACACACTCTTCTCAATGGTTCTAATAACATAGATAGACATGGTGACAACACATTGGCCCTCATTTACTATTCTAAACCCGACCTCTTTTGTCGGGGTTTTTTGGCGCATCTTTGTCTGCGCCATGTCGCAGACATCGTGCCCCAGTCTGCGACACCATGCGACATTTTTTCCCGATGGACCCGATGTGGATTCTCCCAAACCCGAAAAAGGGGCGTTACCCGACATTTCTGAGCTTTCCCACGTATTTATTAAGGTTTCCAACCCGAATTTGTTGTATTGTTGTGGATTTTTTCCCGACAGCTCAGAGGAGTTGGAAACCAAAACCAACAAAACCCACGTGCGACAAACAGGATGCGACATAATAATAAATACCAGGGGGAAAAAAGCAGTCGGGTAAGAAAGCAAGATAGACTTACAACCCGATTTTCTTAGTAAATGAGGGCCAATGTTTTCCCATGTGACCTCATGAAGTCTCCTTTGATAATTTCCTCATTTTTCCACTTCTATTGAATTCTCTCAGGTTTCCACCTTAAACGTAGCAAGGCTAGTGTGCCCTATTGTCAATGTCTACCTCGTTTTTCCAGTGAAGTCTTTTTTTTCAATAGATAGTTTGGTGCCAGAAGATCAAATAGGGCTTGTTCCCGCCTGATAAACAATGGAGATCTCTCAGAATTACAATTCTTCTTAACTTTCTGTGCAAGTGAACGAGTTCAGAGTTATAATGAGTAACAATCCTTTTACAGTAAGGTGTCCGGGTGTAGGGGAAAAATCGCTCAATAAATGCGTCAGGCCAAACATCATTCAACATCAATACAATAAAGGGAAGTGAAGTCATAGACAACAGTTGTGTGTGGAGATTTCTTAGGAAGCTTTATCTGATGGACCAAATATCAGCTACTGACCTCTAATGTCAGGGCCTCCATCCACAGAAAATGTACTCTTGGGGGGAGATTTATCAAAACCTGTTCAGAGGAAGAGTGGTGCAGTTGCCCATAGCAACCAATCAGATTGCTTCTTTCGTTTTCCACAGGCCTCTAACGAGGCCTGTGGAAAACAAAAGAAGCAATCTGATTGGTTGCTATGGGCAACTACACCACTCTTCCTCTGCACAGGTTTTGATAAATCTCCCCATTTGTCTTTACTGCATTGTATATATTGTTGTTATTATACATACAGTACATACATGAATAAGGTCTCATTGGACCCCCCCATATATAGACCCCAGTCATAAGTGTTTGTCTCCAAAGTCATCTCCAAATGTGGTTTACATTGCGGTAACTATTCCTGTCAGACACTGAACTATTATGGTGTAGTGATGTGGCCATGTATCACTTGTGCCCAAGGTGTGTATATATATATATATATATATATATATATATATATATATGAATACAAATAAAGAAACACGCTGCGACTCACCACCACTTTGCTTCGTCTTTAATGCCGCTTGTTGTACATCATGATCGGTACAGGCAATCTGAAGACATCGGGGCTGGAAGGTGGGGAGAGGAAAGTGCAGGTAGTGCGGGGAGGTTCTACGCTTGCACCACACGCAGCACTGAGGGACTGATACCTTACCTGTACCGATCTCAACATTGACCCACACTGGGATAGCAGTGCCTAGCCTTTTCTCTCACAGTATATAAATATATCTATATATATACTTTGGGCATAATCGGTATCAGCAATGACCTTGCTGATAAGCCGATAATGCCCCGCACCGCCCCCACCGCACCGGGACCGAAACACCCCCCACCCCCCCCCGACCCACCGCACCGCGTCGCACCCCCCACCGCACCGCCCCGGCCCCATTGCCTCCCCCATCCCCGGTTTTATAATTACCTGTTCCCGGTGCCCACGCTTCTTCTTGCTCCTGCTGCGTCCTGCCTTACGCTGTGCGTAGTGACGTGACGTGCGGGACGTGACGTCACCGTCAGTGCGCACAGTGACAGTTCAGGAGGACGCCACCGGAGCCAGATGTAGAGTGGACCCCGGGAACAGGTAATTCTAAAACCGGGGATGGGGGAGGCAATGGGGCCGGGCCGGGGCGGCTGGTCTGGGGGGAGGGTGGGGGTTACGGTCTCGGTGCGGTGCGGCGGGTCGGGGGGGGGGGGCGGTCACGGTGCGGCGGGTAGAGGGGGCGGTGGCGGTGATAGGTCTCAGGACCCCCAGACAGGCAGGGGGAGAGAAGCGGGTGGCGGCGGCGGTCTATGGCACCGCAAAAGCCACTGCAGTGCATTGATTTAAAGCGCCCGCTTTAAATCAATGATCTGCAGCGGTGTCATAGGGGGATAAATAGCCGATAACTTATACCGGAATATCGGTAAAAGTTATCGGCTATCGGCCCTAACCTACACCGATTATCGGTATCAGCCCTAAAAAAACGATATCGGTCGATCCCTAATATATATATATATATATATATGTGTGTGTGTGTGTGTGTTTTACAACCCACAAACCATCTGGGGCTGACCTTGGTATCTAAATAGTTAAAGGGGTTATCCACCATAAGGTGATTTTAGTAGTATGTACCTGCCAGAACTGGGTATTTCCTGCTGAATTTTGTTCTCTAAACTACACATCCCATAGTTCCATGGTTTGTAAGTATGAGGTCACTTTCCTCCCTCCCACAATAAAGCCACTCCATCCATTGAAACACACCTGTGATCCCTTTAATGCAACACACCAGTGTTTTCTGTCCAGGCTGCTTACAGCTGTTGCAAAATAATCTCTCTCCCACCCAGCGGTTGCTCCACCCATTGAAGCAGGACAGACTCCCTCTGATCACCTGACTAGTGATGTCCTGTCTCGACACACTGCAACCTGGGAAATCCCGAGACCTGAGACATTTTGTATGCTGTTAAAAATAAATATTGGGGTGAAAATCACATAAGAATTGTGAGAAAACCATCACACACAGGTACAGACACTATATTATGAACTACACTAACTTTACAGCCCCTGTAGCATAGTCACATAAAAAAATGGAGAGAAGAAGGGTAAACCACTCCCAGACAGCTCTGGCGATAGATTATTTCTTAGAGAACAAAGGTGAGGAGAGGCAGTGAAAATCCAACATGGCCAACGCTTCTTTCCACCAACATCTTGTTGGCTGGTCCTCCCGAAGTTGTTATCCAACTTTTAACTAAACTTTATGGGGGCGTTTAGACAGATGAAGAGGGTGGAGTCATGTGTGGTGACTTGGGGTGAGGGGTGAACAGGGGTGTTGCAGGATGGTGTTACTGGGTATAGATTTAACCCTTAATTGTCATGACGCCAGGGTGAGAGATTCCTCTGTATCTATATGTCCTACCGCCACCCGTCCCAAGAGCGACAGGGAGGAATAAAGGATTGTCCACAGCCAGAATTGTATTGAACTTGAAATAACTTTACTACAGCTTTTTTGCAGGACGCAATTAACAAATGTCTTTACAAGAGGACCGGAATTTAGGCTCCTCACAGGTTGGCCTTGTAGGGAATAAGCTTTGAATCCTTGCTTTACGCTGTTCCACTGAATTTAGGGGTATGTTTTAGGTTCAGAAATCACGTAGGATTTTAGGATGGAGTTGGATAAACTCACGGTTCAGTATGCAGCAGAGATTGGTCGGCTTCAGGCCTAATTTGCTTGTAGAAATACACAGAGCTCCGCTCGCTGTCATATCCCGGAGGAAAGAGAGCGATCATTGGATACAGAGCCCTTATATCTGAAGGGGCAGGCTCAAAGCTTATTGGTTCCCCAAACCTGTCAGTCTTAGTACAAAGGATTATGGATATAACACATGACCTAGTCACATGACCCGAAGGTCCTTAACCTCTAATACAACACAAATATCATTGATCACGTGACCTAAGGTCCTGTACATTACTTACACTACGTTATAATATATTACATTTATACAATTTTCATAATAATACTAGGAGGCGACTAGGGGTTATCCCACCAGGAGAGCCCTATCAGCATGAGGAACTCTGACTATGGGGACTTACAACCAAAGGTACGGGACAGAGTCCAGTACCGGGACACCACACATGTGACTGATGTGTACGGCATATAACAACTGCATATACAATGTTCTGGAGATGGAGGAGGATGAGGTAAGGGTAGTCACCATATCGCCCCTAATGGATCAATAAGGCTCTTTGCGTGTATATGAAAGTAATACTAAAGTGATAGAGTGGATGTGGATGGAGGAGGGGGTCTCGGTGGTCACGTAGCTCAATGAGGTGAGTTATCATTGGAATGTGTGGAACGTTTTGTGAGTAAAATGAGCACGTCCTCATTGTTTCCCCCACATGGCTCAGACACGAGGGGCCCAGATGTCTAATGCCTTACTAACAAACCTCCACCCTGTCATACTCCTGTCATGGTGGGTGATGAGCTGCATGCGATGAAGGGACCGCAGAACAATACGATATAATACAGACAATAACAATACAACATCATTTTATATATCAAATCCTCCTTCTATCCCTGACCAAACAACCAGAATGTTATCATTTAACTGAGGGAGATTTATCAAAACCTCAGCAAAGGAAAAGTTGACCAGTTGCCCATAGCAACCAATCAGATCACTTCTTTCACTTTTGAAAAGGCCTCTGCAAAATGAAAGCAGCGATCTGATTGGTTGCTATGGGCAACTGTAACAACCTTTAAGGGGTTGCCCCCTGTCGGGGAGTACCCGTTACTTGAACCCCCCCCCCTAAGATATAACCTTTATTGGTATGTTAAAATTATACCCCACACAAAAGTTACAAATTTCAGCGGAATTGGTATGTTGTGTAAACTTTTTAACTGTTATACACTTATTAGGGATGTAAGGGTCCAATTGAGCACTTATATATTCGTGTGCTTTATATCCGACACACGTCAGCTATTGGTACCCTGTCCCTACGCTGTAATTATCCTCTGCTGTATTAAAAACATGCGACTACTTGCCTCCCCGACGTTTCACTGAACGGATCAGCTTTGTCAAGGGTAGCGAGGCTAATTATAGCATTAGCATTAGCTTATTAATAGCATTAGCCTCGCTACCCTTGACAAAGCTGATCCGTTCAGCGAAACGTCGGGGAGGCAAGTAGTTGCTTGCTTTTAATACAGCGGAGGATAATTACAGAGCAGGGACAGGGTACCAATAGCTGACGTGTGTCGGATATAAAGCACACGAATATATAAGTGCTCAATTGGACCCTTACATCCCTAATAAGTGTATAACAGTTGAAAAGTTTACACAACATACCAATTCCGCTGGAATTTTAAACTTTTGTGTGGGGTATAATTTTAACATACCAATAAAGGTTATATTTTAGGGGGGCTCTAGTAACGGGTTCTCCCCGACAGGGGGCAACCCCTTAAAGGTTGTTATAAATTGATTTGCCCTGAAACCTCCAGGGACATTTTTTAGCTATGGGCAACTGGGAAACTTTTCCTTTGCACAGGTTTTGATAAATCTCCCCCTTTGTGTGCAAAAAATATCAAACATAAAACACTTCCCTGATACAGCCTGTTGCCCAGCAGCTGCCCCAAATGAAAACTACAACTCCCAGCATGCCCTGATACAACCTGTTGCTCAGCAGCTGCCCCAAATCAAAACTAAAACTCACAGCATGTTGGACTATATAGTAGTAATTAGTAGAGGTCAGTGTTTCCCAACCAGGGGGGCCCCCACCTGTTGAAAAACTACAGCTCCCAGCATGCCCGGACAGCCAACGGCTGTCCGGGCATGCTGGGATTTGTAGTTTTGCCACAGCTGGAGGCACTCTGTAAGTCAATGAAAAGTCGTGGCCTGTGCCCTGTATCCTCAGTAGTCTTAATAGTTAAGACTACTGAGGAAGAACTGAGACATTCGAAACACGTCTAGTCAGCAGACATAGTCTGCACAAGGATAAAATCTGTGATATCTGTCACCAGCACACTGCTCCACCAGCTTCATTAGCACTATTAGGAAGGGGGACCAGCATCATCACAACGCACTGAGAATCCACAAGGACGCGCTAACCAAGCACAGGAAACACTATCTGTTTGTTACCACCAGCTCGCTGCCTACGGAGGTTGCGATCTCAGCAGAGACCCCACCAGCAACTGGAGGTGCAAATATACAAAAGAAGGACTTCAGCCACGGACTTTATGGGTGAGGGGTACATAGTACCAAGATAGCAGCCTATTTCTCCCCAGCTCTACAGCGAAAAACCGCAGACGCACTTCCGCCAGCATATGTGGTAGCGGGGTGTGATGAGGGCAGATGTTGTTACCCTAGGGGTAGATGGTAACCCCTTGTATTCGTGATGCCAGGGCATGGTTTAGCCCAAAACCACCCAAAGGTATACCGCTGGATCCTGGGCTAGGCACGGGGGCAATAAAGACTCCGATGCCGTTACGGATAACGGTAGCTTTACTGAGGGTAGACAGATGGTAAAGTCTATACAGTTCAGCCAGGACCCAAGGAGGTGACCAGTGATGCAGAGACCTTAAGGGCTTGCTGGGACTTGTAGTAGGACTGGACAATTGAATGCAGACCACGCTGACATGACAGATGACAGGGACTGACTTGACTTGACTCATAAAGCTGTGACTTTATCTTACTTGACTTGATGGCGGCTGCAGGACTGGACTTTGAGGTCTCCAACACTCTGGACACACACACTAGGCGACTGCACTGGACCTCAGCAGAAGAGAGAGAAGCTCCACCCACTTATATGGAGGAGACCAGCAGGGAGCCCATAGGTCACTATTGGGATCACCTGGTCACTGGTACCTCCAGGGTAACAATCACATGACATATCACATGACATAACTCTTAAAGATACAAGACAATTTATAATACAATACACTGCAGAACATATGTACAGGGGGGAAACAGGTACAAGGGGCCCTGGGGACACTGAAGGAGGCTGCCTGACAGGACAGCAAGGGTACGGGGCAACACCTCCCGTACTGGGCCACCTCACATAAAACACGTACAGGTGCATAGCGCCAGCAGACTCTGTCTTTACATATGGGGACTTTGCTTTTTCTTACCTACAGGAACCGCAGGACTTTCTTTTTAATCTATTTGGAGCCATTTTATATGCAGTGCCTAGCACTATATAGTTTTTATATGGTATATGTATTTATAGTGTGAAAGATTGACAGGAAAGCAGAGCGCCAGGGCCCAGCACTCTCCCCTAGATTTATTCTAATGTTATCATTGTTATTTTATTAAGACTAATAAACTCTTTACATTATCTACTGAGCCTCCTCTCACCCTTCATCTTATTGCAAACTTTATATCTACCCTGCAGACTATCACATCCTCGACTCTGCAGAACATCGCCACTGCTTATGCTGAAGTACAGCACAACTCAATCTGTTAAATCATTTTCCAATTTTCTCTCCCTTTTCTATCTGCAGATTATTACCTCTATCTGCAGATCATTACCACTTCTATCATTCCTACCATTAGCAGCGCCTTTCTGTTGCAATTCCCACACCATTTATTACATTCATTATATTTATTCATGTGACCTTGTGAACCTTGAGAACCGATCAATACTTTATGTTATTTTTATTTATCAATCCTTTTCAGGGGTGTGATTAGGGATCTCCCCCAGATTGTAATTCTCGGTCCAACCACTAGATGGAGCACACCTCATCTACTATTTCTTTCATTAAAAAAAAAATATATATATATATATATATTTTTTTTTTTTTCATAAATGTTTGCCTTTCGTTTTTTGCACCTGATGCATCAATTCTGTGAATTTCTAAAATGATCTTAAACCCCCCCGAGCATATGTGACCTGCGTCTCCAAATAATCTGTTCTCCTCCAGCAGGAGATCCCCTGCCAGGCCCAGCATCAGCCGTCTGTCTCCTCCGTGTGTAAATGCTCTGAGTCAGTACCAGCCTGCCCCTTGGCAGAGGAGAGTTATGATGCATCAGGGTCTATTCTGGGCACAGACTGACACTTTTCTACTTCTAGCTCATCAGACATCATGTTATCAGTCCTGGGTGATGATAATAGACTCTTACAGGGACACTTGTGTCACATTCAGTATTAACATGATTGACGCCATAATTCCTAAATTACATGGATAGGATCCATTATAAAAAGCAGTGTTTCCCAACAGGGGGCCTCCAACCAGGGTGCCTCCAACAAGGGGGCCTCCAACCAGGGTGCCTCCTACAAGGGGAGCCTCTAACCAGGGTGCCTCCTACAAGGGGGGCCCCATCCAGTGTGCCTCCAACAAGGGGGCCTCCAACCAGGGTGCCTCCAACAAGGGGGCCTCCAACCAGGGTGCCTCCAACAAGGGGGCATCCAACAAGGGGAGCCTCCAACCAGGGTGCCTCCAACAATGGCGCCTCCAACCAGGGTGCCTCCTACAAGGGGGGCCCCATCCAGTGTGCCTCCAACAAGGGGGCTTCCAACCAGGGTGCCTCCAACAAGGGGGCATTCAACAAGGGGAGCCTCCAACCAGGGTGTCTCCAACAAGGGGGCCTCCAACAAGGGTGCCTCCTACAAGGGGGGCCCCATCCAGTGTGCCTCCAACAAGGGGGCCTCCAACCAGGGTGCCCCCAACAAGGGAGCATCCAACAAGGGGAGCCTCCAACCAGGGTGTCTCCAACAAGGGGACCTCCAACCAGTGTGCCTCCAACAAGGGGGGCCCCATCCAGTGTGCCTCCAACAAGGGGGCATCCAACAAGGGGGCCTCCAACCAGGGTGCCTCCAACAAGGGGGCATCCAACAAGGGGAACCTCCAACCAGGGTGCCTCCAACAAGGGTCCTCCAAGCAGTGTGCCTCCAACAAGGGAGGACCCAATCAGTGTGCCTCCAACAAGGGGGCCTCCAACCAGTGTGCATCCAACAAGGGGTGCCCCAACTAGGGTGCCTCCAACAAGGAGGCCTCCAACAAGGGGGGGCCACAACCAGTGTGCCTCCAACAAAGGGGCTTCCAACAAGGGATGCCCCAGCTAGGGTGCCTCCAACAAGGGGGCCTCCAACCAGGGTGCATCCAACAAAGTGTCCCAACCAGGGTGCCTCCAATCAGGATGCCTCCAATCAGGGTGCCTCCATCAAGGGGGCCTCCAATCAGGGTGCCTCCAATCAGGGTGCCTCCAACAAGGGGGCCTCCAACAAGTGGGGGCCCAACCAAGGTGGCACCAGCCCTACTAGTTTCCATATTATGGCAAAACTCGATTCAGTGTCCATAATATAATATCCCCAGCCATAGTGACTGTATGATCGTACTCCCCATAGAGCGCCAATAAAGAACCGTCCCAGTATTTGTATTCCAGCTACAAGATGTTGTGTGGCTGGAGAACTCTATTGTGCTCTTTATCGCCCCCTGCTGAGCAATACCTTTTTTGTATGACCTAATAAGAGGGTGGTGGAGGGTCTCCCCTTAAAAGACACAGTCATGGACCATATTGGTTAATAAATAAGGGCACAACACCTACCTACAGCCAACGGCTGTCCGGGCATGCTGAGAGTTGTAGTTTTGCAACATCTGGAGGCCCACAGTTTTGAGACCACTGTTGTACTTGGAGAAAACACTGTAGAAGGTTACAATAAATTACTAGTGTTATGCCGCCATCTACTGGTGCTCAATGCAGCTTTTTAGTTCTCCGCAGGGCTCTGCGGTTTTGAGTTGGAGAAAGGGTTAAGCCATTTTTTTTTTATTTCGGTAATACAGCAGCGCCCCTGCTGGTCACAGGATGACTTTGACCGTGTTTGTATAATAGGAGCAATATGCAAAGTTTAACCTGTTAGTGGACAGAGCTCTACATAGCGATAATGCACCAGCTCTGGGACCCTGACCTATCAAGAGAATGAGGGTCTTGTGACCACAGTTTACTGGATCCAGGCTACCACATTCTCCATACGCTTTTATGAGTGATGTGTCTGCACTTAAAAGGGGTATTCTGGGATTTTTTATTATTTATTTCACTATACTACAGGGGCTGTAAAGTTAGTGTAGTTCATAATATAGTGTCTGTACCTGTGTTTTATTGTGGTCTCCCAAATTACCAGCAGACAAAATGATGTTGTCTCACATTTTCCCAGGTTGCAGTGCAGCACGAGATGTTACATCACTAGTCAGGTGTTCAGACAAGCTGTCTTTGCTTCAGTGGGTGGGAGATCATTCTGCAAGAATTTGCAACAGCTGGAGGCACCCTGGTCAGAAAACACTGGTCTATTGCATGGAAGGGATCACAGGTGTGTTTCAATGGGTCGGGTGACTGATAAGTGCGAAGGAGAAAAGTGACCTCACACTTACAAACAAGGAATCATGGGACTTTTAGTTTGAGAGACCGAACTTCAACAGGAAATACCAGTTCACAAAAAGATAGCCTCAGCATTATGGTAATCTCACAACATAGCCATTTCACCCCAAGACAAGTGCAGATCCTTCTTAAGCCTGTACATTACTGTCTGGCAGGTAAGTACTAAAATCACTTTATGGTGGAGAACCCCTTTAACCACAGCTCACTCCATTAAAGGGGTATTCCAGGAAAAACTTATATATATATATATATCAACTGGCTCCAGAAAGTTAAACAGATCTGTAAATTACTTCCATTAACAAATCTTAATCCTTTCAATAATTATCAGCTGCTGAAGTTGAGTTGTTGTTTTCTGTCTTGCAACAGTGCTCTCTGCTGACATCTCTGCTTGTCTTGGGAACTGAACAGAGTAGAAGAGGTTTGCTATGGGGATTTGCTTCTAAACTGGACGGTTGTGGAGACACGTGTCATCAGAGAACACTTAGACAGAAAACAACAACTCAACTTCATCAGCTCATAAGTATTGAAAGGATTAAGATTTTTTTAATAGAAGTAATTTACCAATCTGTTTAACTTTCTGGAGCCAGTTGATATATATATTTAAAAAAAAAAGTTTTTTCCTGGATAACCCCTTTAACCGCTTAAGGACTCAGGGTTTTTCCGTTTTTGCACTTTCGTTTTTTCCTCCTTACCTTTTAAAAATCATAACCCTTTCAATTTTCCACCTAAAAATCCATATTATGGCTTATTTTTTGCGTCGCCAATTCTACTTTGCAGTGACATTAGTCATTTTACCCAAAAATGCACGGCGAAACGGAAAAAAAAATCATTGTGCGACAAAATCGAAAAAAAAAACGCCATTTTGTAACTTTTGGGGGCTTTCGTTTCTACACAGTGTATATTTCGGTAAAAATTACACCTTATCATTATTCTGTAGGTCCATACGGTTAAAATGATCCCCTACTTATATAGGTTTGATTTTGTCGTACTTCTGGAAAAAATCATAACTACATGCAGGAAAATTTATACGTTTAAAAATGTCATCTTCTGACCCCTATAACTTTTTTATTTTTCCACGTATGGGGCGGTATGAGGGCTCATTTTTTGCGCCGTGATCTGAAGTTTTTATCGGTATGATTTTTGTTTTGATCGGACTTTTTTATCACTTTTTATTCATTTTTTAATTATATAAAAAGTGACCAAAATACGCTTTTTTGGACTTTGGAATTTTTTTGCGCGTACGCCATTGACCGTACGGCTTAATTAATGATATATTTTTATAGTTCGGACATTTATGCATGCGGCGATACCACATATGTTTATTTTTTATTTTTTTTACACTGTTTTATTTTTTTTATGGGAAAAGGGGGGTGATTCAAACTTTTATTAGGGAAGGGGTTAAATGACCTTTATTAACACTTTTTTTTTACATTTCTTTTGCAGTGTTATAGGTCCCATAGGGACCTATAACACTGCACACACTGATCTCTTATACTGATCATTGTTATCCCATAGGGACCTATAACACTGCACACACTGATCTCTTATACTGATCATTGTTACCCCATAGGGACCTATAACACTGCACACACTGATCTCTTACACTGATCATTGTTATCCCATAGGGACCTATAACACTGCACACACTGATCTCTAATGCTGATCACTGGCGTGCATTAACACGCCTGTGATCAGCATTATCGGCGCTTAACTGCTCCTGCCTGGATCTCAGGCACGGAGCAGTCATTCGTCGATCGGACACCGGGGAGGCAGGTAAGAGCCCTCCAGGTGTCCGATCAGCTGTTCAGGACGCCGCGATTTCACCGCGGCGGTCCCGAACAGCCCGACTGAGCAGCCGGGTCACTTTCACTTTCACTTTAGAAGCGGCGGTCAGCTTTGACCGCCGCTTCTAAAGGGTTAATACCGCACATCGCCGCGATCGTCGATGTGTGGTATTAGCCGCGGGTCCCGGCCGTTGATTAGCGCCGGGACCGACGCGATATGATGCGGGATCGCGGCGCGATCCCGCTTCATATCGCGGGAGCCGGCGCAGGACGTAAATATACGTCCTGCGTCGTTAAGGGGTTAAAGTCTATGGAAAGGGGAAGGAGGATAGACATAAAAGTTCACAATGAGCCGCCATATTTATAGAATGCCTCAGTGAGGCGCTGTGTTCCCCCCTTAAAGCAATGAGCTTTGAGCAAATCAATTTGAATAGGATTCAGTCTAAATTTCGATGACCTTTTTGTGATTCATTTCGATCACCAAAGACAGCTCCTGCTCCTCTACGCTGAGCGGCCTGAAGATGTTGAAGGCATCTCAGCTCACTGCAATCAGCACCCAATCCTTCCAAGGTGTTCTGCCGCTCAGTGCACTGTACAGAAGCAGGGACACCTGTCGATGAAAGCAGTCCCTGCTCCTGTACACACTTTGCTTGATTAATTTCAGGGCACTTTTAAATTGGGATCTGAATCCAAAACGACTGACAGTCTAATATGCCGAATCGGACCCATAAAAATTCTGCATTTGACAGTATAAAGAGTGCCTCTTTGTAAACAATGCAGGACCAGAGGGACCCATAGCGGAGTACATACAACAAAGAACCATGACACGTCCATGTGCATGAGGCATTAGGGCAGTGTTTCCCAATCTTGTTCAGTTCTGGACACACCACCACAAGGCACAAAGACCCCTTCCCCCATGCAGTTTGCCCCTGTAGGTAGTTTTCCACCTGAATATAGGACCCCCGTGGATAGTTTGCTCCCCGGATTTAGGATTCCTATGTATGTAGTTTGTCCCCCTGTATAGGACCCTCCTGTAGGTAGTTTGCCCTCCAGATATAGGATTCTCTTGTATGTAGTTTGCTACCTGTATGGATGACTCCCCTGTAGGTAGTTTGACCCCTGATGCATCACTAGAGGCTGGAAGCCCCTGGGGACCTCTCAGCTCGGATGCACCAGGACCCCTGTGGGGGCGCTATGCCATAGGGGTTGTAGCGTGTCGGGTCACCATCTTTCCCACTGGACTGCCATGACACACCTGGTCGGCCTCACGGCACACTGTCCGGAAACCATTGCGCTAGCGGAACAGAAAAATACACAGTTTCACAAGTGAAAAATAAAGCTTATTTAATAAAAGTAGACAAATCCAAAAAAATACAAGAACACTTTTTTTTCCCAGCACTTTTGAGTGGAAATGGTCAGAATGTAGTCAATATTAAGTCACTGAGCCCCTCGGCAGTATGGTGGGCTAGGTATTGGCATTACTTTTTTCACAGTTTGTAGATGTATAGTGCAAAGTGGGGCAGAAGACGAGATGCAAACTTAGCCTGAAGGACTTTTTACACGGGCCAACAGGCTCCCGATAACAGACACCAATAGTCGAGGCAGGTAAGTACTAAAATCACCTTATGGTGGACAAACCCATTAACAGTGTCATACGGTGTCCAAACAACAGAAGGAGATCTCATTGGGCTTCACCAGGATTCAAAAAACATGTCTTCATTCATCCACAAAAAGCCCAACCCCAGTCTCCTACAGATCTCCATCTTAACGTGTCCTATGGACCGGACTCATATCTCCGTAGACCAATATATTGTAGCACACGGAGGACGTCTATAGCCTGAAATAGAAAGAAACCAAAAAGGTCAGCCATTTCTTCTGAGTCTTGGCCCTCACAAGTTGTCTCCAAGACTGGTTATTACTATCACATCCGAGATCCTATCCATGGTCACCATGTGGTCAGTGACTAAAGGAGAGGTGACTCTTTAATTAGGAAAGTTAGGCAGACGCCTAAGGTCTCGCTCTTGTGGGGGCCTAGTTGCAGCCTCATTCAACCCACCAAAACAATGTAAAATGAATAGGGATGCATATAAAATGCAATTTATATAGTTAATTTTTACTATCGCTTGCCTCTCCTTTGTATTCACGAGTGGCAGTGAGGGCCTCATGTTCGAGTTTCTCCGAAGGCCTCACAAAGTCCAGAGCCGCCTCTTGGCTAAAGACAAGAAGAGCTGAATATGTTGAACTTTTATGTCCTTGTAGTCCGTAAGCTGTAACTTTCTTTTTTTCTAGGGGGTTTCTTTTTAGTTGTGGTTTTGCAACAAAAAAAAAATAAAATATCCAGCATGAAGGTCAAATATATTCTAAAAAGCGAGTGTGGTTTGAGGGCCATGGCTTCACACGGGTTGTGATTTGCCACTTCGATCTAGGAGCCCAAGGTAAACATTGACTTGGACATTCGCCTAGATCAGTGTTTTCCAACTAGGGTGGGTGCCTCCAGCTGTTGCACAACTACAACTCCCAGCAGTCTGGTAGCAACAGCTGGAGGCACCCTGGTTGGGAAACACTGGCCTAAACTGAGGCAGTGTGCACATGTCCAGCCCCTGAATGTCAACGCCAAAGGCTCTCTTGCCTAATGGAATCCTCTGCTGCTGATGGTCCTAGGACTGGTTGGGCCAGGAGGAGTATCCTATTCAAACAGGAAGTAATCTGACAAAATTTCTGGTACTGTCGTGGTGTCGGACGGGGTAATGTGTAATTAACCTTATCGTGATGCCAGGGCATGGTTGACCTATACACCACCCGAGGTAGGTCAGCTAAACCTGTGCCAGGCAGGGGGCAAAATAATCACTCCAACGCAAGGTTTACGGTTAACTGGCTTGCCTTACTGAGGTTGGAAAGATGGTACAATCCGTTATAGCTCAGATTAGAGGGAAGGAGTTACAGGGTGTACTTAGGGAAGTTTATCGGCTAATTGCGCTGTATATTACTAATTCAGGCCACGCTATACTTTAGAGACTTGGACTTGACTAACTTGCTGGACTTGACTTGGATAATATCCCCAAGACTGTAGGCTTACCGCAAGGCTTTGACTTTCACCTGGGTAGTGGGGTTAACTGGTAGTAGATGCGTGGTTACTGGACTAGGCCTCAGGCCTTCTTTCAGATCCACCTCACAGACAGACTTCACTCCTCACCAAATTGTACTTCAGCAAAGACTCAAGAGAGAGAGAGAGAGCTGAACTCTGACCTCACTATATAATGGAGGAATTTAGAGAGATCCCATTGGCCGAATAAGTCACATGTTCACCACTGCAAACTCCCCTTAACAACAAGAAATTTAAGGAAACAAGTGCATAGATAATAAAAATACATTAACCCTTATGTAACAATACATTAGACTATGAATTATAGAGAGTTCTGAGGAGAGGGGGCCCATGATGGACATTGAAGCAGCATCTGCCACACAGGATGGGCAGGAGTACAGAAAAACATGTGATTCTGTTCTGGGTCACCACACAATTGTAAGCAGCTTTGCTTTTATCTGAATGGCCTCCCAATATAGATACCAGTTGGGTCGACGGTGTACCCATCTGATGGCAATTCCAAACACACATGGAATAGCCTTCACCAAACTTATCTTCAGACAAAAGGGTTCCTCATTGACTCCACTTGACTGACCACTTGACTCCAATTAACGGCCATGCTAATTTGCATAATTAATTATATATGCGTGACATCACTGGATACACAACTGCGGGGGGAAGTTCTGTCCTAATGTGACCCCTATAACTTTTTTATTTCTCCTTATACGCGCCTGCAGGGCCGGATCATCATTGGCGCTCATGGAGAGCCTGCTCTGGGCCCCGGGCCCGCAGGGGACCCCTGTCACATTCTGGACATCCCTGTGTCCCAAAAAATCTTTACAGGACACAAGGGTGTCCCGGCGGTTACCTCTTTGCGGCAGCCCCCGCGTTATCTTTAAAAAAGCAGGGGCCACCGGGAAGTAGCACACGCAGGGACGTCACTGACGTCCCGTGCGTGCGCCCATAGAAGAGCGGAGCATCGAGGAGGACGCGCGCGCATGGTAAGTGACCAGCGGCACGTCATCTTCAGTGTTCCAACCTCCGCTCCTTCGGTCTCGGTGGAGCGGTGGTCGGAATACTGAAGTGGGACAGTAAACAGGCATACAGCCTCTAGCCATACACTGTATATGGCTGAAGGCTGTATGTCTGTGGGGGAACTGTACTGCACCTAATGTGGGGGAATTATACTACACCTAATGTGGAGGAACTATACTGCGTCTAATGTGGAGGAACTATACTGTGCCTAATGTGGGGAGCTATACTGCACCTAATGTGGATGAACTATACAGCACCTAATGTGGGGGAACTGTACTGCACCTAATGTGGGGGAACTGTACTGCACCCAAATGTGGGGGAACTGTACTGC
This sequence comes from Hyla sarda, assembly GCF_029499605.1. Lineage (NCBI taxonomy): Eukaryota > Metazoa > Chordata > Amphibia > Anura > Hylidae > Hyla > Hyla sarda. Next base: position 23,370,039 of record NC_079192.1, on the reverse strand, counting down.
ACCAAATGTGGATGAACTATACAGCACCTAATGTGGGGGAACTGTACTGCACCTAATGTGGGGGAACTGTACTGCACCTAATGTGGGGCAACTATACTGCACCTAATGTGGGGCAACTATACTGCACCTAATGTGGGGCAACTATACTGCACCTAATGTGGGGGGGAACTATACTGCACCTAATGTGGGGGGGAACTGTACTGCACCTAATGTGGGGGGGAACTGTACTGCACCTAATGTGGGGGGGAACTGTACTGCACCTAATGTGGGGGGGAACTGTACTGCACCTAATGTGGGGGGGAACTGTACTGCACCTAATGTGGGGGGAACTGTACTGCACCTAATGTGGGGGGAACTGTACTGCACCTAATGTGGGGGGAACTGTACTGCACCTAATGTGGGGGGAACTGTACTGCACCTAATGTGGAGGAACTGTACTGCACCTAATGTGGGGAGAACTATACTGCACCTAATGTGGAGGAACTGTATTGCACCAAATGTGGGGGAATTATACTGCACCTAATGTGGGGGAATTATACTGCACCTAATGTGGGGGAACTGTACTGCCAACCTAATGTGCGGGGACTTATACTGCCAACCTAATCTTGGGGAACTACAACCTAATGTGGGGGAACTATACAGCCAACCTAATGTGGGGGAACTATACTGCACCTAATGTGGGGGAACTGGGGGGGGGGGGCATCATAATGAAGTGCTCAGTCTTCCAGGCAGCCTTAATCTGGCCCTGCGCGTCTGTATGAGGGCTCATTTTTTTTGCAGCCTGATCTGTAGTTTTTAACACTACCATTTTTGTTTTGATGTGATTTTATTTATTTTTTATTAAATTCAGGAGTTGCAGTGAGTTACTCACTACAACTCCCAGCATGCACTGATACAACCTGTGGCTCAGTAGCTGCCACAAACGAAAACTACAACTAGTAGTATATAGTGTTGAGCATGAATATTCGTAATGCTAATTTTTATCGTTAATATCGTATCTTCGCGATTTCGCAAATATTTCAAATATAGTGCTATATATTCGTAATGACGAATATTCGTTTTTTTGGGGGAGGGTTTCACATGCAAATTTGTATGCAAATTTTCGCATGGAAAAAAAAGTGAACGAACATAGCGAATATGCGAATTTCGCGAACATAGGACGAATAATCATCAATATTTTTGCGTAAATCGCGAATTCGAATATGGCCCCTGCCACTCATCACTAGTAGTATATAGTGTAGGTCAATGTCCTCTAACCAGTGATGCCTTCAGCTGTTGCAAAACTACAACTCCCAGCATGCCCGGACAGCCAACGGCTGTCCGGGCACGCTGGGAGTTGTAGTTTTGCAACCGCTGGAGGCACTCTGGTTGGGAAACACTGATATAGTATATGGTGCAAAATTTCGGGAGATGGAGTATTAGTTGGATAAATGCAATTTAATGGCCAGTATTTTTAATATAAAAATACCGGCAGGGTGGCCAAATTACCGGCTGTGCCGGTAAAATACTGGCCAGGTGGCAACCTTACCTACTAGCAGCGAATACTGGATCGGATATGCTAAAATACAACATCACAAGGTTGACCTGGATATGGTCAGTTCAAAGAGGTGTCCCCCAAAGTCAACTTAGTGTGTAGAAGTACACATTACCTTGACATCTTTTGCCCGACACCAGCTCATACATTATCCTAAACTTGGGATGGGGGGGGGGGGAATTCCCGGCCCCCCTACACGTCTCTCTCTATTTTCTCCACTCCAGATGGGAAGTCTTATCTGTTACAAATGGTTCCATCTACCTATTCACATCGGCCACAGAAGGAACTATGAGGAGGAGACTGTATAAAGTCATTACTATGTTGTCTCCTCCCCTTTCTAAATAGGTGGTAAAACAGTATTGGCGGGCAGTGGGAAAAAGTGGCCAGTCCTTACTTAAAGAGGACCTGTCACCAAATAAAACTTTTAATATAGCGTTCCTTGTGTAATTAGCAGACACTTTCCTGTTCACTTGCTTTAAAAATTATTAACATAAATATGTTTAAAATATAATAGAAAAAACGGCCACTAAGTGGCTCTGTTCTGTTCCCTGCCACAATTAATACAGGGAGTTTGGTCTCCTCCCGGCTTGGCAGGAGTCCAAACTCAGGAAGTGTTTCTCTGCAGTGAGCTTGATTGACAGCTGCACAGAGCCTCACTGAAAGATGCACAGAGCCTCACTGGAACATGCATAGAGCCTCACTGAAAGATGCACAGAGCCTCACTGAAAGATGCACAGAGCCTCACTGAAAGATGCATAGAGCCTCACTGAAAGATGCATGGAGCCTCACTGAAAGATGCTTAGAGCCTCACTGAAAGATGCTTAGAGCCTCACTGAAAGATGCATAGAGCCTCACTGAAAGATGCATAGAGCCTCACTGAAAGATGCATAGAGCCTCACTGAAAGATGCATAGAGCCTCACTGAAAGATGCATAGAGCCTCACTGGAACATGCATAGAGCCTCACTGGAACATGCATAGAGCCTCACTGGAATATGCATAGAGCCTCACTGAAACATGCATAGAGCCTCAGTGAAACATGCATAGAGCCTCACTGAAACATGCACAGAGCCTCACTGAAAGATGAATAGAGCCTCACTGAAAGATGCATAGAGCCTCACTGAAAGATGCATAGAGCCTCACTGAAAGATGCATAGAGCCTCACAAACATGCATAGAGCCTCACTTAAAGATGCATAGAGCCTCACAAACATGCATAGAGCCTCACTGAAAGATGCACAGAGCCTGAGGTCTTCTATTCATCACAATGCTGCAACAATGTGAGGGCGGAAGTGGTCCCCCAGCAGGCTTCAGGGATGTCATGCCTGCTGGGAAACGCCCACTTTCTCCTGCTGGGAGATTGCACTATGCGAGTCAAAATAAAGGTAAGATGGGTGAGGAGTGTTAGGAGTAGTTAGGGAACATAGCCTGAGATAGTTTAGAAACGTTTTATTTGGTGACAGGTACTTTTTAATAGTGGTGTTATGTCCAGGTACAGCTTCTCCACGGTTCTGCAAACCAGCAGTGATTTAAACAATTGAATCCAGCAAGGTAAATATGTGAATTGGCACTAGTACAATAAACACATATATAGTATGAATATAGGGCTGCGAACTGAGAGGTGCAGTCACTTTAAATCCTGCACACCTACAAGGTGTGGACTGGAGAGAACAAAAAATGTCTGCAGGTGCTCACGTTGAAAACCATATGGGTATAAACATAACAAGAATAAAGTAAATAAATTAGCCCCGATCTTCCATAGCGGGGAGGCGGTAGATGGAATGGGGAGAGTCTCAGATGCCGGCGTCTGAGACTCCCCCATACCATCTACCGCCTCCTTGCTATGGAAGACCGGGACTGATGCCGACCTTCTTGCCTTGGATATAGGTCATAGTGTGAGTGCTCCATTATTTACTTTCTTCTTGTTAGATTTAAACAATTGGTTTGCAGAAATTGGGGAGAACCAGCTGGATCCCACCCCGGTCCACTGACCTCCAACACTTGAGTAGACTTCTACTACATCTATACAGAGGGGTTCACTGAACACTTTTTTTCTTTTCTAGAGAGTTCCCTATATGGTACAAAAGGCAGAACATAGTAACTTACCTAATATATGAGACCACTTTAGTAGGCAGGACAACCTTATTCTTTATCCTTTTCACTATCCGCAAGACAACAAAGATGAGGAGTACGATAGCTATGATGGCTCCCGTGGACGTTACATATAGGTTGGGCCTGAGTATTCTCATTGAACAGTCAGGTGATATGTACATGTACATGTCTGTTCTCGGACACCTATGGACGTAAGCAGTATTGGCTTAAAACATTTGGAAGACCCCATATAGGATCTTTATATACTGGGTGGGCCATTTATATGGATACACCTTAATAAAATGGGAATGGTTGGTGATATTAACTTCCTGTTTGTGGCACATTAGTATATGTGAGGGGGGGGGGGGGACTTTTCAAGATGGGTGGTGACCATGGCGGCCATTTTGAAGTTGGCCATTTTGAATCCAACTTTTGTTTTTTCATTAGGAAGAGGGTCATGTGACACATCAAACTTATTGGGAATTTCACAAGAAAAACAATGATGTACTTGGTTTTAACGTAACTTTATTCTTTCATTAGTTATTTACAAGTTTCTGACCACTTATAAAATGTGTTCAATGTGCTGCCCATTGTGTTGGATTATCAATGCAACCCTCTTCTCTATATACTGCTATATACTACTATATACACCGCAGGAGAAATGCTAGCACAGGCTTCCAGTATCCGTATACACTGCTATTTACTACTATATACACCGCAGGAGAAATACTAGCACAGGCTTCCAGTATCTGTAGTTTCTGGTGCTGCATATCTTGTATCTTCACAGCATAGACAATTTCCTTCAGATGACCCCAAAGATAAAGGTCTAAGGGGGTCTTATCGCGAGACCTTGGGGGCCATTCAACTGGCCCACGACAACCAATCCACTTTCCAGGAAACTGTTCATCAAGGAATGCTCGGACCTGACACCCATAATGTGGTGGTGCGCCACCTTGCTGGAAAAACTCAGGGAACGTGCAGCTTCAGTGCATAAAGAGGGAAACATCAAGTGGATTGGTCATCGTGGGCCAGTTGAATGGACCCCAAGGTCTCCCGATCTGACCCCCTTAGACTTTTATCTTTGGGGTCATCTGAAGGCAATTGTCTATGCTGTGAAGATACGAGATGTGCAGCACCTGAAACTACGGATACTGGAAGCCTGTGCTAGCATTTCTCCTGCGGTGTATATAGCAGTGTATACGGATACTGGAAGCCTGTGCTAGCATTTCTCCTGCGGTGTATATAGTAGTATATAGCAGTGCATACGGATACTGGAAGCCTGTGCTAGCATTTCTCCTGCGGTGTATATAGCAGTAGCAGTGTATGCGGATACTGGAAGCCTGTGCTAGCATTTCTCCTGCGGTGTATATAGTAGTATATAGCAGTGTATATGGATACTGGAAGCCTGTGCTAGCATTTCTCCTGCGGTGTTGCTATGGATGTGTGAAGAGTTGGAGAAGAGGGTTGCATTGACAATCCAACACAATGGGCAGCACATTGAACACACTTTATAAGTGGTAAGATACTTGTAAATAACTCATGAAAGAATAAAGTTACGTTAAAACCAAGCACATCATTGTTTTTCTTGTGAAATTCCCAATAAGTTTGATGTGTCACATGACCCTCTTCCTATTGAAAAAACAAAAGTTGGATTTAAAATGGCCTACTTCAAAATGGCCGCCATGGTCAGCACCCATCTTGAAAAGTTTCCCCCCCCCCTCACATATACTAATATGCCATAAACAGGAAGTTAATATCACCAACCATTCCCATTTTATTTAGGTGTATCCATATAAATGGCCCACCCTGTAGTATCTAGTTGAACAACCTGAAAGGCTAACTTCAGCTGTAAACATTTTTTACCTATCTACCATGATAACTCTAAATTGGAGAAATTCTAACAATTGCAACCCCATAAACTCTATAATGGGCGACCCTGGTCCCCCAGTCACATGACCGTGGCAAGGAGAAATATGAATATAGTGTCTGCCAAACATGAACCTTACTCGTCCATTCAATCCCAATGTGAATGACAGGAACTTAGACACAATAATGTGGCCAGTGTGCAGTGGTTGTGGTCCCTTGTCCATGTTATATACTGGTTGGGATCCCAGTCTCTAGTCTGTCTCTAATGTCCAGTAGTTGTTACTCCCTGTCTAGTGGTTGGGTGCCTCAGTACCTTTAAATAATAGAGTTAGTCTCTAGATCCCAATGGTTTCTGTCCTTTGCCTGTGGTGTCTAGTAGTTAGGTGGCTTAGTCCCTAGTGTCTAGGGAGTTAACGTCAATCTCTTGAATCCATGGGTTGTTGTCTCTTGTCCATGGTGTCCAGCCATAAGACAATCTAGCCTCTAGTGTCCACTGATTGTTGCATTTTGTCCATAGTGTCTAGTGGTTGTATGCCCTAGTCCGTATCTGATAATGCTGTAGCATCTTTCTCTGGTATCCAGTGTTGTTTGTCTTTCACCCATGGTGTCCAGTGGTTAGATGTCTCATTACTTAGAGTCTAGTGATTCAGTGCTGATCTCTAGTGTCTCAGTGTTTCTCTTTATGGTGGGTGTCCCAGTCTCTAATGTCTGTTGACTTAGTATAAGTCTCTCGTGCCCAGTGGTTGTTAATCCTTCCCCATAATGTCCAGTGGTTAGGTGTTCTAGTCTCTATTGTCCTTTGATTGTTGCCCCTTATTCATGGTATCTTGTAGTTGGATTCTCTAGACTCTCTTGCTTACCAATTCTCACATATGGGCAGGGAAGAGTGAAGCCCTAAACTCACCCACTCCCACTTGCCCTGCCTACTTGCGTACCCACCCTAGGTGACGGGTCCACAACCACGGTGACAGTCCCTGCCTGAATAAGTGCAGGGAGTAAAATGTCAAGAAAATAAACTGCCTAAACAAACACACACAACAGGTCACAGTCCACACTCCGAGTCAGTACCAAGAGACTACAGAAATGCCAAATCACAGAAAAAGGAGAAGAGTCAGAGAGCGGAGAAAATGGGTCAAATATGCCAGAAATTGAAGATACAAGACCTCCTTGCAGATTAACCCTTCGGGTTCTTACACCAATTAGTTGTTTTCTTTTGTCTATGGTGTCCAATGGTAAGGTGCTCCAGCCACTTATCTCCAATAGTTGCTGCCCCCTGTCCATGGTACCTAGATGGTGCCTCAATCTCTAGTATCAAGTGGTGGTGTCCCAGACCCATTGTGACCAGTGGATAGGTTCCCAGTTCTCAAGGTGTCCATTGATTTAGTGTCATTTTTTAGTGTCTGTGTCCAAGGATTGTTGCCCCTGGTGTCCATTGGCAAGGTACCCCAATACTTACTGTCTAGTGCTCTAGACTTTTGTGAACAATACCTGACCATTTAGATCCCTAACTGAGCGACATAGCCAGCTGTAGATAACAATGGTCATACTCACAAGCACTGAGGGCCGGTCCTGCTCAGTCGACATCTACCTCCTCTACATTTCAGGTAGTTTGGGGACTTTTTATGACAAGGAGATACACAGTTTAGACCCTCAGAACTGAAGTATGAAGAGTAAAAGTCACTAAATCCTACTGGGACTATCGACCTACAGAAATCTGTGGAAAAAAGAAGTAAATGATATGAATATGAAAATATAATAACAACCCAAGAAGAGAAACGGCATCGAAGATCAGCTATCCCTTACCATGTCCACTTGGTGGATGTATAGGCGTGACGGTGATGGAGTCTCCAACACACAAGGAGGCTGTAAGAGAAAAGGGGTTGAATGAGGACATCATCTGCTTGTATGTCTGTTCATATTATAGTATATGTCACTGAGACCTCCTTGAGACTTACTGGTATTTCCCTTGCTTGTGCAGTTCTGTTTCTTAAGATTCTCAAGTCTTGTTTTCACTTGTTGGAAGATCTTATGGTACTTCTGAGCCAAGAACCTGTCTCCCCTGAATTTTATTTTGGTAATAACGTCATGATCCACCGTGACACCATTTGTCCTAGAAGAGAGCAAGGGTTTTTTTTTCCAGCTTGTTGGCTACCTAGGTGGAGATGTCCATGCTTACCAAACGCGTGGCCTCTTCCATACCAAGAGATGCAATGTATGATGGTGGTTGTAGGGGGTAGGGGGTAGGGGCCAAGATGTCATTTTTTTATAGTCAACTTATGTCTACAATAATACATAGAGAAGTAAGCAGCTCACTAGCACTGCTGCAGCTTGCAATATGTGGATAGGATACCACGCTTCGGCAGGAGCAGAAGATGCCGCACCGGCACTGGAACTGTCCCCTAAAAGATGGTGCTTAGTCTGATGAGTGTAAGGACTTGAATGCAGAAGAACGGAGAGACAAGACGGCACTCACCAATCAGTGGGGTACTTTTATCTTTCAATAGTGAACATTCAGTGGCAGGTCAGGGAGTCTGGCAGACCGCAGGAGACGCATCAGGATGACCGTTTTGTGTGTCGGCTAGAGGAAGTGCGTCATCATGCACGAAACGGTCGCCCCAAAGCGTCTCCCGCTGTCTGTCTGACCTGCCGCTGTATGTTCACTATTGAAAGATAAAAGTACCCCACTGATTGGCGAGTGCCGTCTTGTCTCTCCGTTCTTCTTATGTCTACAATGCTATAGGAATTTGCCGTCTTTTCTCTTCGTTCTTCTTATGTCTACATTGCTATGGGAATTTTCCTTCGACAATGATCCACCAATTGACTTTCCGGACTTTGCCGAAGTTATGTTGACATCAAAGGCCCTAAATGCTCCATAGAAAGCAAATAGAACGTCACCAGGGTACAACCAATAAACTGGGAATACTCACATCACCGAAAGGATCTTAGTATCCGTGTAGTTAGGGACTTTCGAATAGACGTTTTTCATCTAAAATAAGATTTCATACGATATAATGAGTATTCAGAATCACACAGGAACATTACTATATTACCTTATCCTTCCAGAGCTGCATTCTCAATTCTGCTGAGTGCTGAGCTTATAGGTGATTCTGTTGACCGGTCTCAGTAGTAACCAACACAGTTCTGGTCTATACTACAGGCAGGGGGGTAACATTAGTGGGCATTGTGTCTAGAATAAGCATTTTGGGCTATTGTAGCTGTCATGGATTGCATGGAGTCTGACGTAGGGGAAATCGTGTCTAGAATTATAAGCATTGTATTTAGCATACATTACAGTGTTGTGTTTATAGGGGCCACTGGGGGAAGGATCAATTCACTGTGGCAAGGAGTTTGGTGCAGGAGGCTTTATGTCTCGAATAAGAGGTATTGTGGCTGTCATGGGGAGTATTATGGCTTCTAATAGGGCACTGTGGCTGTCATGGGGAGTATTATGGCTTCTAATAGGGCACTGTGGCTGTCATGGGAGACATTGTGGATATCAACTGAACACTGTGACTGTCATAGGGAGCATTGTGTATGCCTTAAAGGGGTACTCCACTGAAAAACATTTTTTTTTTTAATCAACTGGTGCCAGAAAGTTAAACAGATTTGTAAATTACTTCTATTTAAAAACCTTAATCCTTCCAGTACTTATTAGCTGTTCTATGCTCCTTCTTTTCTTTTTGAATTTCCTTTCTGTCTGACCACAGTGCTCTCTGCTGACACCTCTGTCCATGTCAGGAACTGTCCAGAGTAGAAGCAAATCCCTATAGCAAACCTATCCTGCTCTGAACTGTCACAGTAAGTGATGATTACAGCTCCCCTCTCTGCACAATGAACTTTGCACAGGTCACAGAGAATGCCTAGAACACTCTCCCATAGAAGTGAATAGGGTGCCCTCTAGTTTATTGTTGTTTGCTGTAAAGCATATCTCAAATTGCTGTTAAAAGTAGCTCAGGCAAAATGTCAGCAATATTGAAAACAGAATATAGAAACATACTGTATTAGAAAATAGATTATGTTTCATCTGATGCATTCCCTTTAGGCAGGATACATGCCCCAGCTATAAGAACAAACCATATATTATTTAGGGTGTGACCATATATTCTCACCTCAGCTTTAAAATTTTCTTCGAATTTCTTAAAGTTCTCAGTCTGGGGATCAGTCACACGTTCAGTAAGGTTCCAGTTGGTGATTTGCATTTTCACCCTTACGGAGGTTTCCACTGATTTAACTTCAGAAATGAGTAAAAAACACATGAACAGTGTTTAGAAAAGGCCCCTGGTTTATATCAGGAGGGTGCTAAACAGGAGACCCTCCCCCCATCCTAATTTAAGGGGTATCTGTCAGCTGTCCTCCTCCCATTTCTGTCCCTGCTTAATTGACAGTCATCTGGAAGCCGAGCCCTGTTTCCAAATCTTGTTCCTGAGTGGTGCATACATATATATGTATTAAACGGGGGAGAGACAACACAAGAGAAGCTAAGGGACCAATGGTTCTGACAGCTGTTTCATGCCCATAATGCACTTTGTTGGACCACCTCAATCTGACTTACAACACAGGTGCCATAAATACAATTAGGGGAGCCGAGCCCTGTTTTTAAATCATGTTCTTGAGTGGTGCATAAATATTGTACGCAGGGACAGAATTTGGAAACAGGGTTTGGCTTCCAGCTGACTGTCAATCAAGTGGGGTCAGGGATAGGAGCATTCTAGGTGCACTTCAGGGGCTTGGGAACGCCTCTTGCACTAGAGAATAGAAACATTTTTCTACATTATGGAATTGAAGACAGATGGGACAAGGAGACGCATGGTACCTTTCATATATCTGTCTGTACTTCCATAACCTATAAAATGCTTTTATTCTTTGGTGCAAGTAAGGAACGCCTCCTCGCCCCTGTCTCTGCTTAATTGACAGTCAGCTGGAAGCCGAGCCCTGTTTCCAACTATAGTTCCTGTGTACAATATGTATGCACAACTAACAAATCAAACCCTGAGCTTACCAAGAATTTGGGACATGGAGTACACAATCCCCTTATTATAAACCCCTCCCTATCAGTTCTGATTATATTAAAACATTACTTTTATTGATATACTTTAAATAAATGTGATTCCAAATGAAAAAAGGTGTGTTAAAAAGACAGCTCACATTCCACTAGTATAAATCTTACTCTCAGCAGAGAGTCACTGGATCTGGCATCTACAGAATGCTAAACATTGTGGACATAAAAGGTTTCCCTCCCCTACGTGTTTTGTGGCACCAGCCACCTCTTCAGGGGTGTAGCTGGAAAAGATTTGATGACAGATTGTTATTAAAGGGGTACTACGGTGGAAACAAAAATGTTTTAAATCAACTGGTGGCAGAAAGTTAAACAGATTTGTAAATGACTTCTACTAAAAAATCTTAACACTTCCAGTACTTTTTAGCAGCTGTATGCTACAGAGGAAATTCTTTTCTTTTTGAATTTCTTTTTTGTCTTGTCCACAGTGCTCTCTGCTGACACCTCTGCCCGTGTCAGTAACTGTCCAGAGCAGCATAGGTTTGCAATGGGGATTTTCTCTTGCTCTGAACAGTTCGTGATACCGGCATTAGGTGTCAGCAGAGAGCACTGTGGACACGACAAAAAATAAATTAAAAAAGAAAGTAATTTAGCTACTAAAAAGTACTGGAAGGGTAAATATTTTTAATAGAAGTAATTTACAAATCTGTTTCACTTTCTGGCACCAGTTGATTTAAAAAAAAATAAAAAAATTCCACCGGAGTAACCCTTTAAAGTGAATTTTCTAAATAGGTGGAAATAGATTTTCTAAAGTGGACAATACCTTTTAAGAATTTTTTTTTTCCAACAATTCCTTTTCATACACCCTAGAAGGGTAGGCGGGGCTAATGGAGTGAGGTCATCCAATGAGAAAATGTCAAGATCCTAAACAACTCTGAAGGACCAAAGATTCCATAGAAAAAATTATTTGCACTAAAGTCTCCCCTATGATAAATGTAAATCAGTGTTTCCCAACCAGGGTGCCTCCAGCTGGTGCAAAACTACAACTCCCAGCCAAAGGCTGTCTGAGCATGCTGGGAATTGTAGTTTTGCAACAGCTGGAGGCACCCTGGTTGGGAAACACTGATGTAGGGTGAGATCTATTACATATTACATCATTATTACTGACACTTACCAGTTGGAATCCCATCTACAAAGAATTCACATAATGGTCCATAAAAAGAACGGGGGCAGATACATCCCTTGGCCTTGTAGCCCCCGTTCTGACACTGGGCTGGGAAGACAATAAAATATGAAGGAAAAATTGCAAATGAATGTAATTTATATTATAAGAACTTATCTTCTCACTTCTAATATTTTTTCATCTCTTGAAAGTTTTTCGCAATTTTTTATATTGGTAGCATTTTGGGGTAGATAGCATTTTTTGAAATGTTTTTCACATGACCAGGGAAATATATATATATATATATATATATATATATATAGCGTTTACCATGCAAGATTAATAATGTTATTTTTTTTTTTTTTTTTTAAATAATAATAATAATAATTTTGACTTTTTTTTTGTTGTTGCTTAGATTTAAAAAAATAAATACATGGGGACTCGGGGACGATAAAATTTTTTATTTTATTAAAATTGTAAAAAATTTTTTTTTTTTTTTTTTTTTAGTCCTCCTAGGCGTTTTGTACAGCAATTGTTAGATTGCTTATACAGCACACAAAAATAATATTGCATTGCACTGTACCTATACTATACTGTTCCTTGTATGTCTCTTCGTGATAATGTATTATAGCTGGAATAGAATGCTCCAGCTGACCATGCAGCACAAGCAGCATTTTCCAGTTGTTTATTTGTCAATGTAATGTTTTTTTTTTAAGTTTTTTTAACTCATAGTGGTAACTAACCCTTTCTTCCCCAATCAGAACCAGTCACCAATTGTACTTTGTACTTTATTCTGTAGATACGGACATTTCTTCACACCGCGATACCACGTTTATTTTTTTATTTATGTTTTTTATTAATTTTTTGCAACATGGAAAATGGGGTGTGATTTTAATTTTATTAGGGATGAGGCTTTTATATATTTAAAGGGGTGCTCCACTGCTAGACATTTTATCCCCTATCCCAAGTATAGGGGACAAGATGTCTGATCGCAGGGGTCCTGCTGCTGGGGCCCCCCGCGATCTCCGCAGCACCCATCGTTCTAAACAAATGGCAGGTTCCTGCTGCTGTGGCCGTGATGTCACGGTCTTAGTCTCCGAGCGTTCTGAACAAAATGTTTTGAATGCTGGAGCACCGGAGTACCCCTTTAAAAAAAACAACTTTTTTAAAATGATTTATTTTACACTTTTTAAGTCCCCATAGGGATTATTATATGCAATCATTGTATTACATTTACTGTACAATGCTATCCCTATTGCATAGCATTGTACAGGGAGATCGATGCTCTACTGATACCCTCTGGCTCTGTATCACAGGAGCGACGATCCGTCTGCAGGAGGATGGGTAAGAGGCTTCCAGCCGCCATTTTAATTCATCGGACCCCCGCGATTGTGCTACTGGATTCTGATGAGCACAACAAACCCAAGCAATCTTCTGTCAAAGGAGAGTTCTCCATAGTGTAGGAATGATAACTCTGAATACTTGTGTAATGTAGGAACAACTGGAAACTTTACTGATCGTTCTATCCAGATCCAATGAAAACCCAGTCTCCTTAGCACAGAGTGGAATGTTACAAATTATAAACAGATGAGTGAAAAGTTTGCCACTGTCCCTTCTTTTCTAAATGTGTTGGGGGAAGGGGAGGTGATCGTGTTTTTTATTTTTTAGCTTTGTATAATTTTATTTTATTTCTTTCATTCTTAATTGGTAGATTTTACAGCAGATATGGGGAAAAATTCTGCACAAAAAATCTGTGCAATGTTTTACAAATATTCAGGTGTATTCTTATACGTAGGTAAAATGTGCTGCGTAAGCGGAAAAAAGAAATTATCCAACATTGGGTCCGTTGTGGAACTGCAACAAATCTGTGACAATTTCACAGCCCCACATGGACCCTCTGTGGTTTCTATAGTGGGACAAAAAAGTATTTAGTCAGCCACCAATTGTGCAAGTTCTCCCGCTTATAAAGATGAGAGAGGCTGTAATTTTCATCATAGGTATATCTCAGCTATGAGAGACAGAATGAGAAACAAAAATCCATAAAATCACATTGTCTGATTTTTAAAGAATTAATTTGCTAATTATGGTAGAAAATAAGTATTTGGTCACCTACAAACAAGTAAGATTTCTGGCTCTCACAGACCTGTAACTAATTCTTTTAACAGTCTCCTCTGTCCTCCACTCGTTACCTGTATTAATGGCACCTGTATAAAAGATGTGATAGCCTGGGGTAGTTGGGTATGGGGAGTGTAGCTGTGCGGTGACTAAAGGGTGCTTGTTAACCCTTGCTATTCGTGACGCCAGGGTGAGGGCTCCTCAGTAGTGCTTGTCCTACCGCCACCCTTTCCAAGAGCGATAGGGAGGTAGATAATAATGAAATGTCCACAATCGGAGAGTTTTCTGAAACAGTTGTAACTTTTACTGAAAATTTTATGCAAGCTTCATAACCGGAACAGTTTCTATACATGCAAGCTTTCTTTGGAGATTGACAAAGGTTGGGACTTTAGCAATTTAGAGTCTTTGAGGTATTATTCGCTGTTCCACTGGATTTAGGGGATTTAGTTGCAGTCCAGTAGTCACGCTAGCATTAGCGGGGGGAGTTTAGAACTCACGGTTTAGTTCCGCTGAGGCTGGTAGGTTTTCAGGCCTAGCGTGTCTTTGCAAGTTGCTGTTGCAAAGAGCTGTTGGAGGACACCAGAAAGAAAATTGTAGACCTGCACCAGGCTGGGAAGACTGAATCTGCAATAGTCAAGCAGCTTGGTGTGAAGAAAACCACTGTGGGAGCAATTATTAGAAAATGGAAGACATACAAGAACCACTGATAATCTCCCTCGATCTGGGGCTCCATGCAAGATCTCACCCTGTGGTGTCAAAATGTTCACAAGAACGGTGAGCAAAAATCCCGGAACCACACGGGGGACCTTGTGAATGACCTGCAGAGAGCTGGGACCAAAGTAACAAAGGCTACCATCAGTAACACACTACGCCACCAGGGACTCAAATCATGCAGTGCCAGAAGTGTCCCCCTGCTTAAGCCAGTACATGCCCAGGCCCTTCTGAAGTTTGCTAAAGAGCATTTGGATGATCCAGAAGAGGATTGTGCGAATTTCATATGGTCAGATGAAACCAAAGTAGAACTTTTTGGTAAAAACTCAACTCGTCGTGTTTGGAGGAGAAAGAATGCCGAGTTGCATCCAAAGAACACCATACCTACTGTGAAGCATGGGGGTGGAAACATCATGATTTGGGGCTGTTTTTCTGCTAAGGGACCAGGACGACTGATCCGTGTAAAGGAAAGAATGAATGGGGCCATGTATCGTGAGATTTTGAGTGAAAACCTCCTTCCATCAGCAAGGGTATTGAAGATGAAGCGTGGCTGGGTCTTTCAGCATGACAATGATCCCAAACACACTGCCCGGGCAACGAAGGAGTGGCTTCATAAGAAGCATTTCAAGGTTCTGGAGTAACCTAGCCAGTCTCCAGATCTCAACCCCATGGAAAACCTTTGGAGGGAGTTGAAAGTCTGTGTTGCCCAGAGACAGCCCCAAAACATCACTGCTCTAGAGGAGATCTGCATGGAGGAATGGGCCAAAATACCAGCAACAGTGTGTGAAAACCTTGCGAAGATTACAAAAAACGTTTGACCTCTGTCATTGCCAACAAAGGGTATATAAGTATTGAGATTAACTTTTGTTATTGACCAAATACTTATTTCCCACCATAATTTGCAAATAAATGCTTTAAAAATCAGACAATGTGATTTTATGGATTTTTTTCCTCATTCTGTCTCTCATAGTTGCGGTTATAACCTATGATGGAAATTACAGCCTCTCATCTTTATAAGTGGTGGCTGATGAAATACTTTTTTGCCCCACTGTATCTACAAATCCAGACTACAAATAGAGACTCACCTCACCAGTGTCCACCAGTCCCCAGACCCGTCAGGATGCAGAACTCCTGTGAGTATTAGGGTATGTTTACACGGCGGAATGTCGGTGCGGAGATCTGCACGAACATTCTGCTGCAGCAGAATCCCATTGACTTCAGTGGGATTTTGTTGCACTGTTCACATAGCACATGGAAATTTAGATTCCGTCATCCGTAGAAAGAATAGTTATGTCTATTCTTTCTGCAGACTCTGCAAGGAAATGCACTGCAGTCTACGAGACGGGGCATTTCTGAGTGGTCCGTGTGGACATTCCACTGACATCGAAGCGCCGGCAAGAATGCCGGCGCTTCGATGTCAGTGGAATGTCCACACGGAAATTTTATGTGCAGACATTTCACCATGTGAGCATAGCATTAGGGTTTGTTCACATGTCGGATGTTGGTACAGAATTCCACCGGAACATTCCGCACGGACATTCTGCTGCAGCAGAATCCCATTGATTTTAACGGGATTCTGCTGCACTGTGCACACGGCAGAAATCCTGATTCCGGGGTCTGCAGAAACAATAGACTTGTCTATTCTTTTTGCCGATTCTGCTCAGAAATGCATTGCCGTCCATGAAAAGACGCATTTCCGAGGGGTCCTAGCGCCCGCCGGATGATTCCAATGTGCAGAATGTCAGCCTGTGCTTTCCGCTCTGTAAACTCGGCCTTACTGAGAAATGACAAACGAATTTACTCTGTCAACATGGTGCATGCATGACTGATCATGTCCGACCAGTCCGACCAGTTGTACGAGGACCTCCAGCTGTTGCAAAACTACAAACCTGTGTAGAGGAAGAGCTGTGCTGTTGCCCATAGCAACCAATCAGATCACTGCGTTCATTTTTAAAGAGTTCTGTGGAAAATGAAAGAAGCGATCTGATTGGTTGCTATGGGCAACTGCACCACTCTTCTTCTATACAGGTTTTGATAAATCTCCCCCCATCATGCTAAAAATTGTCCCTTTCTGACCTCTACAACACATATTTTACCGTATCTGTAGTTTTTATCGGTACCATTTCTAGTTTGCTGAGACTTTTTTTTTTTATCACTTTTTATCTTTTTTTCTCTTGTGAATCATGTGATGTGACCAAAAATCAGCATTTCCGGAGTTATTTTTGTATATATTTTTTTTTTTTACTTTTACGCCGTTTACCTGCGGGATCATAAACATTATATTTTATGCTCGCTGCGATACCACATATTTATTATTTTTTTTATTGCAACATGGAAAAAGGGGGTGTCATTTCAATTTGTATTAAGGGTGAGGCTTTTATATAATTTAGAAAAAAAAAAACTTATTTTAAAATTTATTTTCACTTTTTAAGTTCCCATAGGAAACATTGTATTACATTCACTGTACAATGCTCTGCTATAGCATAGCATTGTTCTTGGAGATCTACGCTCTACTGATACAGTCTGGTTCTCTATCACAGGAGCAACAATTGGTCTCCAGGAGGATGGGTAAAAGGGTCTTCATTTTAACTCATCGGACCCCCACGATTGTGCTACTGGGTTCCAATGAGCACCCCAAACCTGTCTTTTCTTCCTTTAGATGCCATGATCGACATTGATCCTGGTGTGTAAATGGTTAATGAAAGACATTGGCAGCCATCACTCACCACCTGTGGGGTAAGTGCAGCTCTATAAACACTAAATGCTCCAGGGCCTACAGCAGTGGTCCTCAAACTGTGGCCCTCCAGATGTTGCAAAACTACAATTCCCAGCATGCCTGGACAGCCGTTGGCTGTCCAGGCATGCTGGGAGTTGTAGTTTTGCAACATCTGGAGGGCCACAGTTTGGGGACCACTGGCCTACAGGAACACCCTATGTCATCTAGGGGATAACTACTTTTAGTACATTTAGAAATGCATTAAATTTAATAAGTAATCCAATGATTTTTTGTAGAAGTCCCCTAGGGGGGATTTAAAAAGTGGAAAAAAAAGGAAAAAAAAGGAAATATAAAAAGAATTCCACCATCATAGCATTTCAAGTCACCCCTCCCCCCCTTTTCCCATTTTTCCAATATAAAATTGTGGGAAAAAAAACATATTTGGTACCACGCATGCTTAAATGTCTGAACTATTAAATAGGTTACAATGCAAAAAAGTGAGTTATGGCCCGGTCCTGAAAGAGTTAAGGCCCATGAGTCCCATTTGGACCCTACAGCGGAGATCTAACCTACCTGCAATGTAGGAGAAAAGCAGCGCAGACAGCAGAGCGTGGCAGACTGGTGTCTTCATGGTCACATCTGGTGTATTTACCAGGAACTTTCAGTGACTTAGGAACCACCTATTGTTATATCGGAGGAACAAGTTACCTGCGGAAAGCAGGAAGTGGGAGTCATGTCTACCTGAGCTGTGTAGACTTTATATAGAAACACCATGGCTCGGCCAGCAGAGGGTTAAACTGCTGTGTATACTCAGGGATCAGTCAGCAGAGGGTTATCCTGCTGTGTATACTCAGGGCTCAGTCAACAGAGGGTTAACCTGCAGTGTATACTCGGGGATCAGTCAGCAGAGGGTTAACCTGCAGTGTATACTCAGGGCTCAGTCAACAGAGGGTTAACCTGCAGTGTATACTCAGGGCTCAGTCAACAGAGGGTTAACCTGCAGTGTATACTCGGGGATCAGTCAACAGAGGGTTAACCTGCAGTGTATACTCAGGGCTCAGTCAACAGAGGGTTAACCTGCAGTGTATACTCAGGGCTCAGTCAAACGAGGGGTAACCTGCAGTGTATACTCGGGGATCAGTCAGCAGAGGGTTATCCTGCTGTGTATACTCAGGGCTCAGTCAACAGAGGGTTAACCTGCAGTGTATACTCGGGGATCAGTCAGCAGAGGGTTAACCTGCAATGTATACTCGGGGATCAGTCAGCAGAGGGTTAACCTGCTGTGTATACTCAGGGTTTAGTCAGCAGAGGGTTAACCTGCTGTGTATACTCGGAGATCAGTCAGCAGAGGGTTAACCTGCAGTGTATACTCGGAGATCAGTCAGCAGAGGGTTAACCTGCTGTGTATACTCGGGGATCAGTCAGCAGAGGGTTAACCTGCCATGTATACTCAGGGCTCGGTCAGCAGATGGTTAACCTGCCGTATATGCTCAGGGCTCATTCAGCAAAGGGTTAACCTGCCGTGTATACTTGGGGATCAGTCAGCAGAGGGTTAACCTGCCATGTATACTCAGGGTTTGGTCAGGAGAGGGTTAACCTGCCGTGTATACTCGGGGATCAGTCAGCAGAGGGTTAACCTGCCGTGTATACTCAGGGCTCAGTCAGCAGAGGGTTAACCTGCAGTGTATTCTCAGGGTTCGGTCAGCAGAGGGTTAACCTGCCGTATATGCTCAGGGCTCAGTCAGCAAAGGGTTAACCTGCCGTGTATACTTGGGGATCAGTCAGTAGAGGGTTAACCTGCCATGTATACTCAGGGCTCGGTCAGCAGAGGGTTAACCTGCCATGTATACTCAGGGCTCGGTCAGCAGATGGTTAACCTGCCGTATATGCTCAGGGCTCATTCAGCAAAGGGTTAACCTGCCGTGTATACTTGGGGATCAGTCAGCAGAGGGTTAACCTGCCGTGTATACTCAGGGTTTGGTCAGGAGAGGGTTAACCTGCCGTGTATACTCAGGGCTCAGTCAGCAGAGGGTTAACCTGCAGTGTATTCTCAGGGTTCGGTCAGCAGAGGGTTAACCTGCCGTATATGCTCAGGGCTCAGTCAGCAAAGGGTTAACCTGCCGTGTATACTTGGGGATCAGTCAGTAGAGGGTTAACCTGCCGTGTATACTAAGGGCTCAGTCAGCAGAGGGTTAACCTGCAGTGTATACTCAGGGCTCAGTCAGCAGAGGGTTAACCTGCAGTGTATTCTCAGGGTTCGGTCAGCAGAGGGTTAACCTGCCGTATATGCTCAGGGCTCAGTCAGCAAAGGGTTAACCTGCTGTGTATACTTGGGGATCAGTCAGTAGAGGGTTAACCTGCCATGTATACTCAGGGCTCAGTCAGCAGAGGGTTAACCTGCCATGTATACTCAGGGCTCGGTCAGCAGATGGTTAACCTGCCGTATATGCTCAGGGCTCATTCAGCAAAGGGTTAACCTGCCGTGTATACTTGGGGATCAGTCAGCAGAGGGTTAACCTGCCGTGTATACTCAGGGTTTGGTCAGGAGAGGGTTAACCTGCCGTGTATACTCAGGGCTCAGTCAGCAGAGGGTTAACCTGCAGTGTATTCTCAGGGTTCGGTCAGCAGAGGGTTAACCTGCCGTATATGCTCAGGGCTCAGTCAGCAAAGGGTTAACCTGCCGTGTATACTTGGGGATCAGTCAGTAGAGGGTTAACCTGCCGTGTATACTCAGGGCTCAGTCAGCAGAGGGTTAACCTGCAGTGTATACTCAGGGCTCAGTCAGCAGAGGGTTAACCTGCAGTGTATACTCTGGGTTCGGTCAGCAGAGGGTTAACCTGTGTATACTCAGGGCTCAGTCAGCAGAGGGTTAACCTGCAGTGTATACTTGGGGATCAGTCAGCAGAGGGTTAACCTGTGTATACTCAGGGCTCGGTCAGCAGAGGGTTAACCCTGCAGTGTATTCTCAGGGCTCGGTCAGCAGAGGGTTAACCTGTTGCCAGGAGAATGGATCTAATCCTTTTACTACTGAGTTGGTGTATCTAAGCCTATCATGTGTGGATACCATCTGGGGAGCCAGTGCAGGCAACATATTTTGGGTAATACTGCCTGCAGAGTCTGTAGCGCAGCACAGGCTATTATTAGAGAATAATGCAGAGGTTCTTGTGTAGGGATTGTGCTTACTTGTTTTAGCTGATGTGGCAGGCATGGGAACAAAACTGATTTTCATGCTGCCTACATTTCCCATAAATCCTCCTGCTTTGCAGAGTGGGGGGTGGAGTCTGATCACTGCACCTGGTTATCTAATTAGGCTGCTGGTGCTGGAGGTCACCCAGGTGAACTGATTAGACTCATAATTGGGTTGAGGTCAGTTTACAGAATGTGCAGTTTTGATGCGTTTTCTAATGTATTAAACATAACCATGAGGAGAAAGTGATTTCACCTATAATCACAATTGTAGAATAATATGGTTCCTGCTCAGGTTCTGGAGCTTTGTTCTTCTTTCTCCAGCAGAAAATTCCCAAAACAACCAGGAGGATGAGCAGCACCCCAATGGGGACTCCAACACTTACATATAGGACCGTCTTTGAGATCTTCCCAGTGCAGTGTTGACCTGTATATAGGTAGGAATCTGTATTTGGACACCTGTGGAGGGGGTTTGAGGAGACACATTATACGATCATGGAACATTTTATAAATGCTCGGTCCTATTACCTAAACCTTTTGGGAGAGAAAAAGCAACAATGAGGCTCCTGTCCTCATATAATGCCCTGATATCTCCTCCTCATATCCCAACCTCATATCTCAACCTCAAATCCTGTCCTTATATCCCAACCCATATCTCATCCTCATATCCCATCATTATCTCCGGACCTCATATCCCGTCCTTATATCCCGAACTCATGTCCCGACCCATATCCTGTCCTCATATCCCGTCCTCATCTCCTGACCTCATATCCCGTCCTTATATCCCGAACTCATATCTCGTCCTCATATCCCGTCCTCATATCCCCTCCTCATATCCCGTCCTCACATCCAGTCATCATATCCTGTCCTCACATCAGTCCTCATACCCCGTCCTCATATCCCGTCCTCATATCCCGTCCTCACATCCAGTCATCATATCCTGTCCTCACATCAGTCCTCATACCCCGTCCTCATATCCCGTCCTCATATCCCGTCCTCACATCCAGTCATCATATCCTGTCCTCACATCAGTCCTCATACCCCGTCCTCATATCCTGTCCTTATATCCCGTCCTCATATCTTGTCCTCATATTTTGTCCTCGTATCCAGTCCTTGTATCCTGTCCTCATATCCTGTCCTGACATCCAGTCCTCATATCCCGTCCTCAAATCCAATCCTCGTATCTTGTTCTCATATTCCATTCTCACATCCCGTCCATAGATCCAGTTCTAATATCCCGTCTTCGTATCTTCTCCTCATATCCTCTCCTCATATCCCATCCTTATATCCTGTCCTCATATCCTGTCCTCATATCCTGTCCTTATATCCTGTCCTTATATCCTGTCCTTATATCCCATCCTCATATCCTGTCCCTATGTCCTGTCCTTATATCCTGTCCTTATATCCTGTCCTCATATCCTGTCCTTATATCCCGTCCTTATATCCCATCCTCATATCCTGTCCTCATATCCTGTCCTTATATCCCGTCCTTATATCCCGTCCTCATAGTCCGTCCTCATATCCTGTCCTTATATCCCGTCCTCATAGTCCGTCCTCATATCCTGTCCTTATATCCCGTCCTCATATCCTGTCCTCATATCCTGTCCTTATATCCCGTCCTTATATCCCGTCCTCATATCCTGTCCTCATATCCTGTCCTCATATCCTGTCCTCATATCCTGTCCTTATATCCTGTCCTCATATCCTGTCCTCATATCCTGTCCTTATATCCCGTCCTTATATCCCGTCCTCATATCCCGTCCTCATATCCTGTCCTTATATCCCGTCCTCATATCCCGTCCTCATATCCTGTCCTCATATTCCGTCCTCGTATCGTGTCCTCATATTCCGTCCTCGTATCCCGTCCTTATATCCCGCCCTCATATCCCGTCCTCATATTCCGTCCTCACATCCCGTCCTCATATCCTGTCCTTATATCCTGTCCTCATATCCTGTCCTCATATCCTGTCCTTATATCCCATCCTTATATCCTGTCCTTATATCCTGTCCTCATATCCTGTCCTCATATCCTGTCCTTATATCCCGTCCTTATATCCCATCCTTATATCCTGTCCTTATATCCTGTCCTCATATCCTGTCCTTATACCCTGTCCTCATATCCCGTCCTCATATCCTGTCCTCATATTCCGTCCTCATATCGTGTCCTCATATTCCGTCCTCGTATCCCGTCCTCGTATCCCGTCCTCATATTCCGTCCTCACATCCTGTCCTCATATCCCGACCTCATATCCCGTCCTCACATCCTGTCCTCATATCTCGTCCTCATATCTCGTCCTCATATCCCGTCCTCATATCCCGACCTCATATCCCGTCCTTATATCCCGCCCTCATATCCCGTCCTCACATCCTGTCCTCATATCCCGTCCTCATATCCCGTCCTCATATCCTGTCCTTATATCCCGTCCTTATATCCCGTCCTCATAGTCCGTCCTCATATCCTGTCCTTATATCCCGTCCTCATATCCTGTCCTCATATCCCGTCCTCATATCCCGTCCTCATATCCTGTCCTTATATCCCGTCCTTATATCCCGTCCTCATAGTCCGTCCTTATATCCCGTCCTTATATCCCGTCCTCATAGTCCGTCCTCATATCCTGTCCTTATATCCCGTCCTCGTATCTTGTCTTCATATCCCATCCTCACATCCAGTTCTTCAATTTTGTCACACAATGAATTTTTTTTCCGTTTCGCCGTAGATTTTTGGGTAAAATGACTAATGTCACTGCAAAGTAGAATTGGTGGCATAAAAAATAAGCCATAATATGGATTTTTAGGTGAAAAATTGAAAGGGTTATGATTTTTAATAGGTAAGGAGGAAAAAACGAAAGTGCAAAAATGGAAAAACCCTGAGTCCTTAAGGGGTTAAAGGAGAAATCTGACAACAACAAAAATGTATCCCCTATCCACAGGATAAGTAGCTGATCTCTGGGGGGTCTGAGCGCTGCCCCCACCCCCCCCCCCCCCCCCCCCCCCCCCGCGTTGTGGATAGGTGATAAGTTGAGTTCTCTTTTAAGAAGGAACTGTGCCTCCAAGTTAAAGGGGAGTGCCAATACTTAAAGGGGTTATCCAGGAAAAACCTTTTTTTCATATATCAGATTTGTAAATTACTTCTATAAAAAAAAATCTTAATCCTTTCAGTACTTATGAGTTGCTGAAGTTGAGTTGTTGTTTTCTGTCTAAATACTCTCTGATGACACCTGTCTCGGGAACCGCCCAGTTTAAAAGCAAATCCCCATAGCAAACCTCTTCTACTCTGTGCAGTTCCCGAGACAAGCAGAGATGTCAGCAGAGAGCACTGTTTCCAGAGAGAAAACAACAACTCAACTTCAGCAGCTGATAATTATTGAAAGGATTAAGATTTTTTTAATAGAAGTAATTTACAAATCTGGTAAATTATTGGGGCTCAAGGTCTAGGATATGGGTACAAATATTTATTAATTGATTAAAGGGGTACTCCGCCCCTAGACATGTTATCCCCTATCCAAAGGGGGATAAGATGTCAGAACACCGCGGTCCCGCTGCTGGGGAGCCCTGGGATCCCCGCTGCGGCACTGCGCTATCATTACAGCTCTGTGCGTAATGACGGGCGATACAGGGGACGGAGCAGCGTGATGTCATGGCTCCGCCCCTCATGACATCACGGCCCATCCCCTTAATGCAAGTCTATGGCAAGGGGCGTGACGACCGCCACGCCCCCTCCCATAGTCTTGTATTGAAAGGGGCGGTCCGTGACGTCACGAGGGGCGGAGCTGTGACATCACGCTGCTCCGTCCCCTGTATCGCCCATCATTACGTGCAGAGCGAACTCGCTCTGTGCTGTAATGATAGCGCAGTGCTGAAGCGGGGATCCCGGGGCTCCCCAGCAGCGGGACCGCGGTGATCTGACATCTTATCCCCTATCCTTTGTATAAAGTACCCCTTTAAAAATGACAATACAAATGCGTGATATGCTACCTGTGGCTCACAGGGCCCTTGTGTGCCAACAGGAACAATAAATAGAAATAAAAATCTAATATATAAACCACAATTATAAAATATTATTAATATTATAATTACTGAGACCAAATAAAATATAATAACTGTCAAAATATCAATAAATGACAATAAAGTGCATTCAGTTGCTAGGGGAAACGGATGTCAATCAGTTCAAGATTAATAGGAGTTTTCTCCTTTCAAGTCCAATAGCAGAACACTAGTTCCAATAATTCACAATGTCTCAAAGGAGGTGAATGTCTTAGTATATACTCCTTGCTACAGTATATACAGTATCCTTGCTACAGTATCTCCTTTGTAATGATCACTTCTGTATAATGTAGCAATTCAATAGGAATGACAGAGTCAGCTTCACTGACCTTCAGATAACAGTCTCTATTAGAATTCCATAGAATGTTCTTATAGCGCTTAGTACTGCATAAAGAATATGGAAAAATAGCACTTGGTGATAGTGTACATATGCTCACCGGTCCATTTACCAATTTACCGGTGCTGTTTGCCGGTAAATTGTATATACTGGGATCTCCCGCTTCACTAATAGCTGGCAGCGCTGGGTTCCAATATACTGCTCTCTGCTGTAAGGCCGTGCGGGCACCCCGCTGGAGACTCGGCCTTCTCCTGGTGTGATACAGCGGTGGGCAATGTAGCCGGGGACTGCAGCGATTCTACTGCCTCCCACAATGAAGTCCCAGGTAGCGCGCTCGTGGTTCCAAAAGCGCGCGCTGTTTAAAGAGGTGATTGACAGATATCTGTCCAAGAGGTTCTGAAGGTGCAGTGGTGACTCGTGTATACAGGTACAAATATAGTGGTCTCTGTAATAGTATATGGGGGTCGCTGGACGCGTTTCTGGACTTTCCTCAGTCCTTTCCTCAGCAGCTTAGATAATTACAAATCTGTTTAACTTTCTGGAGCCAGTTGATTAAAAAAAATTAAGTTTTTTCCTGGAATACCCCTTTAACAACTTATCTCCACCCACAGGATAAGGGATAAGTGTCTGATCACTGATCGAGGTTTGACCGCTGGGACCCCGACAATCTCTTGCCCAGTGCCCCGGCTCTCCCCGTACATGGAGCTGTGTCGTCTGTGAAGGAGATACACGAGCGGTGTACCGTGCGCGGGGAGAGCCGCGGCACCAGACAGGAGATTGCGGGGGGTCACAGTAGAACGCAATTGCAGTGTCCCACCATGCAGTGACTTTATTGGTTGT
This sequence comes from Hyla sarda, assembly GCF_029499605.1. Classification (NCBI taxonomy): domain Eukaryota; kingdom Metazoa; phylum Chordata; class Amphibia; order Anura; family Hylidae; genus Hyla; species Hyla sarda. The sequence continues at coordinate 23,344,444 of NC_079192.1, read as the reverse complement.
GGCATTGGCTTAACCTGCTTTACTCTTATCTGTTTTATGCCCTTTGTTCTTTTGTACTGTCTTCATAATATTTTACATACTGTAATTGTTAGGACATATATTACCTTTTTCTAGGTGAGCAAAGGGTTATCCAGTACAGTACACCTAATACCAAGGCCCATATATTTTCATTGGAAACATTCTAGAGCGGGGGAGGGGCTTAAAGGGGTATTCCAGGAAAAAACTTTTTTTCTTATATCAACTGGCTCCAGAAAGTTAAACAGATTTTGTAAATTACTTCTATTTAAAAAAAATCTTAATCCTTTCAATAATTATCAGCTGCTGAAGTTGAGTTGTTGTTTTCTGTCTGGCAACAGTTCCCTGTGCTGACATCTCTGCTTGTCTCGGGAACTGCACAGAGTAGAAGAGGTTTGCTATGGGGATTTGCTTCTAAACTGGACAGTTCCCGAGACAGGTGTTATCAGAGAGCACTTAGACAGAAACGAACAACTCAACTTCAGCAGCTCATAAGTACTGAAAAGATTAAGACTTTTTAATAGAAGTAATTTACAAATCTGTTTAACATTCTGGAGCCAGTTGATATATATAAAAAACATTTTTTTGTCCTGGATAACCCCTTTAACCCCTTAAGGACCAGGCCATTTTATACCTTAAGGACCGGAGCGTTTTTTGCAATTCTGACCACTGTCACTTTAAACATTAATAACTCTGGAATGCTTTTAGTTATCATTCTGATTCCGAGATTGTTTTTTCGTGACATATTCTACTTTAACTTAGTGGTAAAATTTAATGGTAACTTGCATCCTTTCTTGGTGAAAAATCCCAAAATTTGATGAAAAAAATGAAAATTTTGCATTTTTCTAACTTTGAAGCTCTCTGCTTGTAAGGAAAATGGATATTCAAAATATATTTTTTTTGGGTTCACATATACAATATGCCTACTTTATGTTTGCATCATAAAATTTATGAGTTTTTACTTTTGGAAGACACCAGAGGGCTTCAAAGTTCAGTAGCAATTTTGAAATTTTTCACAAAATTTTCAAACTCACTATTTTTCAGGGACCAGTTCAGGTTTGAAGTGGATTTGAAGGGTCTTCATATTAGAAATACCCCATAAAAGACCCCATTATAAAAACTACACCCCCTAAAGTATTCAAAAAAACATTCAGTAAGTGTATTAACCCTTTAGGTGTTTCACAGGAATAGCAGCAAAGGGAAGGAGAAAATTCAAAATCTTCATTTTTTACACTCGCATGTTCTAGTAGACCCAATTTTTGAATTTTTGCAAGGGATAAAAAGGAGAAAATTTTTACTTGTATTTGAAACCCAATTTCTCTCGAGTAAGCACATACCTCATATGTCTATGTTAATTGTTCGTCGGGCGCAGTAGAGGGCTCAGAAGGGAAGGAGCGACAAATGGTTTTTGGGGGGCATGCCGCATTTAGGAAGCCCCTATGGTGCCAGGACAGCAAAAAAAAACACATGGCATACCATTTTGGAAACTAGACCCCTCAGGGAACGTAACAAGGGGTAAAGTGAACCTTAATACCCCACAGGTGATTCACGACTTTTGCATATGTAAAAAAAATATATATTTTTTTTACCTAAAATGCTTGGTTTCCCAAAAATTTAACATTTTTAAAAAGGGTAATAGCAGAAAATACCCCCCAAAATTTGAAGCCCAATTTCTCTCGATACAGAAAACACCTCGCATGGGGGTGAAAAGTGCTCTGCTGGTGCACTACAGGTCTCAGAAGAGAAGGAGTCACATTTGGCTTTTTGAAAGCAAATTTTGCTCTGGGGGCATGCCGCATTTAGGAAGCCCCTATGGTGCCAGAACAGCAAAAAAAAAACACATGGCATAGCATTTTGGAAACTAGACCCCTCGGGGAACGTAACAAGGTGTAAAGTGAACCTTAATGCCCTACAGGTGTTTCACGACTTTTGCATATGTAAAAAAAAAATTTTTTTTTTACCTAAAATGCTTGGTTTCCCAAAATTTTTACAATTTTAAAAAGGGTAATAGCAGAAAATACCCCCCAAAATTTGAAGCACAATTTCTCCCGATTCAGAAAACACCCCATATGGGTGTGAAAAGTGCTCTGCTGGCGCACTACAGGTCTCAGAAGAGAAGGAGTCACATTTGGCTTTTTGAAAGCGAATTTTGCTCTGGGGGCATGCCGCATTTAGGAACCCCCTATGGTGCCAGGACAGCAAAAAAAAACCACATGGCATACCATTTTGGAAACTAGACCCCTTGGGGAACGTAACAAGGGGTAATTTGAACCTTAATACCCTACAGGTGTTTCACGACTTTTGCATATGTAAAAAAATATATATTTTTTTTACCTAAAATGCTTGTTTTCCCAAAAATTTTACATTTTTTAAAAGGGTAATAGCAGAAAATACCCCCCAAAATTTGAAGCCCAATTTCTCCCGAGTACGGCGATACCCCATATGTGGCCCTAAACTGTTGCCTTGAAATACGACAGGGCTCCAAAGTGAGAGCGCCATGCGCATTTGAGGCCTAAATTAGGGACTTGCATAGGGGTGGACATAGGGGTATTCTACGCCAGTGATTCCCAAACAGGGTGCCTCCAGCTGTTGTAAAACTCCCAGCATGCCTGGACAGTCAACGGCTATCTGGCAATACTGGGAGTAGTTGTTTTGCAACAGCTGGAGGCTCCGTTTTGGAAACAGTGGCGTACCAGACGTTTTTAATTTTTATTGGGGAGGGGGGTTGTATAGGGGTATGTGTATATGTAGTGTTTTTTACTTTTTATTTTATTTTGTGTTAGTGTAGTGTAGCGTTTTTAGGGTACAGTCGCACGGGCGGGGGGTTCACAGTAGTTTCTCGCTGGCAGTTTGAGCTACGGCAGAAAATTTGACGCAGCTCAAACTTGCAGCCGGATACTTACTGTAATCCTCCGCCCATGTGAGTGTACCCTGTACGTTCACATTGGGGGGGGGGGGAAATCCAGCTGTTGCAAAACTACAACTCTCAGCATGTACGGTCTATCAGTGCATGCTGGGAGTTGTAGTTTTGCAACCGCTGGAGGCTCCGTTTTGGAAACAGTGGCGTACCAGACATTTTCATTTTTATTGGGGAGGGGAGGGGGGCTGTGTAGGGGTATGTGTATATGTAGTGTTTTTTACTTTTTATTTTATTGTGTGTTAGTGTAGTGTAGTGTTTTTAGGGTACAGTCACACGGGCGGGGGGTTCACAGTAGTTTCTCGCTGGCAGTTTGAGCTGCTGCAGAAATTTTGCCGCACCTCAAACTTGCAGCCGGATACTAACCGTAATCCTCCGCCCATGTGAGTGTACCCTGTACGTTCACATTGGGGGGGGAACATCCAGCTGTTGCAAAACTACAACTCCCAGCATGTACGGTCTATCAGTGCATGCTGGGAGTTGTAGTTTTGCAACAGCTGGAGGCACACTGGTTGTGAAACACCGAGTTTGGTAACAAACTCAGTGTTTTGCAACCAGTGTGCCTTCAGCTGTTGCAAAAGCTACAACCCCCAGCATGTACGGACAGCGGAAGGGCATGCTGGGTGTTGTAGTTATGCAACAGCTGGAGGCATACTACTTTGGCTGGGGATGCTGGGGATTGTAGTTATGCAATAGCTGGAGACACACTGGTTTACTACTTAACTCAGTGTGCCTTCAGCTGTTGCAAAACTACAACTCTCAGCAGTCACCGACAGCCAACGGGCATGCTGGGAGTTGTAGTTATGCAACCACCAGATGCACTACTACAACTCCCAGCATGCACTTTAGCTGATTGTGCAAGCTGGGAGTTGTAGTTACACAACAGCTGAAGGTACACTTTTCCATAGAAAGAATGTGCCTCCAGCTGTTGCAAAACTACAAGTCCCAGCATGCCCATAAGGGCATGCTGGGAGTTGTGGTGGTCTGCCTCCTGCTGTTGCATAACTACAGCTCCCAGCATGCCCTTTTTGCATGCTGGGAGCTGTTGCTAAGCAACAGCAGGAGGCTGTCACTCACCTCCAACGATCCTCGCCGCACCAGGTCAGTCCCTTGTCGTCTCCGCCGCCGCCGCTGCTCCTGGGGCCCCGATCCCAACAGGGGCGCCGGGGATCGGGGTCCCCAGCACCCGGGGTGCACGTCCCGCACCCGCTCACGTCCTCCGGAAGAGGGGCGGAGCGGGTTGCGGGAGTGACACCCGCAGCAGGCGCCCTGATTGGTCGGCCGGTAATCCGGCCGACGAATCAGGGCGATCGTGAGGTGGCACCAGTGCCACCTCACCCCTGCTGGCTCTGGCTGATCGGGGCCGTCTCTGACGGCCCCGATCAGCCAATAATTCCGGGTCACCGGGTCACTGTAGACCCGATTGACCCGGAATCCGCCGCAGATCGCTGGACTGAATTGTCCAGCGATCTGCGGCCATCGCCGACATGGGGGGTCATAATGACCCCCCTGGGCGATATGCCCCGATGTCTGCTGAACGATTTCAGCAGGCATCGGGGACCGGCTCCGCTCCAGATGGTTGCGGGGGGCCGGTAAAACACATGACGTTCTCATACGTCATGTGTCCTTAAGGACTCGGAAATGGAGACGTATGAGAATGTCATGTGTCCTTAAGGGGTTAAGTAAACTTTTGGCCTATGCCAGCCTCCCCGGTTAGGTCAGTTCTGTCCAGTGCTGAATCTACTTTGGAGAAGGTCTGCAAGAAGGCCTACTACTGTGTGAAGTCTCTAGAATAGTGGTCTTCAACCTGCAGACCTCCAGATGTTGCAAAACTACAACTCCCAGCATGCCCGGACAGCCAACGGCTGTCCGGGCATGCTGGGAGTTGTAGTTTTGCAACATCTGGAGGTCCGCAGGTTGAAGACCACTACTCTAGTACATCCTGGTGAACCTTCCTACCCCTATCCTAAGAGGTACATCCAGCAGAGAGAAATATAAATATATTTAGAAACAGCCGTCATGCCCCCTCCCATAGACTTGCATTGAGGGGGTGGGGCGTGACATCATGAGGGGGCGGGGCTATGACGTCACAAGCTCCCGGCGTCGGCTCCAGCATTCAGAACAGTTTGTTACAAACGCTGAGCAGCAGAGCACCCCTTTAATGGTTGGCTATTTCATACCTATATAATGGCCAGCTTTACAGTTCCTTTATAAGGCATTTGTGGTATCCCGGTACCATATGGTATACCGTACCTTGTATGGTGGTCCCCAAAGCCAGAGTTACTCCATTTCGGTTGGGTCCTCCTGGTGGGATAGCCCCTAGTCACCTTTTCCTTCTTTAGTTTTGTGATGTTTGTGTGTATCATTAATTGTATATTTATGTGCGTATATAGTGTCGCAGGACCTTAGGTCATGTGATTAATGTTAATGCTAGTAAGGTATGTTAAAGGACCTTCCTAGGTCACGTGTGTGGTCATATGTTTAGACCATAATCCCTTGTGTAAAGTGACTGACAGATGGTATGGACCAATGAGCTCAAGGCCAGCCCCTGCCCATATAAGGGAGCTGCCAGCCAATCCTCGCTCTCTTGGGTTCCGGACTAGCAGAGAGCAGAGATCCGTGCAACTTACAAAGACAAGACCAGGCCGAAGCCTGAGAATACCGCAACTTACCAAACCGTGAGTTACAATACAACTCCCCGCTAAAGTCTGAGTGACTGCTGGACCTAAAATCAATCCCCTAAATCCAGTGGAACAGCGCATAGAAATCTCCTGAGCTTAAAACTCACAAGGTCCCAACCAACTGTCAGGATCCTAATAGACTCTTGTACAAAGACTGTTCCTGTTTAACTCTGCATAAAACCTGCAGTAAAAGTTCAGACAGTTTTCTGAAACCTCCGGTTGTGGACAATCCTTTATTGTCCCTCCCTATCACTCTTGGGACGGGTGGCAATAGGACAAGTATATACAGAGGAGCCCTCACCCTGGCGTCACGACAATTAAGGGTTAAACCAGCACCCTTTCATCACTGCACAGCTACACCCCATATACCCTACACCCCCCACAAGCTTACCACACATTTCTCAAGAGTTCCCCTTAAAGGGGTATTATGGACCAACACCCCAAGACCTATAACTTACTATTATAGTGTCATCACAAATTGTACTAACTTCAGCGTACTTTTGCTTTTAATACTCCTAACAGGAAGTTGTGTAGTCCTTTCATTGTCAGTGTGGTGTTTGTCTCAGTAGCTCCCTTGCTCCTACCGCTCTCCTGACAGGAAGTTGTGTAGTTCTCTCATTGTCAGTGTGGTGTTGTCTCAGCAGCTCCCAGCTCCTTCCTCTCTCCAGAGACAATGCATCATCCTCTGCTGTCTCTGGAGGCATGACTGGATCTAGTCTCTCAGCTCTAGCCCCGCCCCCTGAGTGATGTCATCACCTCTGACTAGCCCTTACAGCTTACATCATCATCTCCCTGTCATGTACACATATATATTGTTATTGGGACATTTAGGGAGGAGAAGGCATGGTTACATCCTGCTCCTGAGAAATACCACAGGCAGAGGAGCAGACAGGGAATGAATTCAGCAGGTGCAATGTTCTGCTGTGAAATGAGATGTTCAGCAGCAGCTTTAAACGGGAAACTGGCAGGACTGCTGTGAGAGGGAAGAAGGCAGAGTGAGAAGGCTGAGATGAAGAGCTGAGGAAAAGCAATGCATTCTGGGAATTGTAGCTATGAGCTACTGGTCAACCAGGAAGTACAATAAAGAATTATAGGGCTAAGACCCCCCCAAAAAAATGGACTTTTGATGGTATCAGAGCTGGGACAGACAGGTTAACAATACTATATGGGGGTCAGAGTACTCCTTTAACCAAAATGTGCTGCATACAATGGTCCCTTTTTCACGTGACTAAAATATAGATGCTTGTGATGTACCCCACCCCTTACTACTAATGTTTAATTCTTCTAAATCTTACAGGAGCTGTTCATTTTAATAGGGAGTGCCTCATGGGAGAATACTCACAAACAGTGTGGACCAGTTCCTGTTTCCAGCCTACAAGTCCCCCCCATTGCAGGACAAGTATTTTGGAGATTTTGGGTCACAATGAGACACACAGACGAGGCCATCTGCAGTGATAACGGGATCGAAAAATTCCCTAAAGCCGATCGGAATTAAATCCATACATCTTTCTAATGAGAGAAGAGAAAATGTAAAAAGGACAACCAGTCAGAAATCTGCATAATACAATCCATCTACGATAATAGTTTTCCAATATTGTTTTAACCCATCCCTCCCCCACCTTGGCTTTTCATGCCCCCTCCCAAAGATTTGCATTGAGGGGGGCGTGGCTGTGACATCAGGAGCCTCTGCCCCGCATCGCCAATCATCCGGCACGGAGCGAAGTTGGCTCTGTGCACTGGATGTCTGGAGTGCCGCAGCCGAGATTTCGGCGGCCCCCCGTGATCAGACGTTTTATCGGCGGCCCCCCGTGATCAGAGTACCCCTTTAAGACTTGCACGTGACACACTGGTCTTAGTAAATCCACTCCCCTCCCTCCTAATGTGTTCAGTTGCAGTAATGTGTTCCATTCCACATAAGTCCACAAGGGGCAGCATTACAACAATTCAATAGAGTTAGTTTACTGAAAGAAATTTCCAGTGATACTTACGATAGTCGGGAGGAATTGGATTAATGATGATTCTAGTAGTGGTGGTTGTGGTGGTTGTAGCTCTTGTAGTGGTGAAAAGTGGTGTGATTGTTATTATGGTAGGTGTTGTATGTGTGGTAGTGGTGGTAAGTATTGTGGTTCTGAACATGGTATGTATTGGATATGGGGCAGTGGTGGTAAGTATTGTGGTTCTGAACATGGTATGTATTGGATATGGGGCAGTGGTGGTAAGTATTGTGGTTCTGAACATGGTATGTATTGGATATGGGGCAGTGGTGGTAAGTATTGTGGTTCTGAACATGGTATGTATTGGATATGGGGCAGTGGTGGTAAGTATTGTGGTTCTGAACATGGTATGTATTGGATATGGGGCAGTGGTGGTAAGTATTGTGGTTCTGAACATGGTATGTATTGGATATGGTGTAGTGGTGGTAAGTATTGTGGTTCTGAACATGGTATGTATTGGATATGGGCTAGTGGTGGTAAGTATTGTGGTTGTGGGTGTACACGTGGTAGGCATTGAGGTAGTAGATGTGATTGGGAGTTCTGGTGTGTTATGTGTAGTGGTAATAGATTCGGTGGCGGAACGTTTTGATCTGAAGCGCCAGGAGATGACATCATCATGTCTCCCTTCGACAGCAGCTCTGTGGGGAGCAGTGGACACTTTAGTGCTTGTTTCTTGGAGAAATGCTGGAAAAGGATAAGAAGGAACAATCTCAGTCATCATTAGTAGAGATGAGCGAATCGAAGTTGACGAACCCGAATTCGTTACGCGTTTCGCTTCATTAAACTCCATTTTACAGCGTTCCAGGCTATTGGAGACCTAAGATGGTGGATCCACATGTGAGTACATGGGGCAGGGGATTATGGGAGGGCGGGAAACAGCGGCAGGAATGAAGGTAGGCGGGCTGACCCAGAACCACATGTGAGATGCAGCCTATCAGTGTTCACTGACCCTTGTGATGTCACAGCGCCTATATAATCGGCGGCCATCTTGCCTCTCTTCATTTCATCTATGCACTCAGATGGAGAGGACGGGACTGCGTGTGTGTGAATAGCTCATACCACAGCGTTACACTGCAACTGCTAGTCACATCAGCATTAGGGAAAGGCAGGAGTGCAGAGTGATTTGCTGTAACACTGAGAAGGATCATTGATTGCTAAACCTCCTATTCACGTTATTGAGCATTGCAGCAGAGAGGGGCAGATAGCTGTCAGCTGCCTCATACAGATCTCCAAGCTGCCTGAACTTTATCAACCATCTTATCTCCTCATTGTTCAGCCCAATTGAGTTTATTTTTCTCCACAAATCTTCTGCTGCTCAGAATTGTGTGACAGAGTGCAATTTAGGGTTTAATCCCTGGATTTTTTTTTGTGGTGCCGCACTGTTGGGTCCTGCTGCTGTTCAGAAATACGTGATTGTTCAGTGGACTGTAGTGCATTTGTACCACTTTGTGCCTGTTAATCTGTCAAGGGGCTGGCTACATACTGTGCAAGTCCAAGCAATACTATTCACCGGCTGTTTTTTTTTTTTTAAATAGTTTTTTCTGCATATAGTTACGCATATATAACTGCCCTCATCAGTGCATACCGCATAGGTACATCCAAGTATTGTACCATTTAGGACCTGTTAAGCTGTCAAGGTGCTCCATACCGTCAAAGTCCAAACAATAGTATCCACCGGCTGGTGTTTTACAAAAATACAGATTTTTTTTTCTGCTAATAGTTAACCTCATCAGTGCATACCGCATAGGTACATCCAAGTATTGTACCATCTAGTACCTGTTAATCTGTCAAGGGCCTACGTACTGTGAAAGGACAGCCGTAAGTAATCACCTGCTGCTGTTCTAGACAAATACTGTTTAAAGTGTAATGTAGCGTATCGTAATACCCTCATATACACACTAAGTATGTCAGGCAGAGAAGTGCCAGGACGTGCACAGAGGAGTGGCAGAGACCTAAATACTTCAGGCAGAGTTGGCAGCAGACTTGGGGCGAGTGGCAGCAGGAGTCGCAGCGAGAGGCCTGAGCTCCTGTTATCAGCCAGCAGTCGTGTCTCCACCAGCAACCCATCTGCCGTCGTTGATTGGTTAACACGCTCATCCACATCATCACAAGTGACAACTGACACCCCCAGTCAACAGTCGGTGGGTTCCTCAGACACAACCCTCAGTTGGCATTGCCCAGGAGCAGTCCCTGTCCTCCCATTGCCTTTGTCCTATGCTGTTCCCTCTCCTAAAGAAGTATCTTATGCTGTGGGTTCAGCTCCACTATTTACTGAGGACTATTTAATAGAGGACAGTCAGCAGCTACTGGACAGCCAAGAAGGTGAGGAGACATGCGCCGCTTGCTCCGCTAGGTGGCCAAGTAGTGATGCGGAGAGTGACGTGGGAGGCGGTGTTGCCAGGGTTCAGGGTCCTGAAGCAGACACTGTTGGGGAACCTGAGGAGGACATCAGTGACGTGCACACAACTGTTTATGATGATGAAGCCGATCACAATAGGGAGCTGGGTGCAGAAGGGGCTTCATCATCAGGAGAAGAGAGTTGCAGGTTACCCTTGAGGCAGCAAGGCAGTAGCACGGTTGGCAGTCAGCGTGGTGGCAGGAGTGGAAATTCAGGAGCCAAACGTGCCCGGGGGAGACCGCCTGCTTCGCGGCAGCTTACCTTTCCGGGAGGTAGTGGAACAGGGGTTCCTGGAGACGGAGCCAGTAGCAGTCAATTAGTGCGGACTGCGGTTGGGAAAATCAGCTACTCGGCGGTGTGGAAGTTTTTCATAAGGCATCCGGAGGAGGTTCACGTAGCCACATGCAAGATCTGTCGGCAGAAGGTGAAGCGTGGCCAGGGTCCCAATGTCGGCACCACGGCCCTGCGTCAACACATGCTTCGTCACCATAAAGCGGCCTGGAAGAACCGTGGCTCCGATGTAGTGGTCCAGCCTGCTGCATCACCCATCCGCTCCCTCCTTCATCCAGCCAAGGCTCCACCACCTCAGCCGAAGAGAGCTGTGTGTCAAAACCTCCTTCTGTCGCTCCTGCTTTTCCCGCTTTTAGTCAGCCATTCCGCCAACAATCCATCGGCGAAGCCATGTCCAAGAGACAACAGTATGCGCCCACTCATCCAACGGCACAGAAGTTGCTGGTGTTGCAGTCCCTCCCTTTTCAAGTGGTAGACTCTGCACCTTTCAGAGAATTGATGGCTTGTGCCGAGCCGAGGTGGAGAGTCCCAAGCCGTCATTTCTTTGTGAAGAGGGCAGTACCAGCCCTGCATAAGTTTGTACAAGAGAATGTGGGCCAGTCCTTGAGCCTGTGCAAAAGTGCACAGCAGCGCCGAGTGTGGAGCTGTAACTACGGGCAGGGACAATACTTGTCTTTTACGGCTCACTGGGTAAATGTGGTTCCTGCACAGCCACAACAGCAACTTGGACAGGTCACACCGCTTCCTCCTCCACGCTCTCGCTCCCAGGCAGTTGGTCCTGTTACAGTGTGCGACGCCGCCTCCTCATCCTCCAACGTGTCCTCGGCCTCCACTGCACGTCCAAATCTCGGTGGCCCTTCATCGTACCATGTGTGTAGGGCACGGCGGTGTCAAGCTGTTCTTCACATGGTTTGCCTTGGTGAACAGAGTCACACAGGGGAGGAACTGCTAAAGTTCATTCGTAAAGAAATCCGAGTATGGCTTGTTCCACGAAATCTGGAAATGGGAACCATGGTGACCGACAACGGGAAGAACATTGTGTCCGTGCTGCGACAAGGAAGTGTGAAACATGCGCCCTGCATGGCACACGTGTTGAATCTGGTTGTCAAGCACTTCCTCAAGTCTTCACCCCATGTATGTGTGAAAACACCCTTAATCTTAGAATACCAAGTTAATGTCAGTATACCTGTTGGTCTAAGGCAGTGAGGAGGTTAAAGTCAGTATCTCTGGTGCTCTAGAGCAGTGATGTGGTTAACAACAGTATACCTGGTGGTCTAGGGCAGTGACATGGTTAAAGTCAGTATACCTGGGGGTCTAGGGCAGTGAAGTGGTTAACGTCAGTATACCTGTTGGTCTAGGGCAGTGAAGTGGTTAACATCAGTATACCTGGTGGTATAGGGCAGTGAAATGGCTAACATCAGTATATCTAGTGGTCTAGGGCAGTGAAATGGCTAACGTCAGTATACCTGGTGTTCTAGGGCAGTGAAGTGGCTAATGTCAGTATACCTGGTGGTCTAAGGCAGTGAGGAGGTTAAAGTCAGTATCCCTGGTGGTCTAAGGCAGTGAAGTAGTTAACTTCAGTATACCTGGTTGAACTTCAGTATCCCTGCTGGTCTAAGGGCAGTGAAGGGGTTAATGTAAGTATACCTGGTGGTCTAGGGCAGGGAAGTAGTTAACTTCAGTATCCCTGGGGGTCTAGGAGTGTGAAGTAGTTAACTTCAGTATCCCTGGGGGTCTAGAGCAGTGAAGTAGTTAACTTCAGTATACCAGGTGGTCTAGGGCAGGGAAGTAGTTAACTTCAGTATACCAGGTGGTCTAGGGCAGGGAAGTAGTTAACTTCAGTATACCAGGTGGTCTAGGGTAGGGAAGTAGTTAACTTCAGTATACCAGGTGGTCTAGGGCAGTGAAGTAGTTAACTTCAGTTTACCAGGTGGTCTAGGGCAGGGAAGTGGTTAACGCCAGTGTACCTGGTGGTCTAGGGCAGGAAAGTGGTTAACGTCAGTAGACCTGGTGGTCACAGCCCGAGAGTGAAACAGTATGCGTGCCACCCAGCTTTCCCAGTTTGCTGTAGAGCTCCACTATAGCTGCTTTACTAGACACATATTCTCTTCAGGAGACTGGAAAAGTACTGTGAGCCCATAACTGTGTACTGTCTGTTACCCAGCTTTCTAAGTCTCCTGAAGAGCTCCGATATGGCATGAAGAACGGGCAATGCCAGGTACTCAGCTAGTAGACAATAAGACTGGTCGACTTTACCCAGACATGTAACATTTCCTCATTCCTGAAGGAAAATGGATACAACCATTAGGGAGCAGATAGCTAATGATTAGAGATGAGCGAACTTTTCAAAAATTCGATTTGGCCGATTCGCCGAATTTTCCGAAAAAGTTTGTTTCGATCCAAATTTTTTTGTGGCGAATCTATATTAAAAAAGGCAATTTCTAGCCTATATACAGCCTCTATAGGAGTATAGAACACTTTGCTGTGTCCTAAAACGCATATGGAGTGTGCTGGGGTAGTGAAATAATACTGTTATTCCGAATAGCATGAAGATTACCGGCATCGCTCTTAGAATCACTGCCGCACAGCAGCACAATGACAGAGCCTGGTGGTGGCATCAGTGTCAGGAGACCATATAGTGACTGAATGGCACAATGTGGAGGTGTTGGCAGCATGAGGAGACCATATGGTGGCTGAATGGCACAGCTTGGGTGAGGCTGAAGCATGAGGACACCATATAGTGGCTGAATGACACAGCTTGGGTGAGGCTGAAGCATGAGGACACCATATAGTGGCTGAATGACACAGCGTGGAGGTGTTGGCAGCATGAGGAGACCATATAGTGGCTGAATGACACAGGGTGGAGGTGTTGGCAGCATGAGGAGACCATATAGTGGCTGAATGACACAGGGTGGAGGTGTTGGCAGCATGAGGACACCAAAGAGTGGATGAATGGCACAGTGTGGAGGTGTTGTCAGCATGAGGAGACCATAATGTGGCTGAATGGCACAGCATGGAGGTGTTGGCAGCATGAGGACACGAAAGAGTGGATGAATGGCACAGCATGGAGGTGTTGTCAGCATGAGAAGACCATATAGTGGCTGAATGGCACAGCGTGGAGGTGTTGGCAGCATGAGGACACCAAAGAGTGGATGAATGGCACAGCATGGACATGTTGTCAGCATGAGGACACCCTATAGTGGATGAATGGCACAGCGTGGAGGTGTTGGCAGCATGAGGAGACCATATAGTGGATTAATGGCACAGCATGGAGGTGTTGGCAGCATGAGGAGACCATATAGTGGATGAATGGCACAGCGTGGAGGTGTTGGCAGTATGAGGACACCATATAGTGGCTGAATGACACAGCGTGGAGGTGTTGGCAGCATGAGGAGACCATATAGTGGATGAATGGCACAGCGTGGAGGTGTTGGCAGCATGAGGAGACCATATAATGGATGAATGGCACAGCCCGGAGTTGCCAGCAGCATGAGTAGGCACTAGGCCTTCACAATCCCTAAGATTAAAAGATGAATTAAGAAATTTAAACTGAAGATTTTGGATAGCGGGTGCTACCTATGAGAAAATTTGAAATTCCCAGACCCAGGCCCAGCAGCGCCATCAATAAACCATATATTGCCTGAATGACACAGGCTGGAGTTGGCTGATGCATGAGTACGCACCAAAGCTTCACAATCCCTAATAAAAAAGACAAACATTTGTGACAAAAAATGTTAACGAAAATTTAGGACAGCGAGTGCTCTCTATATATTACTAGAATGACGCAGCCTGGAGTTGGCTGCAGCATGAGGAGACCATTGAAATGTGTGATTTATTTATTTGAAATTTAAATCAAAATTTTTGTCCCGGACCCCGCCGTGTGGGTATAAAGGACCTAACCTCACAAGCACCCACAGGGCTCATGTGGCCGTAAGATGTAGGCGCAATGTCTCCATAGCCCTAACCGGCCATTTTTGGTTTTTATACCTTTGTTTAAGAACAAGCACATATCCAAGAGTCCAGAAGACTCTATAATGCAGGACAGTGGACCACCAAAAGACATTCTTCTATAAAATGCTTTTTTATGAAATAAAGAAGCAGAGTTCATCCCACTGTGTATTTTTTTGAAAATTTTACTTAAAAAATGACACGCAACAATCGTTCAATGGTGTAATGGTTATTATTGTGGAAAATGCAAGTTTATTACTGTGATAATTATCAGAAAATGTGAAAAAAAAACACTACCCAAAAGTGTTTAATAACCCCATACATTGCACCATAAAAGTTGAAGTTTAAATTAAGCATGTATGTATGTATTTCAAAAATCCTAAAATTAAAGGCCCAGGCCAAGAGGCATCATGAAGTCAAGTAGTTCCTGAAAGACACAGGAGCAGTCAGGAGTAGGCATCAGCAGTACCCAAGAGGCTTTAATAACCCCTTACATTGCACGATCACTCGCGAGATCGAGCAATAACAGGTGTGTTATGCCCTCAGATGTCCGGGGCTGCACGCGCGCTACACTGAACGGACCAGCGTGTGTCTATCTTTCACCGACAGGTGCGGGTAACCCGCTGAACCCCCTTTGCGATAGGGATCAGGGATTGCAATTATTTGCCAGGAAAGAAGAATCACAACTAAGCGCCGGTCATAAGCTCGGGTTCATTAAGTCCCTGCCCTTTGTACACACCGCATGTCTCTACTACCGATTGGATGGTTTAGTGAAGTCCTCGGATCGGCCCCGGCGGAGTAGGAGAAAGCCCTAGCAGAGCGCCGAGAATTTAAAGATCATTGTTGAAATGTGCATTAAGCATGTATTAGCTACTGCTAAACTTCCAAAAATGTAAGGCCTAAGGCCTTAGGCATCAGGGAGGCAATTATTTCCTGAAAGACACAGAATGAGTCAGGAGCAGTTATTCGCAGTACCCAAGAGGCTTTCATAACCCCTTACATTTAAAGATCAATGTTGAAATTTGCATTAAGCATGTATTTAGCTACTGCAAAACATCCAAAAATTAAAGGCCCAAGGCCAGAAGCATCAGTGAGGCAAGTAGTTCCTGAAAGACACAGGATGAGCCAGGAGCAGGCAATCGCAGTACCCAAGAGGGTTTCATAACCAACCCCTTACATTTAAAGATGAATGTTGAAATTTGCATTAAGCTTGTATTTAGCTACTGCTAAACATCCAAAAATTTAAGGCCCAAGGCCTGAGGGCAGGGAGGCAAGTAGTTCCTGAAAGACACAAAATGAGTATGGAGCAGGCATTCGCAGTACCCAAGGGGGTTTCATAACCCCTTACATTTAAAGATCAATGTTGACATTTGCATTAAGCATATATTTAGCTACTGCTAAACATCCAAAAATTAAAGCCCAAAGGCTAGAAGCATCAGTGAGGCAAGTAGTTCCTGAAAGACACAGGATGAGCCAGGAGCAGGCAATCGCAGTACCAAAGAGGGATTCATAACCCTAATTGATAACCCAAGAGGGTTTCATAACCAACCATAATTGGGAAATGTTGGTGTAGCCTGGGGGAGTTGGGTGTAGGGAGTGTAGCTGTGCGGTTACTAAAGGGTGTCGGGTTAACCCTTTCTATTCGTGACGCCAGGGTGAGGGCTCCTCTGTAATGCTTGTCCTACCGCCACCCTTCCCAAGAGCGATAGGGAGGTATAGAATAATGGAATGTCCACAACCGGAGAGTTTGCCGAAAACAGTTGGAACTTTTATTGAAGATTTTATGCAAGCTTCATAACAGGAACAGTCTCTACAAATGCAAATTCTCTTGGAGATTGACAAAGGTTGGGACCTTAAGCAATTTTGAGTCCTTAGACTGATATGCGCTGTTCCTCTGGATTTAGGGGATTTAGTTTTGGTCCAGTAGTCACACTAGCTTTAGCAGGGATTTGTTTAGAACTCACGGTTTAGTTTAGGCTGAGGCCGGAAGGTTTTCAGGCCTAGCGTGTCTTTGAAAGTTGCGCAGATCCGTCCTGCTAGTCCGGCATCCACGAGAGCAGCAACTCAAGAGAGTGATAATTGGCTACAGCTCCCTTATATGGGCAGGGGCTGGACTAGAGCTGATTGGTCCAATACTTATTTCAATCACCTTCACAAAGGGTTATGGGTAACATGTGACCCAAGGACCTCCAAAGGTCCTCTAACAAACCATAGAGGAATTAACATGGTCACATGACCAAAGGTCCTGCGACGCAAATAAGGTAAGTATACTATACATTATATTAAATACACATTTTTATTAAATATGTACATATAAACATTATGAAATTAGAGTAGAGGAGAGGCGACTAGGGGCTGCCCCACCCGAGGGACCCTACCTGAGCGTAGTTACTCTGACTTTGGGGACCACCATACACGGTAAGGTATGCAATACGGTACCGGGACATCACATACAGTATCCTGAACTACATGACTGAATACAGCTTCAAATATACCCAGGATGCTTTACGTGTTAATACACCCTAAAGAGGTTTTCACCGGATCTAATCACCGGAGCTGACAGCGTTATAAATTCCTATGACATGGTCAGACGGGAACTTGTGGCCATAATACGGACACAAATATGCAGTAGTATTCTGTATTTAAGGACACTGCACAGTACCACTTCTCCTGTCCTGTATACTGGGTGTAACCCTCAGGTGGATCGGGTGTGTCTCGTTAGAGTCAGTGCTGCTGCTGCTGGGAGCGATCCAAGTGGTTCCAGGCTCCTGCTCCCTTCTGCCCTGGGACGGAGCGGGTTTCTGGGATGCAGAGGGAAAGCAAGTCCCAGGCCTCTGGTTCCCGGAGTAGGCCGGCGGGGATGGAGGATGCACAGCGACCGGCCTGTTCGGAGGGGGTAAGAAGACCTGGTGGGGGAAGCAGCAATGTTTCTCCTGCCCCCCCTCTGGACCCTGACCTAAGCCGCGAGGCTTCAGGAGGATATATGGAGGTGAAGGGATGGGGCGTGCGGAGGCCCCGGGAGCCTGTCAGCGACTACAGCTCCAGGATTGCCTATTATACACAGGCCTACAAGCAGAAAGGCAAAGAACTGTTCAGGCTGCGTGAGGAGCTGAGATGCGCCCGAGTGCGGGCAAACACCTCGTCCGGGAGCAAGCGGGCAGAGGCTAATAAGGACATTACAAAGCTTAAGTCCGAAATAAACATGTTGGAGAGAAAAAGGATGGACATTCAGACACACAGCGGCCCCTTCCTGGAGAAGCTGCTGAACCAGGAGAGGTGTGAGGGGCAGAAGGGGCCAAGCCAGAGTGACCCCCCTGCTGAGGAGGATAGTGACCCCACTAACATCCAGGATCCATCGCAGGGGTCTCAGAGTGGGATCTGTCCTGGACAAGGACCACCGGCCTCAACATCAGGATCCAGGAGGAGCTCGGAGGAGGAGAGCAGTGACCCCGGGGGGAGACTCATGGCCATCATCAGGCAGATGGAGTCTCCAGTACACATGGAGCGCTTCACATTTGGAGAAGACCCTGTACCAGATGAGGGAGAGAGGAGGAGGAGGAGAAGGAATGACCAGAAGGGGGGTGAGTCGGTATCATTTTCCTATGTCCCCCTTTCCCCAGCTCCACCTAGTCAGGGCCCTGCGGTGGGTTCTGTGCAAGGGAAGAGCAGTGGGCAGAGTATGGAGGTCCCTACGGGAAAGTCATGTGACACTGTTTCAGCTTGTAGTAGCGGTAAGAGTGTCGGGACGATTTCGGCTGTGAAGCCGGACATGTCTGGTGAGGTCAGCAGCCCAGCGGGAGGCTGCTTTTCTTCGGCACCCGGACAGGGCAAGGCGGGCAGTGGTAAAGCTTTGTTCCCGGTGCCGGAGATGAGGAGCGAGGGCGGAGATAAGCGGCGTCACCAGGCGCTTGGTGGTAAAGTAGGCTCCGCGGTGGAGTCTGCGGCTGGTGTGTTGTCTGCTGTCGGGGTGTCACCTGCAGAGGCTTCTCGAGGGGGAACCTCATCTGCGGTTGGGGCAGGTGGCACCTCGGCAGGGATAATAAAACCGGCCAAGGCTGGACTGGCAATGGCGGCTGCTAAAGCAGTGGAGAACATTAAAGGGACTGTCCTCAAACCCATGGGGACTGGAGGGTCTATGGACAAAATAGGAACTGTTCCTGCAGCTAGACTGCCTCCTGTCCCAAAGGACTTTCCTGTGACCAGTGAGGCAGAGGGGGTTCCTGACCAGTCAGAGTCTATTATTGGGGCGGGGCAAGACTGGTCAGGAGCACCCGATGAAGCTGAGGTCACATGTGTACATAATGTAAATACTGTAAATAATGTACATATGGGGGGTCTGTCTGTGGGGTCTGGTCCAGGACTGAGTGGAGGTGTGAATGGGGTAGAGGGAGTGAGGGAGGATGGGAATGATGATGAGAGGATGGATGGAGGGGATGTGAGTGCGAGAGGGGGGGTGAGTATGGCTTCTGTGGAGAGTGAGGTTGGTCCATCTGAACCCCCGGCAGCGGCGCCCGCTAGGAGTTATGCCAGTGTTGCTGCCGGGGCAAGTGGGCCTCATGGGAATCCTGCACCTTCTGGTCCTGGGCATAGTGACCTTCAGAGGCGCTTTCTGGAGGCCTTGCGGAGGGGGGATAAATCTATCACTGTAGAGGGTAGAGAGGTAGAACTGTCCTTTTGGATAGAGAGGCACGGCCTCGGGGCCTTCCGAGAGCAAAGGAGAGGAGAGGAGTCATGGTCACTCCCCACAGCCGGGTCTGGGGTCCCCAGGAGGAATGTGGTCCGTCTTAGGTGGAGGGGCAGTGATACCTGTCCAAACAGGACAAAAGTAGTTGAGCTCCTCCTCAAGATGGATTTCAGGGCAGGTGACATCTTTGCCCTGATACATCCTCATGGTACCCCATTTTTCGATGTCAGCTTCGTCCGGGCTGAAGGGCTCGAGCTCTTTTGGTCTCGGTACGAGCTGGCAAAGATAGCACCCGAGTGGCGAGACTTTGCTGTCCAGGCAATTTCTCGCCAGAATAACATCAAGAAAGTGACGGTATTAACGTGTAACGAATCTCTTTCTTGCATAGACATCATGACCTGGATTGGGCGTTATGGAGAGGTGGTCAGTATTCCCCAGAAGAACAGGGATGAATTTGGTATCTGGTCGGGGGCCTGGACCTTCATGGTCAAGTTGAAGGTTTCGGGTAATTCTGTCACCCACATTCCCTCCTCCACTTTTCTGGGGAGGGACAGGATCCTGGTTTTCTACCAGGGACAGCCGAAGGTCTGCCATAGGTGCGGTGACCCGACACACTTCAGCGCACAATGTAAGGTCCAGAAGTGCGCGTTGTGTGGAGGGTTAGGACATCTCGCCGCAACCTGTGGGGACATTCGTTGTCACCTGTGTGGGGACCTCGGTCACCCCTTCAGCCGCTGTCCGGTCTCTTTTGCCAATGCGGTGGAATCTCCAGCTGGGGTTAGCAGAGATGCTGACTCCACTGGGGAGGGTACCGGCGGAGGCGGGGAGACTACGGGTCCAAGGAAGAAAAGAATGACACCTTCTAGGCTGAGGCGTTTGGAGGCACGCCAAAGGGAAAGGGAAGGGGCTTCTCAGGTGACAGCTGAGGTAGCTTTACCTGACCCTGAGATGGTGGATTCTGCTGAGGATCTGAGCGATGGTGGGCTGGAGGAGGAGGCCAGGAGACTGGATAGAGAGGAGGAGGAGGATAAGAGGGCCATCACTGCTACCTCCTCTCCAGGAGAGAGTATGGATGAGGAGAGCAAAGAGTGGCTAAAGAATAAGAGAAAATCGGGTGCCAGGAAAGAGAGGAGGAAGAGGAGCAAGGAGAAGGAGTCCCCTTCTTTGGAGTGGGATCATTCAGTCCCCCTCACCCTTGTCCAGGTACCAGCGGAAGGATCTACCGCCTCCCCTCTGGTAGATAGCCCTAACCGGTACCAAGTCCTCAGGGATAACATCTCTTCCTCTGATGAGGAGGCCGGGGACGAGGTGCCGGTGTCTGAAGTGAGGCCTTCTGGGAGCGTCAAGTCCTCCTCTCTGGTAACGGGGAGGGAGGCTGTCCCAGGACCAGGTGGGGTGCAGGAGGTGACCTTTGGAAAAGAGGGGAACTCTGTAAATTCTGTAAATATGGATATGTCTCTGTGCTTAAAAAGGGGTAAATTGGGTAATTCTGATGATGACACTAAGGAAAAGGGAGGGGGAGGGAAGAAGAGGACTGTCTAGCTTGATCACACATGATGGCGGCACCCTCCCCGTTGACGCTGGCGAGTATTAATGTCGCCAGCATAAAGTCAGATGCGGCAAGATTTGCGGCCTTTGATTTTCTCGGCCGAATTGAGGCCGACATTTTATTTTTGCAGGAGACCAGGTTGACAGATCTAACCGCTATCCATAAGGCGAAGCGTGAGTGGCGCCATGGGCCCTCTCACTGGTCTCTTGCGGCCCAGCCGTATAGCGGGGTGGCAGTTCTTTTTAAAACCGCTCAGGTAGAATGCAGACGTGTAATCGAGCTAGAAATGGGGAGATGTCTGGTATTAGACGTCCTCATGAAGGGACAAGAATTACGTCTTATAAACATCTACGGTCCACAGACTAGGTGGGACCGGAAAAGTCTCTTTATGAGGATTAAGCCTCGACTTTTTACTAGCCGGCAGGTCATCTTTGGAGGAGACTTTAATACTGTTACAAGGTCTCTTGATAGGGGAGGCTCCAGGGATCGGCTAGATTATGATAGCGTCGCCTTGAATAGAATAGCTAGTGAGTCTCGCCTGGTGGATGTCCACATCCGGCACACCCCAGGTCACAGCAGGTTCACTTACTTTAGAGGTAGAGAGATCAGGTCTAGGATAGATAGGTTTTTTTTGAAGGAGGATTCTGTCTCTTCACCTTTACAGGTTGTTGAGGTGGAGTTCTCCGACCACTGTTTGATTATGTTCTCTTTGAATGTTTCAGAGACCCCCAGGATGGGAAGGGGATTGTGGAAGCTGAATTCGTCCCTCCTGGAAGTCAAGGAGATAAGACGGTCCTTTGAGGAGTTTCTGCAGAGCCAGGTACCATTACTGGACTTATGCAACACTAAGTCAGAGTGGTGGGAGATGTTCAAAAAACGGGCTGCGAGATTCTTCCGCCAGACCGCGAACCTTAGGAGTCTGAATAGGGATCGCCTCTATCAGGAACTAAGGAGGAAACTCAAGGTTCTTGTCTCGACTGGAGGTGACCGAGAGGAAATCTCCAGAGTGAAATCTTTGCTAAAGAAGTGCCAGTATGATAGACACGCATCTTTAGTTTTTGAAAGGGATTTCGGGAAGTACCGCTCGCCCGACCCTTTCCGGAGCTGTAAGATGTCAGTGGATTGTAAGATCGTGACCGGCCTGGTCGATAGTACAGGATCTCTGAACAAGTCCAGATCGGGGATCCTGGAGGTCGTCAGAGCCTTTTACTCGCACCTCTTGGGGAAGAGGGATCTAGATCGAGGCAAGATGGCGGCTTTCCTGGCTGATGCCATTCCTCAGTCAGGAGTAGACCCCTCTCTTAGTGTTTTGACAGAGAAGATCAGAGAAGAGGAAGTTAAGCTGGCGATTGAGAGGCTTGCCCTCAAAAAGTCGCCAGGTCCGGATGGCTTAACATCCGAGTTTTATAAGACCTTTAAGGACATCTTGGTTCCCCTCTTGACTGAGGTAATAAATGAGTGTCTATCCTCGGGCACTCTGCCGAGGTCAATGAGGAGGTCGGCTCTGATCATCCTGTCAAAGGGTAAAGACTCGTCCCACATTGAGAATTGGCGTCCCATAGCGCTTCTCAATGTGGACAGAAAGATTCTGGCAAAAGTGCTATTCAACAGGTTGGTGAAATTTGCGCCCCAGCTCCTTTCGGGGTCCCAGCACTGCTCTGTTCCCGGTCGTAGCACTTTTAGTGCGGTGCTGGGTGTCCGCGAGGCCGTGGAGCAGGGTCGGGCTGGTCACTGGAAGGGGTTTCTGCTGTCCCTGGACCAGGCAAAGGCTTTTGATCGAGTTGATCACGAGTATCTCTGGTCCACTCTTTTGAAATACGGTCTGCCAGGGGGGTTTGTGGATTGGCTGAGAACATTGTACGCAGGGGCTGAGACTTTTCCATTGATAAACGGTTGGGTGGGCCGCCCTTTTGGGGTGGAGTCTGGTGTGCGTCAAGGCTGTCCGTTAAGCCCTTTGCTTTATGTGTTTGCGATCGACCCCTTCCTTCGAAGGCTAGATCGCGAACCATTGGCGGGGGTGAGGATGGACCCGGCGGTGCCGGATTCGGCCTTAAGGGTAGTGGCATACGCTGATGACGTCTCCATTTTTGTCTCTTCGCAAGGGGAGGCGGAATGGGTGATGTCGGAGGTGGATTGCTACTCGGAGGCATCCGGGTCTAAGATCAACCGGGAAAAGTGCAAAAGTCTTTGGTTGGGAGGTGGAGACCCTGAGTTCTGTCTCCCGGACACCCTCCCTGTGCCCCAGGAATCTGCAAAAATTCTGGGCATCGAATTTGGTCCCTGGGATTACCCCACACGAAATTGGGAAAGCAGACTGGAAGATGTCTCCAAAAGAGTGGAACAGTGGAAAGGTTGGTCTTTGACCTTTAGGGAAAGGGTCTTCTTGATCAGGTCCTACTTGCTCCCGTTGTTAATCTATCTGGGCAGTGTCAGCCTTTTGCCAGAACCCCTCTGGAGCCGGGTCTACAGTCTGTTCTTCCTAATGTTGTGGGGGAATAGACTGAACCTAATTAAGAGGGAGGTGACTTACCGCACGAGGAGACTAGGCGGGTTGGGTATGGTCAACCCGGTGGTATTCCTAGTGAATTCCTTTTTAAAGACCAATATATCAAACCTCTGGACAGAGAGGGCTCCTCCGTGGGTAGTCTCTTGCAGGAGATGGTTTCAGCCTTTCTTCCAGGAATGGGAGAGAGGCGGTCAAGTGAAGGATCTTCGCACGTCACACGGGCATCTCCCGACTTATGTTGCACTGGTTCTGAAGGTCATCAGGAGGTGGGGGCTGGGGATGTGGGAGGTAAGAACTCTGCCGAGGAAAATCCTTGATAACAGGGTCTTGCTGAGCCATTTCCAGAAACCACTGGCCCTCAAGGATTGCCCAGGTCGGGATCAAGGGATTGGGTTGGCTCTTTTAAATTCACCTAGGATCCCCTTGAAGTATTGGGACTTGACCTGGCGAGGCTTCCATGGTAAGCTATATGTAAGGGGCAATCTGAAGTACAGGAACTCCGATGAAAAGGGTTGTCCCCGGGAGGAGTGTGGGGGTGTTCTGGAGGACATGGACCACTTCCTGCTTCAGTGCCCTTTTAATATAGAGGTATATCAAAGGGTGGGAGCTTCCATCGGCTGGCCGCGGCTGGCTGCCCTTTCCTATGCTGAGTGGGTTTATGCGGCCTTCAAAGATCTGGGTGTCCGGGACCGGTGCACTTCATTTATAGTCAGCGCAGTGGTCAGGTATCACACGTGGCAAGCGAGGTGTTTAGTGTCGACGAGACAGAAAATCCTCCCCGTGGACGAGGTTTGTAGGAACACGCTCGGTGACCTGGTGAAGGTTCGTTCTTTGGAGTATGAAAAGTTTGGTGCATTTAGTGCCTCTACCCTGTGGAGGGGGTTCTCCTTTAAGGTGCCCTAACCTAGTAATCTCCTCCCTGGTGATGGGCTGAAGCTGTCACCAGACATTTTTGTTTTGATAAAGACGAAAAGATGTAGGCGGCTTACAGACATCGAACCGGAGCCCTGAGGGGTTGGTGTTATGGTGTAGGGATTGTATATTGTATAAAGGTTGTATATATGTGTAGGAGTTGTGTATATATATATATAGGGACTGTACATATATAATGAATAACGTTATATTATTTGATGTATATTTTTGTGTATAATTTTGTGTAGGTTATAGGAAAGGTGGGGGATATTTATAAGTAAATTCTTATATATTGTTTTTTTTGTGTGTTTATTATTTAGTGTATGGATATGTGTAGGTGTATATGTGTGTTTATATACTTATATATGTATATTATTGATTAGATTTTTGTGCATATATTATATTAAAAAAAAAATAATTCTTTTGTATAGGTACGTGTGGTGTATAAAGTTATATAGAATGTGGTGTATATAGTTATATAGGTATGTCATGTATATAGTTATATAGGTTGGCGGTGTGTGTGTATATAGGTATGGAGTGTGTGTTGTCCTGGACCAGAAGGGATTTTTGTTTGTGATATTATTTGTTATGCATTGGGTTTATCTTATGTTTGATTAGCATTGTTATGGTTGTTATGTTTGGTTTATGTTTTGTATTTCTTTTTATATAAAATAAAAGAGTCCCTCAGGTGGATCGGGTGTGGTTCGTTTTGTCAGTGCTCTGCTGGGAGGCGATCTGTGTGGTTCCAGGTTCCTGCTCCCTTCTGCCTGGAGGGGAGTAGGTTTCTTGGGATGCAGGAGGAGAGCGAGTCCCAGGCCTATGGTTCCTGGAGTAGGCCGGCGGGGCCGGAGGGCGCACAGCGACCGGCCTGTTCGGAGGGGGTAAGGAGATCTGGTGGGGAAGCAGCAATGTTTCTCCTGCCCCCCCCCCCTCCCTGTAAAGACATGGATGTGAAGGATTGGGGGGTGCGGAGACCCCAGGAACCTGTGAGTGACTTTACCTCCAGAATTGCTTATTTTCTGCAAGAATTAAAAACTAACGGCAAAGAGCTCAGCAGATTGCGGGCAGAGCTGAGATGCACTCAAGTGCGGGCAAACACCGCCACCGGAAATAAGCGCACAGAAGCTAATAAGGACATTACTAAGATCATGTCCGAGATTAACATCATGGAGAAAAAAAACATGGACATTCAAAACAACGACGGCCCCTTCATGGAGAAGCTCCTTAATCAGGAGAGGTTTGAAGAGATGAAGGGGTTAAAGGACCCCATGGCTGAGGAGGATGGTGACCCCATTAACAACCAGGAGACATCGCAGGGGTCTCAGAGCGGGATCTGCTCCGGACAAGGACCACCACCCTCAGCGCCAGGACCCCGGAGGAGGAGAGCAGTAACTCCGGGGGGAGACTGTTGGCGGTTATCAGAGAGATGGAGTCTCCGGTACGGTTGGAGCGGTTCACGTTCGGTGAAGACCCTGTACCGGATGAGGAGGAGAGGAGGAGGAGAAAAAAAAAGTGATGCGAAAAGGGGTGAGTCGGTGTCATTTTCTTATGTCCCCCTTTCCCCAGCTCCACCTAGCCAGGGCCCTGCGGTGGGTTCTGTGCAGGGGAAGAGCAGTGGGCAGAGTATGGAGGTCCCTACAGGAAAGTCATGTGACACTGTTTCAGCTTGTAGTAGCGGTAAGAGTGTCGGGGCGTTTTCGGCTGTGAAGCCGGACATGTCTGGTGAGGTCCGCAGCCCAGTGGGAGGCTGCTTTTCTTCGGCACCGGGCCAGGGCAAGGCGGGCAGTGGTAAAGCTTTGGTCCCGGTGCCGGAGATGAGGAACGAGGGCAGAGATAAGCAGCGCCATGGGGCGCACAGTGGTAAGGCAGGCTCCACGATGGGGTCTGCGGCCGGTGTGGTTTCTGCTGTCGGGATGTCACCTGCAGAGGCTTCTAGAGGGGGAACCTCATCTGCGGTTGGAGTAGGTGGCACCTCGACAGGGATAATTAAACCGGCCAGGGCTGGACTGGCGATGGCGGCCGCTAAGGCCATGGAAAATATCAAAGGAACTGTTCTCAAACCCATGAGGACTGGAGGTTCAGTGGACTATATTTCAGAGACTGTTCTTGTATCTGGACGGCCTCCAGCCCCAAAGGACTTTCCTGTGGCCGGTGAAGCAGAGGGGGTTCCTGACCAGTCAGAGTCTGTTATTGGGGCGGGGCAAGACTGGTCAGGAGCACCCGATGAAGCTGAGGTCACATCTGCAAATAATGTACATAAGGGGGATCTGTCTGTGGGATCTTGTCCAGGACTGAATGGAGGTGTGAATGGGGGAGAGGGACTTAGGGAGGATGATGACAGGATGGATGGAAGGGATGTGAGTGCGAGAGGGGGGGTGAGTATGGCTTCTGTGGAGAGTGAGGTTGGTCCATCTGAACCCCCGGCAGCGGCGCCCGCTAGGAGTTATGCCAGTGTTGCTGCCGGGGCAAGTGGGCCTCATGGGAATCCTGCACCTTCTGGTCCTGGGCATAGTGACCTTCAGAGGCGCTTTCTGGAGGCCTTGTGGAGGGGGGATAAATCTATCACTGTAGAGGGTAGAGAGGTAGAACTGTCCTTTTGGATAGAGAGGCACGGCCTCGGGGCCTTCCGAGAGCAAAGGAGAGGAAAGGAGTCATGGTCACTCCCCACAGCCGGGTCTGGGGTCCCCAGGAGGAATGTGGTCCGTCTTAGGTGGAGGGGCAATGATACTTGTCCAAACAGGACAAAGGTGGTAGAGCTCCTCCTCAAGATGGATTTCAGGGCAGGTGACATCTTTGCCCTTATACATCCTCATGGTACCCCATTTTTCGATGTCAGCTTCTTCCAGGCTGAAGGGCTCGAGCTCTTTTGGTCTCGGTACGAGCTGGCAAAGATAGCATCCGAGTGGCGAGGCTTTGCTGTCCAGGCAATTTCTCGCCAGAATAACATCAAAAAGTGACGGTATTAATGTGTAACGAATCTCTTTCTTGCATAGACATCATGACCTGGATTGGGCGTTATGGAGAGGTGGTCAGCATTCCCCAGAAGAACAGGGATGAATTCGGTATCTGGTCGGGGGCCTGGACCTTCATGGTCAAGTTGAAGGTTTCGGGTAATTCTATCACCCACATTCCCTCCTCCACTTTTCTGGGGAGGGACAGGATCCTGGTTTTCTACCAGGGACAGCCGAAGGTCTGCCATAAGTGCGGTGACCCGACACACTTCAGCGCACAATGTAAAGTCCAGAAGTACGCGTTGTATGGAGGGTTAGGACATCTCGCCACAACCTGTGGGGACATTCGTTGTCACCTGTGTGGGGACCTCGGTCACCCCTTCAGCCGCTGTCCGGTCTCTTTTGCCAATGCGGTGGAATCTCCAGCTGTGGTTAGCAGAGATGCTGACTCCACTGGGGAGGGTACCGGCAGAGGCGGGGAGACTACGGGTCCAAGGAAGAAAAGAATGACACCTTCTAGGCTGAGGCGTTTGGAGGCACGCCAAAGGGAAAGGGAGGGGGCTCCTCAGGTGGCAGCTGAGGTAGCTTTACCTGACCCTGAGATGGTTGATTCTGCTGAGGATCTGAGCGATGGTGGGCTGGAGGAGGAGGCCAGGAGACTGGATAGAGAGGAGGAGGATAAGAGGGCCATCACTGCTACCTCCTCTCCAGGAGAGAGTATGGATGATGAGAGCAAAGAGTGGCTAAAGAATAAGAGAAAATCGGGTGCCAGGAAAAAGAGGAGGAAGAGGAGCAAGGAGAAGGAGTCCCCTTCTTTGGAGTGGGATCATTCAGTCCCCCTCACCCTTGTCCAGGTACCAGCGGAAGGATCTACCGCCTCCCCTCTGGTAGATAGCGCTAATCGGTACCAAGTCCTCAGGGATAACATCTCTTCCTCTGATGAGGAGGCCGGGGACGAGGTGCCGGTGTCTGAAGTGAGGCCTTCTGGGAGCGTCAAGTCCTCCTCTCTGGTAACGGGGAGGGAGGCTGTCCCAGGACCAGGTGGGGTGCAGGAGGTGACCTCTGGAAAAGAGGGAACCTGTGTAAATTCTGTAAATATGGATATGTCTCTGTGCTTAAAAAAGGGGTAAATTGGGTCATTCTGATGATGACACTAAGGAAAAGGGAGGGGGAGGGAAGAAGAGGGCTGTCTAGCTTGATCACACATGATGGCGGCACCCTCCCCATTGACGCTGGCGAGTATTAATGTCCCCAGCATAAAGTCAGATGCGGCAAGATTTGCGGCCTTTGATTTTCTCGGCCGAATTGAGGCCGACATTTTATTTTTGCAGGAGGCCAGGTTGACAGATCTAACCGCTATCCATAAGGCGAAGCGTGAGTGGCGCCATGGGCCCTCTCACTGGTCTCTTGCGGCCCAGCCGTATAGCGGGGTGGCGGTTCTTTTTAAAACCGCTCAGGTAGAATGCAGACGTGTAATCGAGCTAGAAATGGGGAGATGTTTGGTATTAGACGTCCTCATGAAGGGACAAGAATTACGTCTTATAAACATCTACGGTCCACAGACTAGGTGGGACCGGAAAAGTCTCTTTATGAGGATTAAGCCTCGACTTTTTACTAGCCGGCAGGTCATCTTTGGAGGAGACTTTAACACTGTTACAAGGTCTCTTGATAGGGGAGGCTCCAGGGATCTGCTAGATTACGATAGCGTCGCCTTGAATAGAATAGCTAGTGAGTCTCGCCTGGTGGATGTCCACATCCGGCACACCCCAGGTCACAGCGGGTTCACTTACTTTAGAGGTAGAGAGATCAGGTCTAGGATAGATAGGTTTTTTTTGAAGGAGGATTCTGTCTCTTCACCTTTACAGGTTGTTGAGGTGGAGTTCTCCGACCACTGTTTGATTATGTTCTCTTTGAATGTTTCACAGACCCCCAGGATGGGAAGGGGATTGTGGAAGCTGAATTCGTCCCTCCTGGTAGTCAAGGAGATAAGACGGTCCTTTGAGGAGTTTCTGCAGAGCCAGGTACCATTACTGGACTTATGCAACACTAAGTCAGAGTGGTGGGAGATGTTCAAAAAACGGGCTGCGAGATTCTTCCGCCAGACCGCGAACCTTAGGAGTCTGAATAGGGATCGCCTCTATCAGGAACTAAGGAGGAAACTCGAGGTTCTTGTCTCGACTGGAGGTGACCGAGAGGAAATCTCCAGAGTGAAATCTTTGCTAAAGAAGTGCCAGTATGATAGACACGCATCTTTGGTTTTTGAAAGGGATTTCAGGAAGTACCGCTCGCCCGACCCTTTCCGGAGCTGTAAGATGTCAGTGGATTGTAAGATCGTGACCGGCCTGATCGATAGTACAGGATCTCTGAACAAGTCCAGATCGGGGATCCTGGAGGTCGTCAGAGCCTTTTACTCGCACCTCTTGGGGAAGAGGGATCTAGATCGAGGCAAGATGGCGGCTTTCCTGGCTGACGCCATTCCTCAGTCAGGAGTAGACCCCTCTCTTAGTGTTTTGACAGAGAAGATCAGAGAAGAGGAAGTTAAGCTGGCGATTGAGAGGCTTGCCCTCAAAAAGTCGCCAGGGCCGGATGGCTTAACATCCGAGTTTTATAAGACCTTTAAGGACATCTTGGTTCCCCTCTTGACTGAGGTAATAAATGAGTGTCTATCCTCGGGCACTCTGCCGAGGTCAATGAGGAGGTCGGCTCTGATCATCCTGTCAAAGGGTAAAGACTCGTCCCACATTGAGAATTGGCGTCCCATTGCGCTTCTCAATGTGGACAGAAAGATTCTGGCAAAAGTGCTATTCAACAGGTTGGTGAAATTTGCGCCCCAGCTCCTCTCGGGGTCCCAGCACTGCTCTGTTCCCGGTCGTAGCACTTTTAGTACGGTGCTGGGTGTCCGCGAGGCCATGGAGCAGGGTCGGGCTGGTCACTGGAAGGGGTTTCTGCTGTCCTTGGACCAGGCAAAGGCTTTTGATCGAGTTGATCATGAGTATCTCTGGTCCACTCTTTTGAAATATGCTTGGTGTTATTATCAGTAGCTGTATCTGTATACACAGCACAGTACTCCTCTTGTCCTGTATGCTGAGAGATGATTCTCTGGACATGGGTCGGGGTCCATGGAGAGCAGTGCCCTGGAGGTCACTGAGAGCTGTGGGATGCTTGGTAGAGGTATGGGGACGGCTTGGCTCAGGTATGACGAGAAATTCCATTAGCGGAAGTCTGTTCGTTTGTCCTTGTGTTGGGATCACAAGAACATTAGTCTTTGGATGCGCTTGATGTCAACTCCCTAAGTGGGCAGGGGTCAGCAGTCCTTTTGGGAAGGGGCCGGTCGCTCTGGATCCGGGCGGCCGGCTGGGGCTGGAAAAGGCTGCTGTTGGCAGTTTAACGAGGGCCAGTGTAAGTTTGGTGAGTCCCGTCGTTTCCGGCACAAATGTTCCGGATGGGGGGTGTGGTCATATCCTGTCGCAGTGTTTCCGGAAGGAAAAAGATTGAGGGGGTGGTGATGCCGACCAGAAGAGGGTGACGCTGGTGATAGTGGGAAGGATGCTTCCGTACCTCGGCCGGTACCCTGATAGGCGGATTGCTCAGCTGTTGCGGGCTGGTTTTGAGGAAGGGTCCCGGATACTGTGCTCTACTGTGCGTTTGGTGAGGGAGGTGCGGAATTTGGCTTCGGCTTTTTGCCAGAGAGAGAAGCTGTTGAAAGAAGTGGGTTTGGTTTGGTTGGCTGTCCCGTTTCGGTAAATCCTGTTTCCAGAGTTGTCTCCCCTTGGTTTGGTTCCAAAAAAGGAGTCAAATAAATTTTGCCTTATTCACCATCTCTCGCACCCTGGGGGGAGGGGGGGGGAGTCGGTGAATGATGGCATTGATCCATCTCTTTGTGCTTTTTCGTACACGTCCTTTTGATGAGGCTTTGGTTTGGGTTCGGAAGTATGGGGCTTGGGCGCTGCCTGACAAGACTGATATTGAAGCGGCATTTCGGCTTCTGACGGTTCATCCGGACAGATTTCATTTGCTGGGGGGGTGGGGGGTCTACTGTTTTGCATTAACTTGATGACTTCCTGTTCATCGGTCTGGGGGGTTCGGCGGCTTGTTCTATTCTGTTGCAGACCATGGAAAAGCTTTGAGGTGCTCTTGGTGCCTGGAAAAACGGAGGAGCCTGCTACTGAGTTGAAGTTACTGGGTATCGTTATCGATTCGGTTGCCGTGGAATGTCGGCTCCAGGTTGAGAAGTTGGAGGAGTTGCGGTTGGCCGTTGTGTCGGTAGTTCGGATGCGTAAATTCAATTGTGTACATTCAATTGTGTGATCTGCAGTCACTGTTGGGTCACCTTAATTCTGCGTGTCAGATCATGCTGATGGTGCAGGTTTTTTGTTGTCATTTGGCTGCGGTTACAGCGGGGGTTTGGCGGCTTTGACTTGTGGGACGATTTGCTGCTGTGGCAGGAATTCCTGGGTATGTATATTGGCCGATCTTTGGTGATGGAGTGGCAGGTGTCCAATTGGGACATCGAGTTGTTCACAGACGAGTTGGGCAGTCATGGGTTCGGGGCCTACTGGCAGGGGCAGTGGTGTTCTGGGGTGTAGCCGGAGTCATGGCGAGCCACGGGTTTTGTGCGTAACTTGCCGCTATTGGAGCTCTTTCCCATTTTGGTGGCAGTCGTGGTTAGGGGCGACCGCCTTCGGAATCGGAGGGTTTGTTTTCGATGTGACAACTTGGGGACTTGGGGGTGGTGAAGACAGGTAATGCGCAGATGGCAAACTCCCCACCGGTGGTGTGGCTTACTGTGGGGGACACTGCTGCTCTACTGTGGGGGACTCTGATGCCTACTGTGGGGGACACTGCTGCCCGCCCCTACTGTTGGAGGACAGTGCTGCCAGACTGTTGGAGGACGCTGCTGCCCTACTGTGGGGGACCCTGCTGCTCTACTGGGGGGGGTCATCTGCCGCCTACTATGGGTGGAATCTTCTGGCAACCTAATGTGTGGGTCTTTTGCTGCCTACCTAATGTGGGGGACATCTGCTGCTACCCACTATACTATGGGAGGCATTATTATAGTTCGGGGCATTATAGTTCTCGGAAAAGTGCTGCTTATGTAAGTTACTGCATCAGTCAGTGATCCTCCCAGCCAGGGCCACTGTCTGCACTCTGCAGCGCAATTCACATGGGGGTAAGTACACTGCAGAGCATTGTACCCTAGGGTCTTCTACAGACCCTAGGGTGCAATGCACTGCAGTCTACACATACCCCCCCCCTCCCATGTGTATAGCAGTGTGTTTAGTGTACATTCCTATATAGATGGGGGTATGTGCAGAGCATTGCACCCTGTACTACAGACTAGGGTACAATGCTCTGCACATACCCCCATCTGTATAGGAATGTACACTACACACACTGCTATAGACATGGGGGGGGGGGGGTATGTGCAATCTGCAGAGCACTTCACCCTAGGGTCTTCTACAGACATATCCTGCACATATCCTATGGGAGCTATAACAAAAGTAAAAAGAGTAAAAAATAAAATAACCCCCTCTCTAATAAAAGCTTGAATCCCCCCATCCTTTCCCATTTAAAAAAAAAAAAAAATAATGTAAAAATTGATGGTGTACATGTTAAAAAAATACTAAAGTCCAAAATTGCGTATTTTTGCTCACTTCATTTGCCATAAATTATAGAAAGCGATAAAGTCCCATCAAAACAAAAATGGTACCGATAAAAACTACAGATCACTGTGCAAAAAATTAACCCCATACATCCCCGATATGGAAAAATAAAAAAGTTATAGGGGTCAGAAGATGAGGATTTTAAGCGTACTAATTTTGGTGCATGTAGTTATAAGTTTTTTAATGTAGTAAAATAAAACCTTTATAAAATGTACTACACACACTGCTATACATGGGGAGTATGTGCAGAGCATTGCACCTTACTGTCTGTACATTCCCATGTTAGCGAGAGTGGGCAGGATTGGACACAAATGTTGCAGGAGCAGGCGAAAGTGGAGCGGGCGGGATTGGTCAAAACATCATCGGGAGTGGGCGGGAGCAGGATTAAAAAACAGTCTTGCGCAGGGCTCCACCCCCAATTCCTGCAGAGCATTACATAACAGTGCACCCACAGTCCCCATTTCCTGTAGAAGGAAAAGATACAAAAACTCTCAAATTTAAGTTCAAACAATGGTGCTCATTTCCCCAAAGGAAAATTTCCTTGTGAAATCCCTCAGTGGATCCGCACCACTTAAAGGGGTACTCCCATGCCCCAGTCTTCTGAACATCCGGTTCAGTAGTCTTGGAGCAGCAGCCGTAATGTCACGGCCACGCCCCCTCGTGACATCACACCCCTCCATTGATGTCTATGGGGGGGGGGGGTAGCGTGGCGACCACTATGCCCCCTCCCATAGGCATCAATGGAGGGGGTGTGGAATAAAGTCACAAGGGGACGTGGCCGTAACTCTGTGACTGCGGCCGCTGCTCCAAGCCTTCTTAACCGCATGTTAAGAAGACTGGGGCATGGAAGTAGTAGTACCCCTTTGAAAAGTCAGAATGATCCTGCAAGCACCGACCCATAGACAAAGGTGACTCCTCTGGATGATTCCGGAAGATTGAACATGATCGATCGTCCTCCAGAATCCAATTCCTCATCAGACGCTTCGTCACCGATCTTCTGAAGTGTGGACTGAGCGGCGGAATTTCATATTGAGATCCCTGGGAGGCGCTACAAGAGGAATCCGCACAGTACTTCTGAAATTTCTGTAGTGTTAGGCTCGGTTCACAACGCGGAATCCCTGGGCAGAATTTCTACCGGAGATCGAGCCGGCGGCACTAGGACCGGGTGGACTGCATTGCCGTCCTCATAGATGGCAATGCATTTCTGAGCAGATCTCCCTAAAGATCCACCCAGAAATGCATTGCAGTCTATGGGGGCAGCAATGCAGTCCGCTCGGTCCTAGCGCCGCCAGCTCGATCTCCGGCAGAAATTCTGCCCAGAAATTCTGCAGTGTGAACCCAGCCTAAAGGGATCCTTAGAGAGACCGAGAGCTCTAGAATATCCAACCTACAATCTCAATAACAGTACAACATGTAATACTAAGGCTAGGTTCAGACTACGGAATCTCCCCGGGCAGAAAATTTCCGCCCGGAGATTCCGAGTGCGGCCAGCGCTGACTGAATCAGTCGGTGCTAGGACCGCGTGGACACTGCAGTCTCCAATAGAGCATGCTGGGATATGTAGTTCTGCACTGAGATCAAACTAGTGAGCTCTCCAGTTCTAGCAAAACTACAGTCACAAAATATTTATGAAACCGCACGGTCAACAGACTTGCTGATTTTGGTCACTTTATACCAGAATGTGAGAGGAAACGTTCCCATAATTCAGTATTTCCCAACCAGTGTGCCTCCAGTTGTTGCAAACTACAACTCCCAGCATGCCCGGCCAGCCAACTGGTTAGGAAACACTGCCATAATTAGAAGAATTGTGCAAAAATGTAGCTGGTCACATCTCTATAACAGCTTTTATGTCAGTATCTCTGCTATCAGTCAGTGAATCTCCCCCTATCCATGGCCCCTGTTCACGCTGATCACATGTGGTTTGTGGCTACTCCAGCCTGTATGACAGTGTTTCCCAACCAGGGTGCCTCCAGCTGTGGCCAAACTACAACTCCCAGCATGCCCGGACAGCCAAAGGCTGTCCGGGCATGCTGGGAGTTGTAGTTTGGCCACAGCTGGAGGCACCCTGGTTGGGAAACACTGCCATAGGGGATGTAAGATCACAGATTATACCTCTGTCGGACCCGAAGATCACATGATCCGCTCCAGCAGTAGTCCCTTCGGTTACCATGGCAATATAATCACGGCTCGTGGCCTCTGACCCCCTGATTATATTATATCACACCGATTTGTTTATTATATCATTTATTATGTTATATTATCATACTCATGGCCGGTCCTGGATGGAAAGAGGCACAGAGGCTCTTGGTGGGGTCACATGACATCATTGGTGTCGTGCCACTTTATTGTAGACATGTCTGCGCTCTGCACACTTTGCTTACCGGCCAGTCAATACGCTGATTTTAAAGGGCCCGGCGGCATATTAATGAGTGCACGGATTAAGGGGGGGTCTGACCTGGTGTCTGAGCCCAGGGCATGGTTTCACAGCGGCGGGCTTTAAAGGGGTACTCCGGTGGAAAACTTATAATTTTTTTTAAATGAACTGGTGCCAGAAAGTTAAACAGATTTGTAAATTACTTCTATTTAACAATCTTAATCCTTTCAGTACTTATTAGCAGCTGTATGCTACAGAGCATTTTTGTCTTGTCCACAGTGCTCTCTGCTGACACCTCTGTCCGTGTCAGGAACTGTTCAGAGCAGCATAGGTTTGCAATGAGGATTTTCTCCTGCTCTGGACAGTTCCTGATACGGGCATCAGGTGTCAGCAGAGAGCACTGTGGACAAGACAAAAAATAAATTCAAAAAGAAAAAAATTTCCTCTGTAGCATACAGCTGCTTATAAGTACTGGAAGGGTAAAGATTTTTTTTAGTAGAAGTAATTTACAAATCTATTTTTACTTTCTGGCAACAGTTGATTTAAAAATAAAATGTTTTCCACCAGAGTACCCCTTTAAAGGGGCAGGTGCAAAAAAAAAAAAAAAAAAAGCAGGGGCCCAAGCCCCCTTTTTAACCCATGTATGCACATCCTTGATCTTCTTAGTCCTGGTAAAAATGTGATGATAAAACATAAGTATTATTTTTTTAACTCTGTTCATCCAGAAGTATTGTGCAACTTAGGTTCTGTTTGTGTCAGACATTTAGCCATAAACACCATTTTTTATACACATTTTTATTTTAATTTAAAGGGCTAGTATGCCCTTAATTGGTGTCCTGCTGGGCGGACCCTATCTTAGTCCAGCACCTCTCTAGTGTGGTGCCGGATCTTCGTGCCTTGTGCCTAAGAGAAAGCATTACTGTAGTGTGTTCCATATAGTGTTCCTGACCTCTCGCTTGCGACCTGACCTTGCTCCTTTGCCGCCTGCCACCTGACTTATTGCCTGTGATCTGACGATGCTACCTTACTGCCTGTCTTCTGACCCATGCTTCGTCTGACTCCGCCTTCTTCTGTGCCAACCATCACCTGGGCTACCTGTGTGGACGGATCGTGCCAGGGGTAGCAGCCTGGGTGCCACCTGCTGCAGCAAGTCCATCCCGCTTTGCGGCGGGCTCTGGTGAAAACCAGCGGCACCTTAGACTCCGCTCCATGGTACGGTTTAGTCCAAGTCCACACTGGACAGCGGATCCACTACAACTACTCAGCCTTTACGGTATGATGTTTACACAGAGACGGTCCTCTGGTTCTACTCAGAGATTTTTCCGTACCTGGAGTCAAGCTCTAGGTTCCTCATAGAACCTGTCTCCCCTCATGTGGTGATGCTTGATATTAAAACGGAACTCATTTATGCAGGATAAAGTCATCAACTGTCGAGCTGAGGAGTTTGTGACGAATCGAATCACTGTAAATTCGCTCATCTCTAGAAGCCATTGACATTGGTGGAACAATTCTTGACATCACAAAATAGTTGTCTGACATATCATGCGTCATTTGAGAATAGGACATTATGAGAAGGTCCATAAATTAGGATCCACAAGTTGAGGTCCTTTATGGTCCTTTGGTTCTATTTGGAGGGTTTCCTTACCTGGAGTCCATATAGTTTTGTTGCTTAGAATGTTATGAGGTCCTTTTTCCTTGCCTAATATTGAGTAATTCTTCTTCAGGTTTCGGTAGAGACTTGTATAGAACATAAACCTGTTTCTCCACATCTGCTTGATTAAGATCATTTCAAGGTTCCTTATGGACCGGTCTCCATCCCCCCCATCCCCCCCACCCCTTCCAATGTGGTCTTTGACCATTGACATTTGCAGAACAATTCCCGACCATCACAAATATGTTTGAAAAGAAAAGGCGTAGATGCTCTATGCAAAATATCCATTTATTTTATATGAAAATATTTATAAATATACATATTTTATAACATGGAGGAGAACAATACAAACATGTCAGTGCAATCTACTTCGTGAACGGATGGGCCGCCTTAAGAGATCCAACCACACGTCACTTCTTGGTTCTAAAGTAGCCAGCTAGTGTATTGAGTATAAGGTGGAAGACATCATCCACCTTTACTAGGAGAAGAACAATGGAATCTCCAGATGGTCTTTATGGACTAACCCATTACATGAGATTTTCTCCCCATACAATGGACATGGGTTGAGCCTCCATTAGCTGCTCATGGTATCTGAATTATACCTGTTGACTTGACCTTCCTGGACCAACAAAGCACAGTCCCCGGTGTACCAGGTGACATCAAATGAAGGCAACAACCTTGGCTGGTAGGAACATCTGGTGAAGCCATAACCATCATGGTATACTTTATCTTGTAGTATGGGGACTTGGTTTATTCCATACTTTAGCATGGCTGGATACACCGAGGACTTCTTTAGGATTCTTTGATACAATGGATCATAGAAAACAAACAGCTACAACCTGAGGGGCCAAGACTATTATTTACGTAAATAATACAGTGGTCCCTCAAGTTACAATATTAATTGGTACCAGGACGACCATTGTATGTTGAGACCATAACTCTATGGAAACCTGGTAATTGGATCTGAAGCCACCAAAATGTCTTCCAAAAATAGGAAAAAGTGGGCATTAAAGGGGTACTCCGCTGCTCAGCGCTTGGAACAAACTGTTCCGAACGCTGGAGCCGGCATCGTGAGCTTGTGATGTCATAGTTCCGCCCCCTCATTATGTCACACCCCGCCCCCTCAATGCAAGTTTATGGGAGGGGGCGTGACAGCCGTGACGCCCCCTCCCATAGACTTGCATTGAGGGGGTGGGGCGTGACATCATGAGGGGGCAGGGCTATGACGTCACGAGCTCCCGGCGCCTTCTCCAGCGTTCGGAACAGTTTGTTCCGAACGCTGAGCAGAGGAGTACCCCTTTAAAGAAAAATAAGTAGATAACTAATCTAGATAAAGCAAGTCCTTCTATATAAAAGTAAGAAAGATCTGCTGGAGCTGTAATCACTGTCTATGTAGAGTACAGGAGCTTTTTCCGGGTCCTGTACAGTACACACAATGTCCTAAAAAAGTAAGATGACCATTATGATTTTGATTACTGATCAATATATCTATATATATGAAAAATGGATATATATGCTAATATGCTGCAGAAAAACATTATTGCTATTTGCAGCTTGCTATTTGCTTGTAACTAAGATGAAGACCTTGGGACGAGGCCAAAAGAAGCAAGAAGAAGTTGTAAGTTGGAGACAAAACATTTGAAGAAATATAGACTGTGCAGAAGGATGGATACATCTGGAATTTTCTGGTAGAATAGGGAAATGGCAACATAAGTGACCTATGGTGAAGAAACAAATGGATCCTTAAAATGCTAATATGTACAGATGCAATACTCAAATAACCAATCAAAATATAACATGATGATTTTGACGTGATTACTAACCTCCCCCTTTTTGTCAACTGTAAAAACCAATGTACTTCCGTATAATAAACAGAACTCATTGGGACAGCTCCTTAGCCAGTATGCTGAGAAGGAGATATATACCAACATTTTGTCTGGTGTTTATTTCTTGTGTCAACAATCAGCAGTATACAGCGGCAGTCACTCACATTTTAATGCCTAATCAGCAGCCAACCTTAACACAGGTAAAGAGTAGTACAGAACATGTAATACCTCCCTGTATTGTAGGGAGTACTACCAGACACCAGTCAGTGCATACACTTCAGTAATACAGGTAAAGAGTACAGAACATGTAATACCTCCCTGTACTGTAGGAGGCACTACCAGACACCAGTCAGTGCATACACTTCAGTAATACAGGTAAAGAGTACAGAACATGTAATACCTCCCTGTACTGGAGGGGGCGCTACCAGACACCAGTCAGTGCATGCACTTCAGTAATACAGGTAAAGAGTAGTACAGAACATGTAATACCTCCCTGTACTGTAGGGGGCGCTACCAGGCAGCCAGTCAGTGCATGCACATCAGTAATACAAGTAAAGAGTACAGAACATGTAGTACCTCCCTGTACTGTAGGGGGCGCTACCAGACACCAGTCAGTGCATGCACTTCAGTAATACAGATAAAGAGTAATACAGAACATGTAATACCTCCCTGTACTGTAGGGGGCACTACCAGACACCAGTCAGTGCATGCACTTCAGTAATACAGTTTTTTTTTTACCAGTGAATGCCCATTCTGATTGGTCAGTTCTTCTGGCCATTGACAAGTTTCACAGATCTGGACTGTCTGTACATTGTATGTTGAGTCTGGTTTCAAGTTACAATGGTCCAGAAAAGACCATTATACGGTGAAAATATTTTATGTTGAGGCCATTGTAAGTTGAGGGATCAGTGTATTTTACTCAGCTATTACATTGATTATATCTATAGATTCATGATACAATGATGTTTCAGGATGGATCTAGAATAGTCCGCTGCTATTACAGTCAGATTCCTTTGTTCCGGTGTTAACAGGATCTGAGGTGACGCAGATTATCTTTTGTTCTGGATTATCGGACAGTCATAAATAGATATATAAATTAGATATATACTAGATAAAGAGCCCCATTTCTAGGCCCACGTTTCTGGTTCTGCTCTTCCTTTCTTTCTACCTATCATCCTAATTTGCCATTTTTATCAACTTTTTACATTTGTTCTAAATGATTTTTTATCTTTCCTCTTCTTCATTGACCTTCCAAGGAGAAATTCAGCCGATCCAGTGTGACTCCGGAGCCCGGAGAACCTTGTCTACCACCTATATGAACTCTCTTATCCACTGAGAAGGTGCAAATGTCCAAACTACGGACTTTATTAGTAATATTTCCTTCTGTAGAGGACTACTCCAAGGACAACACCGACAATCACCAACAGTCCGATAGAAGCCCCCACACCCCCGTACAATGCAGCTATTGACACCGCTCCGCCACATCTGGGGTACGTGTACAGGTATATGTCCGTTCTTGGGCAACTACAAGACAAGATGTATAAATATTAATAACAAGATCATAAACATAAAAAGTCCCAAAATTACAGAAGCTTTTTTGTTGGGTTGTTCCTTTGGATGGAATGGTGGTTTAGTTAAAGGGGTACTCCAGTGAAAAACTATATATAGATATTTTTTAAATCAACTGGTGCCAGATCGTTAAACAGATTTGTCAATTACTTCTATTTAAAATTTGTAATCCTTCCACTACTTATCAGCTGCTGTATTCTCCATGTTCCATGTGGAATGGTGGTTTAGTTAAAGGGGTATTCCAGTGAAAAAAATAATGTTTTAAATCAACTGGTGCCAGATCGTTAAACAGATTTGTCAATTATTTCCATTTCAAAATTGTAATCCTTCCAGTACTTATCAGCTGCTGTATGCTCCACGTTCCATGTGGAATGGTGGTTTAGTTCAAGGGGTACTCCAGTGGAAAACATTTTTTTTAAATCAACTGGTGCCAGATCGTTAAACAGATTTGTCAATTACTTCTATTTAAAAATTGTAATCCTTCCAGTACTTATCAGCTGCTGTATGCTCCACGTTCTATGTGCAATGGTGGTTTAGTTAAAGGG
This sequence comes from Hyla sarda, assembly GCF_029499605.1. Taxonomy (NCBI): domain Eukaryota; kingdom Metazoa; phylum Chordata; class Amphibia; order Anura; family Hylidae; genus Hyla; species Hyla sarda. The sequence continues at coordinate 23,303,970 of NC_079192.1, read as the reverse complement.
GTACTCTGGTAAAAAAACTAAATTTTTTTTAAATCAACTGGTGCCAGATCGTTAAACAGATTTGTAAATTACTTCTATTTAAAAATCTTAATCCTTCCAGTACTTATCAGCTGCTGTATGCTTCACGCCCAATGTTCTTTTCTTTTTACATTTCTTTACTGTCTGACCACAGTGCTCTCTGCAGACACCTCTTGAGTTCTTACTTGCCTAAAATAGTTCCTACCCCCCAGAGTGCCACAGAGTATTTTCCTTAGTTGCCCCCCTAGAGTGCCTACCTTAAAGGGGTACTTTGCCCCTAGACATCTTATTTGGATGGGGATAAGATGTCTGATCGCGGGGGTCCTGCCGCTGGGGACCCCAGCGATCTACCTGCAGCGTTCGTTTAGTGCGTCGGGTGCAACACCGGAGGCTCGTGACGACACGGCCACGCCCCGCTTGTGAAGTCATGGCCACGCCCCCCTCAATGCAGAGGACCCCCCCCCCCCCCCCCCCCCGCGATGTCGGTTGCGGAACCCCAGACATCCAGTGCAAGAAGCAAACTTCGCTCTGTGCCGGATGACTGGCGATGCGGGGAGGAGGCTAGTGACGTCATGGCCGTGCCCCGCTCGGTACGTCACGGCTATGCCCCCTCAATGCAAGTCTGTGGGAGGGGGCGTGACGGATGTCACGCCCCCTCCCATAGACTTGCATTGAGGGGGCGTGGCCGTGACGTCACAAACGGGGCGTGGCCATGACGTCAAGAGCCTCTGGTGCTGCACCCGATGCTCTAAACGAATGCAGCCGGTAGATCGTTGGGGTCCCAGCGGCAGGACCCCCGCGATCAGACATCTTATCCCCTATCCTTTGGATAGGGAATAAGATGTCCAGGGGTGGAGCACCCCTTTAATTGTTGGAAGTTTTTTTTTCTTCCCCGCCATCTCTCTTGGGTGTTCTTTGAGGTGGGATGGGCAGGGGTGGGGTTGTTGATTGTTATAGTATTTTTTTGTACTCACAAGCACTGAGGTCCTTCTTCTCCGCGGATCTGACAATTGCCGTCATTGCAGTTCAGGAAATTAGGTGAGCTGGGAACACATCTGGACACACAGGCCAACATGCCATTAATGGAAACCACAGGGTCAAAGAACTGCAAATACATCGATGACACTTTTTCTGCGCATCTGTCTATGGAGGGAAGAGGAAGAATGGAGGAGAATCCATGGATGAGCCTTAAAGGGGTACTCCACTGGAAAACATATATATATGCATATATATATATATATATATATATATATATATATATATATATATATATATATATATTTATTTATTTATTTTTTTATTTATTTATTTTTTTATTTTATTTTTTTATTTTTAATCAACTGGTGCCAGAAAGTTAAACAGATTTGTAAATTACTTCTATTTAAAAATCCTAATCCTTCCAGTACTTATCAGCTGCTATTTGCTCCACAGGAAATTCTTTTCTTTTGGGATTTCTTTCTGTCTGACCACAGTGCTCTCTGCTGACACCTCTGACCATGTAAGGAACTGTCAGAAACAGGAGAAGCTTGCTATGGGGATTTTCTCCTACCCTGGACAGTTCCAGACATGGATAGAGGTGTCAGCAGAGAGCACTGTGGTCAGACAGAAAGGAAATTGAAAAATAAAAGAACCTTCCCCTGGAACATAAAGCAGCTAATAAGTACTGGAAGGATTAAGATTTTTAAATAGAAGTAATTTACAAATCTGTTTAACTTTCTGGCACCAGTTGGTTTAAATAAAAAACCTTTTCCAGCGGAGTACCCCTTTAACCACAAACACACTCAATATATTACTAATGGGGAGAAAATGGGAATATTTCTGAGCAGGTAGATAGAGAGAGATCCAGGTATGTCCCTAGGTCATAAATACCTACAGTGGTCCCTCAAGTTACAATATTATACGGTTCCAGGACGACCATTGTATGTTGAGACCATAACTCTATGGAAACCTGGTAATTGGTTCTGAAGCCGCCAAAATGTCATCCAAAAATAGGAAAAAGTGAGGATTAAAGAAAAATAAGTGGATAACTAATATAGATAAAGCAAATCCTTCCATATAAAAGTAATAAAGATCTGCTGGGAGCTGTAAATCACTGTCTATGTAGAGGACAGGAGCTTCTTCAGGGTGCTGTACAGTACACACAATGTCCTAAAAAAAGTAACATGGAGCCGCCATCACCTGGTGTCCAAAGGAGCAGCTAACCCTGGCACAGGTAAAGTGTACAGAACATGTAATACCCCCCTGTACTGTAGTGGGCGCTACCAGACACCAGTCAGTGCATACACTTCAGTAATACAGGTAAAGAGTACAGAACATGTAATACCTCCCTGTACTGTAGGGGGCGCTACCAGACACCAGTCAGTGCATGCACTTCAGTAATACAGGTAAAGAGTACAGAACATATAATACCTCCCTGTACTGTAGGGGGCGCTACCAGACACCAGTCCGTGCATACACTTCAGTAATACAGGTAAAGAGTACAGAACATGTAATACCTCCCTGTACTGTAGGGGGCGCTACCAGACACCAGTCAGTGCATGTACTTCAGTAATACAGGTGTTTTACCAGTGAATGCCCATTCTGATTGGTCGGCTCTTTTGGCCATTGACACGTGTCACAGATCTGGACTGTCTGTACATTGTATGTTGAGTCTGGTGTCAAGTTACAATAGTCCAGAAAAGACCATTTTATGGTGAAACTATTGTATGTTGAGGGATCACTGTATTTAAAAGGTAAATAAATAAAAGAGCTGGCAGATGATAGATAGATATGAGATAGATAGATAGATATGAGATAGATAGATAGATAGATAGATAGATATGCAATAGATAGATATGAGATAGATAGATATGAGATAGATAGAGAGATAGATATGAGATAGATAGAAATGAGATAGATAGAGAGATAGATATGAGATAGAAAGATATGCAATAGATAGATATGAGATAGATAGATATGAGATAGATAGATAGATAGATAGATAGATATGCGATAGATAGATAGATAGATAGATATGCGATAGATAGATATGAGATAGATAGATAGATAGATAGATAGATATGAGATAGATAGATAGATATGAGATAGATTAGAGATAGCTATGAGATAGATGGATGGATAGATATGAGATAGATAGATAGATATGAGATAGATAGATAGATATGCGATAGATAGATATGAGATAGATAGATATGAGATAGATAGATAGATAGATATGAGATAGATAGATAGATAGATAGATATGCAATAGATAGATATGAGATAGATAGATAGATATGAGATAGATAGATAGATATGAGGTAGATTAGAGATAGCTATGAGATAGATGGATGGATAGATATGAGATAGATAGATATGAGATAGATAGATATGAGATAGATATGAGATAGATAGATATGAGATAGATAGATATGATATAGATAGATAGATAGATAGATAGATAGATAGATATGAGATAGATTAGAGATAGCTATGAGATAGATGGATGGATAGATATGAGATAGATAGATAGATATGAGATAGATAGATAGATAGATAGATAGATATGAGATAGATAGATAGATAGATAGATATGCAATAGATAGATATGAGATAGATAGATAGATATGAGATAGATAGATAGATATGAGGTAGATTAGAGATAGCTATGAGATAGATGGATGGATAGATATGAGATAGATAGATAGATATGAGATAGATAGATATGAGATAGATATGAGATAGATATGAGATAGATAGATATGATATAGATAGATAGATAGATAGATAGATAGATAGATAGATAGATATGAGATAGATTAGAGATAGCTATGAGATAGATGGATGGATAGATATGAGATAGATAGATAGATATGAGATAGATATGAGATAGATAGATATGAGATAGATAGATATGAGATAGATAGATATGAGATAGATAGATATGAGATAGATAGATAGATAGATAGATAGATAGATATGAGATAGATAGATAGATAGATAGATATGAGATAGATATGAGATAGATAGATATGAGATAGATAGATAGATATGAGATAGATAGATATGAGATAGATAGATAGATATGAGATAGATAGATATGAGATAGATATGAGATAGATAGATAGATATGAGATAGATAGATAGATAGATATGAGATAGATAGATATGAGATAGATAGATATGAGATAGATAGATAGATATGTGATAGATATGAGATAGATATTAGATAGATATGAGATAGATAGAAAGATAGATATGAGATAGATAGATATGAGATAGATAGATAGATATGTGATAGATATGAGATAGATAGAAAGATAGATATGAGATAGATAGATATGAGATAGATAGATAGATAGATATGTGATAGATATGAGATAGATATTAGATAGATATGAGATAGATAGAAAGATAGATATGAGATAGATCAGGGGGTCTCAAACTCAAATTATCTGGGGGCCACTGGAGGTAGCGGCTGGGTGAGGCTGGGCCGCCTGTGTCACTTACATATAATGCCCCATCATGCGCCCCTCACATATAATGCCCCCATCATGCGCCCCTCACATAAAATGCCCCATCATGTGCCCCTCACATATAATGTCCCATCATGCGCCCCTCACATATAATGACCCCATCATGCGCCCCTCACATATAATGTCCCATCATGCGCCCCTCACATATAATGTCCCATCATGCGCCCCTCACATATAATGCCCCCATCATACGCCCCTCACATATAATGACCCCATCATGCGCCCCTCACATATAATGTCCCATCATGCGCCCCTCACATATAATGCCCCCATCATGCGCCCCTCACATATAATGCCCCCATCATGCGCCCCTCACATATAATTCCCCGTCATGCGCCCCTCACATATAATGCTCCCTCATGCGCCCCTCACATATAATGCCCCATCATACGCCCCTCACATATAATGTCCCATCATGCGCCCCTCACATATAATTCCCCGTCATGCGCCCCTCACATATAATTCCCCGTCATGCGCCCCTCACATATAATGCTCCCTCATGCGCCCCTCACATATAATGCCCCATCATACGCCCCTCACATATAATGTCCCATCATGCGCCCCTCACATATAATTCCCCGTCATGCGCCCCTCACATATAATGCTCCCTCATGCGCCCCTCACATATAATGACCCCATCATGCGCCCCTCACATATAATGCCCCATCATGCGCCCCTCACATATAATGACCCCCATCATGCGCCCCTCACATATAATGCCCCATCATGTGCCCCTCACATATAATGCCCCCATCATGCCCCCCTCACATATAATGCCCCCATCATGCGCCCCTCACATAAAATGCCCCATCATGTGCCCCTCACATATAATGACCCCATCATGCGCCCCTCACATATAATGTCCCATCATGCGCCCCTCACATATAATGACCCCATCATGCGCCCCTCACATATAATGCCCCCATCATGCGCCCCTCACATATAATGTCCCCATCATGTGCCCCTCACATATAATGCCCCATCATGCGCCCCTCACATATAGTGTCCCATCATGCCCCCCTCACATATAATGCCCCCATCATGTGCCCCTCACATATAATGCCCCCATCATGCGCCCCTCACATATAATGACCCCATCATGCGCCCCTCACATATAATGCTCCCATCATGCGCCCCTCACATATAATGCCCCCATCATGCGCCCCTCACATATAATGCCCCATCATGCGCCCCTCACATATAATTCCCCATCATGTGCCCCTCACATATAATGCCCCATCATGCGCCCCTCACATATAATGACCCCATCATGCGCCCCTCACATATAATGTCCCCATCATGAGCCCCTCACATATAATGCCCCCATCATGCGCCCCTCACATATAATGCCCCATCATGCGCCCCTCACATATAATGACCCCATCATGCGCCCCTCACATATAATGTCCCCATCATGTGCCCCTCACATATAATGCCCCATCATGCGCCCCTCACATATAATGGCCCCCATCATGTGCCCCTCACATATAATGCCCCCATCATGCCCCCCTCACATATAATGCCCCCATCATACGCCCCTCACATATAATGCCCCATCATGCGCCCCTCACATATAATGTCCCCATCATGTGCCCCTCACATATAATGCCTCATCATGCGCCCCTCACATATAATGCCCCCATCATGTGCCCCTCACATATAATGCCCCATCATGTGCCCCTCACATATAATGCCCCATCATGCGCCCCTCACATATAATGTCCCCATCATGTGCCCCTCACATATAATGCCCCATCATGCGCCCCTCACATATAATGGCCCCCATCATGTGCCCCTCACATATAATGCCCCATCATGCGCCCCTCACATATAATGCCCCATCATACGCCCCTCACATATAATGCCCCATCATGCGCCCCTCACATATAATGGCCCCCATCATGTGCCCCTCACATATAATGCCCCATCATACGCCCCTCACATATAATGCCCCATCATGCGCCCCTCACATATAATGCCCCCATCATGTGCCCCTCACATATAATGCCCCCATCATGTGCCCCTCACATATAATGCCCCATCATACGCCCCTCACATATAATGCCCCATCATGCGCCCCTCACATATAATGCCCCATCATACGCCCCTCACATATAATGCCCCATCATGCGCCCCACACATATAATGCCCCCATCATGCGCCCCTCACATATAATGCCCCATCATGCGCCCCTCACATATAATGCCCCATCATGCGCCCCTCACATATAATGCCCCCATCATGCGCCCCTCACATATAATGCCCCATCATGTGCCCCTCACATATAATGCCCCATCATGTGCCCCTCACATATAATGCCCCCATCATGCGCCCCTCACATATAATGCCCCCATCATGCCCCCCTCACATATAATGACCCCATCATGTGCCCCTCACATATAATGCCTCATCATGTGCCCCTCACATATAATGCCCCATCATGTGCCCCTCACATATAATGCCCCATCATGCCCCCCTCACATATAATGCCCCCATCATGAGCCCCTCACATATAATGCCCCCATCATGCGCCCCTCACATTTAATGCCCCCATCATGTGCCCCTCACATATAATGCCCCCATCATGTGCCCCTCACATATAATGCCCCCATCATGCGCCCCTCACATATAATGCCCCATCATGCGCCCCTCACATATAATGCCCCCATCATGTGCCCCTCACATATAATGCCCATCAGGTGCCCCTTACATATAATGCCCCATCATGTGCCCCTTACATATAATGCCCCATCATGCGCCCCTCACATATAATGCCCCATCATGCGCCCCTCACATATAATGCCCCCATCATGTGCCCCTCACATATAATGCCCCCATCATGCGCCCTCACATATAATTCCCAGATAATGTGCCCCTCACATATAATGTCCTCATCATGTGCCCCTCACATATAATGCCCCATCATGCCCCCCTCACATATAATTCCCTCATCATGTGTCCCTCACATATAATGCCCCATCATGCCCCCCTCACATATAATGCCTCATCATGCGCCCCTCACATATAATGCCCCCCCATCATGCCCCCCTCACATATAATTCCCTCATCATGTGCCCCTCACATATAATTCCCTCATCATGTGCCCCTCACATATAATGTCCCCATCATGTGCCCCTCACATATAATGCCCCATCATGTGCCCCTCACATATAATGCCCCATCATGTGCCCCTCACATATAATTCCCTCATCATGCGCCCCTCACATATAATGCCCCCATCATGTGCCCCTCACATATAATGCTCCCATCATGTGCCCCTCACATATAATTCCCTCATCATGCGCCCCTCACATATAATGCTCCATCATGCGCCCCTCACATATAATGCCCCATCATGCGCCCCTCATCACCCAACAACACCCCCCACCAGAGGTAGCACTCCCATCATCGCCCTCACATATAATGCTCCCATCATGTGCCCCTCACATATAATGCCCCCATCATGCGCCCCTCACATATAATGACCCCATCATGCGCCCCTCACATATAATTCCCTCATCATGCGCCCCTCACATATAATGCTCCCATCATGCGCCCCTCACATATAATGCCCCCATCATGTGCCCCTCACATATAATGTCCCCATCATGTGCCCCTCACATATAATGCCCCATCATGTGCCCCTCACATATAATGTCCCCATCATGCGCCCCTCACATATAATGCCCCATCATGAGCCCCTCACATATAATGTCCCCATCATGTGCCCCTCACATATAATGCCCCATCATGCGCCCCTCACATATAATGACCCCATCATGTGCCCCTCACATATAATGCCCCATCATGAGCCCCTCACATATAATGTCCCCATCATGCGCCCCTCACATATAATGCCCCATCATGAGCCCCTCACATATAATGCCCCATCATGTGCCCCTCACATATAATGCCCCATCATGTGCCCCTCACATATAATGTCCCCATCATGCGCCCCTCACATATAATGCCCCATCATGAGCCCCTCACATATAATGCCCCCATCATGTGCCCCTCACATATAATGTCCCCATCATGTGCCCCTCACATATAATGCCCCATCATGTGCCCCTCACATATAATGCCCCATCATGCGCCCCTCACATATAATGACCCCATCATGTGCCCCTCACATATAATGCCCCATCATGAGCCCCTCACATATAATGCCCCATCATGTGCCCCTCACATATAATGCCCCATCATGTGCCCCTCACATATAATGTCCCCATCATGCGCCCCTCACATATAATGCCCCATCATGAGCCCCTCACATATAATGCCCCCATCATGTGCCCCTCACATATAATGTCCCCATCATGTGCCCCTCACATATAATGCCCCATCATGCGCCCCTCACATATAATGCCCCATCATGCGCCCCTCACATATAATGCCCCATCATGCGCCCCTCATCACCAAACAACACCCCCCACCAGAGGTAGCACTCCCATCATCGCCAAGCAACACCCCCCCCCCCATTTCCCTACCCCCCTGTGGTGATAGCATGAGCTGACGGATGATGGGGATGTTACTGATGGGGGGGTGGGGGGGGGGCGTGTTGTTGGATGATTGGGATGCAGTATCACCCACATCATCCACCAGCAACAACCCCCCCCCCCAGTAGTAGCACCCCCATCATCCATCAGCTCATGCTATTACCAGAGGGGGATAGGGGGAATGGGGAGGGGCTGTTGCTGGTGGATGATGAGGGTGATACTGCATCCCAATCATCCAACAACACCCCACATCCTTCAGTATCACCCTCATCATCCACCAGTAACACCCCCCCCCCCAGCAGTAGCACCCCCATCATCCATCAGCTCATGTTACTACCACAGGGGGGTAGGGGGAATGGGGAGGGGGTGTTGCTGGTGGATGATGGGGGTGCTACTGCTGGGGTGCTACTGCTTGGGTGGCTGGGGTGCTACTGCATCCCAATCATCCACCAACACCCCATTATCCACCAGCAACACCCCCCCCCCCCCCAGCCGTAGCACCCCCATCATCCACCAGTAACACCGCCCCCCCCAGCAGTAGCACCCCCATCATCTGTCAGCTCATGTTATTACCACAGGGGGGTAAGGGGAATGGGAAGGAGGGTGTTGCTGGTGGATGATGGGAGTGCTACTGCTGGGGTGCTACCTCCCCCCCCCCAGCAGTAGCACCCCCATCATCCACCAGCAACACCCCCCTGTGATAACAGCAGTAGCACCCTAACCATTCAGTTTGTAGGCCTGCGCACACCCCGCACCAATTCATCAGCGACACCCCCAGCGCCCCCTTTTCTCCCTGGCAGTACTAGTATTGACTTACCAGGGTCAGGTACACCGCACTAGCTACGTAGGTAGGCGAAGCAGGCCAAGACTCGTCGCACCAGGTCAGTGCGGATGGCGCGTCACGTCGGCGCTGCCCCCGGGCCGCTGACGTCACCTGATGCTGACCCCTGCTTTACCGGTGTCTGTGAGGTACTTCACAGATACAATGAGTACGGGGGGCAGCGGGAAAGGTACGGGGAGGGGGCCGTGGCCCGCAAAATATCGCACAGTACAGGAAGGGGGCAAAATTTCGGTACGCGGGCCGGGAGTTTGAGACCCCTGAGATAGATGATAGATAGATATGAGATAGATAGATAGATATGAGATAGATATGAGATAGATAGATATGAGATAGATATGAGATAGATAGATAAGAGATAGATATGAGATAGATAGATAGATATGAGATAGATAGATATGAGATAGATAGATAGATATGAGATAGATAGATAGATATGAGATAGATATGAGATAGATAGATAGATAAGAGATAGATATGAGATAGATATGAGATAGATAGATATGATATAGATAGATAGATATGAGATAGATATGAGATAGATAGATAGATAGATAGATATGAGATAGATAGATATGAGATAGATAGATAGATAGATAGATAGATAAGAGATAGATATGAGATAGATAGATATGAGATAGATATGAGATATGAGATAGATAGATAGATAGATAGATATGAGATAGATATGAGATAGATAGATATGAGATAGATAGATATGAGATAGATAGATATGAGATAGATAGATAGATATGAGATAGAGAGATATGAGATAGATAGATAGATATGAGATAGATAGATAGATATGAGATAGATAGATATGAGATAGATAGATATGAGATAGATAGATAGATAGATAGATATGAGATAGATAGATATGAGATAGATAGATATGAGATAGATAGATAGATATGAGATAGATAGATATGAGATAGATATGAGATAGATAGATATGAGAGAGATAGATAGATAGATATGAGATAGATAGATATGAGATAGATAAATAGATAGATAGATATGAGATAGATAGATAGATATGAGATAGATAGATATGAGATAGATGGATAGATATGAGATAGATTAATAGATAGATAGATATGAGTTAGATAGATAGATAGATATGAGATAGATAAATAGATAGATAGATATGAGATAGATAGATAGATATGAGATAGATAGATAGATAGATAGATATGAGATAGATAGATATGAGATAGATAGATATGAGATAGATAGATAGATAGATAGATAGATAGATAGATAGATAGATAGATCTGGTGCTTACCATATTTGCTGGGAGGACGGACAGCTTGGATTGTGGGGATCTTAATACACAGATCTTTGAAGATAAAGAAATAAACAGTAATAAGGATGGTTGTTCTATATAGACAATCTGTCTTTCTTTTACCTATACGTACTCTATTACTGCTCATCGAGGCTGCAAACAAAGACCTGTCATCTGTGTTATATTTGGGGAGACAATCAGGGCCGGATCATCATTGGCGCTCATGGAGCGCCTGTTACGGGCCCGCAGGGGGCCCCCACTCCCGGCCCCATGCCCGCAGGGGGCCCCGTCACATTCGGGACATCCCTGTTTCACAAAAAATCTTTTCAGGACACAAGGGTGTCCCGGCGGTTACCTCTTTGCGGCGGCCCCCGCGTTTACAATAAAAACGCAGGGGCCGCCGGGAAGTAGCGCACGCAGGGACATCACTGAAGTCCCGTGCGTGCGCCCATAGAAGAGCAGAGCAGTGAGGAGGACGTGAGCTCATGGTAAGTGACCAGCGGCACGTCATCTTCAGTGTTCCGACCTTCGCTCCTTTGGTCCCGGGACCTACTGCTATGGCCCATAGGCTATAGCAGTAGATTGTGACCCCGGACCAGTGGGGCGGTGATCGGAACACTTAAGTGGTACAGTAAACAGGCATACAGCCTCCAGCCATACACTTCATATGGCTGAAGGCTGTATGTCTGTGGGGGACCTATACTGCACCCAATGTGGGGAGCTATACTGCACCTAATGTGGGGAACTATACTGCACCTAATGTGGGGAACTATACTGCACCTAATGTGGGGGAACTGTACTGCACCTAATGTGGGGGAACTGTACTGCACCTAATGTGGGGGAACTGTACTGCACCTAATGTGGGGGAACTGTACTGCACCTAATGTGGGGGAACTGTGCTGCACCTAATGTGGGGGAAACTATACTGCACCTAATGTGGGGGGAACTATACTGCACCTAATGTGGGGGAACTATACTGCACCTAATGTGGGGAGCTATACTGCACCTAATGTGGGGGAACTATACTGCACCTAATGTGGGGAACTATACTGCACCTAATGTGGGGGAACTGTACTGCACCTAATGTGGGGGAACTGTACTGCACCTAATGTGGGGGAACTGTACTGCACCTAATGTGGGGGAACTGTACTGCACCTAATGTGGGGGAACTGTGCTGCACCTAATGTGGGGGACTATACTGCACCTAATGTGGGGGAACTATACTGCACCCAATGTGGGGAGCTATACTGCACCTAATGTGGGGAACTATACTGCACCTAATGTGGGGGAACTGCACTGCACCTAAAGTGGGGGAACTGTACTGCACCTAATGTGGGGGAACTGTACTGCACCTAATGTGGGGGAACTGTACTGCACCTAATGTGGGTGAACTGTACTGCACCTAATGTGGGGGAACTGTGCTGCACCTAATGTGGGGGAACTGTGCTGCACCTAATGTGGGGGAACTGTACTGCACCTAATGTGGGGGAACTATACTGCACCTAATGTGTGGGAACTATACTGCACCTAATGTGGGGGGAACTATACTGCACCTAATGTGGGGGAAACTATACTGCACCTAATGTGGGGGAAACTATACTGCACCTAATGTGGGGGGAACTATACTGCACCTAATGTGGGGGAACTATACTGCACCTAATCTGGGGGAACTGTACTACACCTAATGTGGAGGAACTGTACTGCACCTAATGTGGGGGAACTGTACTGCAAACCTAATATGCAGGGACGTATACTGCCATCCTAATGTGTGGAGACTTATATTGCCAACCTAATGTGGGGGAACTACAACCTAATGCGGGGGAACTATACAGCCAACCTAATATGGAGGAACTATACTGCACCTAATGTGGGGGAACTGTCGCGGGGGGGCATCATAATGAAATGCTCCGTCTTCCAGGCAGCCTTAATCTGGCCCTGGAGACAATCCTGACCCCTGGGTACTCCTCGGTGTGGAGCTTTATGGGGTGAAGTCACTGGCAGGTATAGGGTTCCAAAGCGACCCCCACCCAAATAAATAGACATCTGTGTACTGTAGGTTGGCGCTGATATTGCTGTTAGAGTTAACCCTATCACTGTCATGCCCTGCTGATCCCGGAATGTTCTGGCCCGTATAATAGATTGCTTATGGTACCTCTCTTGGAGGGACAGCTCAGGAGCCCTTGTAATACTTACCCTGGGATTTACACTTATTCTTGTTGAAAGCAGCCACCACCTCGTAGTATTTTTCTTCATACTGTTCGGATACCTCAAGCGTATTGTTATATTCTATCGTAACAAATACATCACTTGTGGCGGTCACCAAATCATTACCGAACCTTCAAATGACACAAAGAAAAGTGGAATAATTAATAAAGAACCCAATACTGACCCCATGGTGGCTCATGTTCTGGGGCCTCCTCCACCCTGTGGGTTCAGGGAGCCTTCACAAACCAGTCACTCATCCTCAATCTATATAGGAGCTCTCCTGGGAAGGGCCAAACCACCTGGGAACACTCCCAAAAATTTTGGACAGGGTTTGCCTAAGTCTTCCCTTACTGTGGGTCATGTAGCGGGGTTGTCCCACCATACTCAGGACTGTTGGCAAGATCTAGCTCTCCATGAAGGACATTTGTACTGTATATGTAGAGTATACACTCCTCATCTATAGGACCCCCACCATAAGAAATGGGGATCCCCAGAAGGCCATTCCAAAATCCTATCCAGCCTTAAAGGGGTAGTCGGCCCCTAGACAACTTATCCCCTATCCAAAGGATAGGGGATAAGATGTCTGATCGCGGGGGACCCCAGCGATCTCGGCTGCGGCACCCCAGATATCCGGTGCACAGAGCGAACATCGCTCCGTGCCTGATGACTGGCAATGTGGGGCAGAGACTCGTGACGTCACGGCCACACCCCCTCAATGCAAGTCTATGGGAGGGGGCGTGACGTCCGTCACGCCCCCTCCCATAGACTTGCATTGAGGGGGTGTGGCCGTGATGTCACGATGTCACGCCCCCTCCCCTAGACTTGCATTGAGGGGGTGTGGCCGTGATGTCACGATGTCACGCCCCCTCCCATAGACTTGCATTGAGGGGGTGTGGCCGTGGTGTCACAATGTCACGCCCCCTCCCATAGACTTGCATTGAGGGGGTGTGGCCGTGATGTCACGATATCACGCCCCCTCCCATAGACTTGCATTGAGGGGGTGTGGCCGTGACGTCACGAGCCTCCGGCGCTACACCCGATGCTCTAACCGAACGTAGGGTGCAACAGGGAGATCACGGGGGTCACCAGCGATGGGATCAGACATCTTATTCCATATCCATTGGATAGGGGATAAGATGTCTAGTAGTGTTGAGCTCGAATATTCGCAATTCGAATATTTATTGTAAATTTCGCATATTCGCGAATATGGCGGCGAATATAGCGCTATATATTCTCAATTACGAATATTCGTAATTATTTTATTTTTTTTCTCCCCACAGAACACATCCCAGTGATCTCATCCCTCCCTGCTTCCCGCTTGTGGTCAAACGAAGGCTCCTATTTACTGTATTAGGCTGGAGAGCGAATTTAAGCAAATATGAGGCTATGCGAATATTCAAATATTCGCAATTTACATCCCAAAAGAATATTAGGAGATGGATAGATAGATAATATAGGTAAGATAGTTAATTTTTTGCATGCGAAAATAACCATGAATATATCGAACATGCGAATTTCGCGAATATAGGATGAATATTCGTCCATATATTCGCGAAATATCGCAAATTCGAATATGGCCTATGACGCTCATCACTGATGTCTAGGGGCCGAGTACCAAATGGCCAAGCTGTAGGCTTATAACTTGGAGATCGTAAAGCATGGCGGGGCACAGCCCCCTCTATTCAAATGAAAGAGAGACCATATCTTACAAAGGAAAAAACAAGCTAAACTGTAACTTTTAAAGGGGAACTCCTTTTTTTTTTTTTTTTTTTTTTTTTTTTAATGAACTGGTGCCAGAAAGTTAAACAGATTTGTAAATTACTTCTATTAAAAAAAAATCTTAATCCTTCCAGTACTTATTAGCTGCTGAATACTACAGAGGAAATTCTTTTCTTTTTGGAACACAGAGCTCTCTGCTGAGGTCATGACCACAGTGCTCTCTGCTGACATCTCTGTCCATTTTAAGAAAAGGATACAGATAGGATGAAAACGACCTTAGCAGCAGGCGCTCAGGATCCCAGAGGGAGTGGTCACACTCAGGTCATAAAGTAGCAAAGTGCAGCAACTTTATTTGATGTACGGCAATAAAACAATGACGCGTTTCGGGGTGAAACTACCCCTTCATCAGATTGGATGTACTACAGTTAATCTGATGAAGGGGTAGTTTCACCCCAAAATGCGTCATTGTTTTATTGCTGTACATCAAATAAAGTTGCTACACTTTGCCACTTTATGACCTGAGTGTGACCACTCCCTCGGGGATCCTGAGCGCCTGCTGCTAAGGTCGTTTTTATCCTATCCGTATCCAGTTTACCCACAGGACACCATCCGGTGGCACCTGGGACCTTTGGGCTGCTTTTGCCAACCCCCTACGGGGTGATACGCATATTTCCTATATGCTCAAGGTGAGCGGCTAATTTATAGAGCCTGCAAGACCCCCTCCCACAAAGGAAAATCCCCCCCCCCCCGTATCCATGGCAATGCACGAGGCGCCGTCCTCTGGTCTTTTTCTTCTTTTTACTTTTCTACATTTTAAGAACCGTCCAGAGTAGGAGAAAATCCCCATAGAAAACATATGCTGCTCTGGACAGTTCCTAAAATGGACAGAGATGTCAGCAGAGAGCACTGTGCTCGTGATTCAGCAGAGAGCTCTGTGTTCCAGAAAGAAAAGACTTTTCCTCTGTAGTATTCAGCAGCTAATAAGTACTGGAAGGATTAAGATTGTTCTTAATAGAAGTAATTTATAAATCTTTTTAACTTTCTGGCACCAGTTGATTAAAAAAAAAAAAAAAAAGTTTTCCACCGGAGTACCCCTTTAAAAATGTATACTAAAAAAGGCCAGATACAAACAGTAGATAAAGTGATATATCCAAGGGAAATATCCATTACGGGAGACTTTAGACAGTGGGCTCTATAGGGGGAGATTTATCAAAACCTGTACAGAGGAAAAGTTGCCCAGTTGCCCATAGCAACCAATCAGATCGCTTCTTTCATTTTGCAGCGGCCTTGTTGAAAATGAAAGTAGTGATCTGATTGGTTGCTATGGGCAACTGGGCAGCTTTTCCTCTGCACAGGTTTTGTATTCCCTATTACAAAGGGCGATTATTCGCGATTATCGGCCACACATCTCCGTAATAAGGGATGTTAGGCCGACAAATGATGGAAGGAAAGGGTCCTGTCAGGATGATGGTCAAGCCTTGTAATAGGCTCTGTAAGCTAACGCTGATCTACAACATGGCACGTTGGCCCATCTAAAAGGGCCCTATATGCCAGGTCATTTCTGCTCAGGAACCTAACACTTGAATTAGGGTTATCTGTTGGTTGGAATTGATTTTCAGGGGTAAATCTGGTCTGACCCACTAGGCACAGTGGTCTCGAACCTGCGGACCTCCAGATGTTGCAAAACAACAACTCCCAGCATGCCCAGCATTGATGTGATGTCCCAGTACGGGATATGCATCTCACAGTCCTGTCAGGTTGAGTCCCTGCACGTTCCCCAGGGATCACCTACACTGTACCCCTATAATCTGCATAGGTGTCTATTATGTGTAAAGGACCTTTGATATGGTCACATGGGTATTGATCACATGATAATGGATGTCACATGTTAAAGTCCAATGTTTTGTTACCCAGAGAGCACCAGGTGACCAGATGACCCGCAGCTAGCCTATGGGCTCCTTGCACAGCCACCCTTTATAAGAGGGGGAGGAGCTGTAATCACTTTCTTCCACCAAAATCTCTGTATTTGAGGTCAAGTCCAGTCCAGACGTCTCAGAGCCAGTGTCCAGCACATCTGGAGGGGTCAAGCCTAAATTACAGCCACAAGTCAGTAAGTCAAGTCATCTCTGTCTGCTGTCACTACCTACAGTCAAGTCAAGTCTATTATAGTCAGCGTGGCTGTCCTAGAGTCTGTCAAAGTCACTACAAGTCCCAGCAAGCTGCGAGGTCCCCGTTGTTACTGGTCACCTCTCTGGGATCCTGGCCTAGATGTAAAGACTATTACCATCTGTCTACCTCAGTAAAGCTACCGTTAACCCTAACCTGGCCTTGGACTCTTATTTGCCCTGCCTAACCAGGACTAGTGGTGCTACCGTTCAGGTGGTTCTCGGTTAAAACGATGTTCTGGCGTCACGAACATTTAGGGGTTAACACCCTCTGCCCCTGGGCTACAACATCTGCCCCATACACCTCATCTTCACTCCCCGTGGCTCACCACATTGACTTAGGAAATTAAGGAGGAGCCTTTGTTGGATCACCTCAGTTAGGACTAACCATAGCAACTAGGCTGGTAACAGGGTCCCTAAAGTTGGGTTCCAGAGAAGGACCATCGATTTTTAGGGCAATAAATCAGCCTGGGCATAGAGATTTTAGTAATAGAGAATACCAGGGACAGAAATAGGCCCATAGAGCCTACTATCTAAAGTCTCCCCTATTGTTTTAGCTTATTTGGCCTTTGATTTGGACAAAGTAACTTGTATCTTTTGGTCTGTGATGATAAAACAGGGGCCACCATATACATGTATCATTTTTTTACACTCACCTATAACTTGTTAGTTTGTGATATCCATTAGTTTCATTGAGTATTAATTCCATCTGTAGAGCAAAAGAAGAAGAAATTATAGGGTGGATTTTTACCCCAAAATCCCCATTACATAGTTTACATAATGGGTGACTTACCATGGCATTATACTCCATTTCAAAATCGGTTTGGTTACCAGTGTAATTCAATGTTAAAGTCGCCTCCATTTTGGCTTCAAAATTCGCTCCTAAACATAAATATAGCAAAATGAATTGGCATAGAATGATCCAACCACTGGTGTAGAATAGCACAACTATTGGCATAATGTAGTGCAACCATTGGCATATAAATGCCACAACCATTGGCATGGAATGATACAACCCTTGGCATGGAATGATACCACTATTGACATAGAATGGCATAGCTATTGCTGCGAAATAACACGAAAATTGGTGTGGAATAGTTGAGCTGTTGACATGGATTTCTGCAAACATTAGCATAGAATGGCACACATATTAGCATAGAATGACACAACTATAGGCATGGAAATACACAAGCATTGGCATAGAATGGCACATACTGTCCATAGGAATATAATGGCACAGTATGGCACAACCATTGCCGTGAAATGATTCAAACATTAGCATAAAATAACACAACTCTTGGCATGGAATGACACAAACATTGGTATGGAATGACACAACTCTTGGCATGGAATGACACAAACATTGGTATGGAAATCCAAAGCTATTGGTATGGAATGGCACAAACATTGACATGAAAAACCGCAATGATTGGCATGGAATGGTATAACTATTGGCATGGGATGGCTTACCTATTTCAAGGCTGTCTAAGATGGTTTGACACTGAGCTCCCTGGGTAAACACAGGACAAATACACTTAATTCCATCAGAGACCCCACCATTCAGACATTTCACTGAAAAACAAAATAAGACAAGATCAATTTTAACACCAGAAGAAAGAAACGTCGATGTAGGAGAATGGGCAGAAGATAGTCATGTTAATGGATAGTCTAATGGACTTCGACTTCTAGTGCTCAACATTTCCTTAAAATATGGACCCTCTATAAATGTCTTAGGGTGAATTCTGATAACATGTTTTCACTGCACAGGATTGGACTGGCTCGCCAGAGTATCAGGGGGATCCCCTAGTGGGCTCAGGCTTTGACTCAGTAGAAGACCAAAAAAGGACCAGTAAAACACAACCCCATTTGGAGATAACTGTAGCCGATCACTAACCACTAGGGTGATTTTCCTATATGATGATCACAAATAACTATAAGATCCTATTCTTTATATTTTCTATATTTGCAATAAGAACAAAGATTAACAGTAAACACATCCATGTTCCGTATAAATAAGAAGCAGGGCTTCAGAATCATCCCCCCTGGTGGACCCAAGAAACCAAGACTAACACTGGTATGGAATGGGTTTCTAATACTTATATGGCAAAGTATACCATATATACTCGAGTATAAGCCTAGTTTTTCAGCACGATTTTTCGTGCTGAAAACGTCCCCCTCGGCTTATACTCGAGTGAACTCTCCGCCTGTCAATCCCTTCTCAGTGGTCTTCAACCTGCGGACCTCCAGATGTTGCAAAACTACAGCTCCCAGCATGCCCGGACAGCATCGGCATGCTGGGAGTTGTAGTTTTGAAACATCTGGAGGTCCGCAGGTTGTAGACCACTGCGGCCTTCGTCATCATCCAGACCCCCCCCCCCCCCCCTTTAGTTTTCTACTCACCTCCCCTCGGTGGGAAGGAAGGGTGAGCTGGTCTGTAAGGTCCCTGCGCATGAACGTCCCTGTGCGTCGTCGTCAAGGCAACATCACTAGTCCGGGGCCGGCCCAGAGCGCTGAAGAGATGGACAGCCTGGAACGACTAACCCTCTCCACCGGATGGTCCCTGCAGCATAGATGGCCCAGACCAGCTCATCCTTCCTTCCCACAGAGGGGAGGTGAGTAGAAAACTAAAGGGGGGTCTGGATGATGATGAAGGCCGCAGTGGTCTTCAACCTGCGTACATCCAGAGGTTTCAAAACTACAACTCCCAGCATGCCCGGACAGCCATCGGCTGTCCGGGCATGCTGGGAGTTGTAGTTTTGCAACATCTGGAGGTCCGCAGATGTTGAAGACCACTGATGAAGGGATTAACAGGTGGTGATTATGTATTTCCCACCCTAGGCTTATAGTCGAGTCAATAACTTTTCCTGGGTTTTTTGGTTGAAATTAGGGGTCTCGGCTTATATTCGGGTCGGCTTATACTCGAGTATATACGGTATATTGTTGACTTGTTTCCATGGGATCACCTCATTTGGTAGACCTCCTAATTTCCTAAGGGTAATGTTCTTTTGACTTACACCTGCCTTACATGCCTGACTGTAGACTTCAGATCACCACAACATTTTCCACCATGATCGGTGATGGTATATTGCTGGAATAGACAATGACTGACTAGGGAAGGTTTTCAGAAACCTACTGATTTCTGAACCCTACCGAAGGGGACCACAGGACCCCCATTTATATTTTCTCCAATATCTATAGTATATGCCATAGTTGTCTCATTGGGGGAGTCTAGACATCGCAACCCATCCATCCAAAGACCCCATCCCTGCTATTCCATAGCATCTAGAAGTGCAACACAGATACAATCGAGTGAAGGCATCCATGTTGCTCTTCTTAAACAGTACCAGCTTAAATATTTCCTTAAAGGAAAACTGTCAGCTTTCTCCCCCCGCACTAACCAGCGGTACTGGCTGGTAGTGCGGGGGACGCTGATCAGTTTGATCCTTACCGTGGACATTCCCAGCTTAGATAATAACTCACCGCGATGAAGAGAAGCTCCATTGAGACAATCGTTATTCCTGTAGAGACCACTACAGGACAGATGTGGTATTGCATGGCCACCTTACTAGCTAATGAGTGGGATTCCTCCATTGCAGTCACTCTCTGTATTACACATGATGGTCTCCTCTATAAAATTTTATATACCCTAAGGTTGTCAGGTTCAGCTCTGCTTCATATAATGCTCCAATTATAAAACTCCCCTTTAAATAGTCCTACTGAAAATGCAAGGTGATGGTGGAATCTGACAGGATATCAGGACGTGGGACCTTTTTGCCCCAAGTTCCAAAGTAAAAAAATGTCTCTGACGTCAAATGACGACAATGGCGCTGTGGACGTCTATGTTTATGTGTTTATTACAGGCCATCGGCAATAATGTAGATAGCAGGGTAATGTAGATAACAGAGATTAGTGGAGTTTAACATAATACAAAACATAAGAGACGGGCAAAGTGATATACGACGGAGGGACAATACACTTACGTGGGTCTGTTGTCGAGGTCGCTGTCCACACTTTAGTTACTACAAAATAAGAGGAGATGTGGTGACTGGATCACAATGCTAAAGTGTGGTGCGAATGCAAAGAAAGACACAAAATAAAATACTAAATAGCTAAAAATAAAATCAATGTTTCACCTATATCAAAGACGTTTATAGCGCAGTATGGATGCACAGTGTCGGTTCCAACATGGGGTAAAGTTCTCACTTTATTTAGTGGCATATAAAACGCAACAACTGCAGATCTTGAAATTATAGGAGGATAATATAAGGGTCTCTGTTTATGTGTATAGGACCTCATGGTCTGGGACCACTGGAGTGCCGGAGGAGCAGAGGCAAAACCCTATAACACCCACACAAACATCGCACAAAGGATTCAGCCTATATCTGAGGAAGAAGCTCTTTTGGCTACGAAACGCTTTATATGCAATTTAATCACAGAATTTTGGAAACCAAGTCCAGTTCTGGGTTGCAGAAGGAGCAGAGGAAAACAAACACTTCACGAGAACCGGACTTGGTTTCCAAGATTTATTGAATTAAATCAATAAAATTCATATTGAGCAGCTTAACGGGTTTCGGAGCAAATGATAAGCTACTTCCTCAGATGCAGGCTGAATCCTTTGTGCAGTGTTAGTCCAGGATTTTAGAGGTTTTCCTTCTGCACCCCAGTGATCAAAGGTAGGTCCCCCTCAGACCGCCCCCCACTGTTTCAATGGCACGATCACTGTCGATCATACTATTCAAAGGGTTAAACAGTGTAAATTGAAATCTATATACAGTATATATATATATATATATATATATATTTATATATCCCTCTATATATATATATATATATATATATATATATATATATCAGGACGTGTGTATATATTGATATATAGTCCTATATAGAATGAACATACATACATACATTTCTGTTTGCTGTCAGTGAATGGAAAATGATCTAGTGTTCATACCGAAGCTGTATACATCTAATATTTCTCACTGCTGAGTGTTTGTTACAATAGCATGCAGTCTATACAATGCTCTGTAAGCTTAAACAGTCTCATACAATATAGCAAACTATGAGGACAGGAGGAGAGAGAGGTTTGAGAATGGTCCCTTTAGCTCTTCGAGGGATTGTCTAGAATAGATGCAGTGGTAAGAAGTATTGGCTCTGTACACATTATAGAGTGATATACGTTAGAGTGTAATGCATTATTACAAAACACACTTACCTGCTAGGAGGACCAAGAATTTAATCCTCGTGGAGGCAAGTGCAGGACTCATGTCTTCGGTCAGCGACTAAGAAAGTTGATCCTTTCAGTGACAGGTTGGGATCCTTGTGAATTAATGTGCTGAGACTTGGAGAATCATTACGCCTCTTATCTGTGGAGAAGCGTCATTGATGTACACATTTACTGCTGCTCCGTCCCACCTTCACGTCCACATATCGTGCTGAGGTCAAGATCCACAGAGAGATAATTTTTCCACATATAAATCCAGTTATCCATTACTTAAAGGGGTTGTTCAGAGTTTTCAAAACATTGTGCTAGGACAAGGTGGGAATTTAGAAAAAAAAACTCATGCTTCCCTATCCCGCCCACTGTTTACTCGCAGCTCCCATTTGGCTCCGTCTAGTACCCTGTTCTACTCACAAGATGAGCACTTGGTGCAGGACATGCCAGATGAAGCGATCACAGTGATTGGCTGAACCGGCAGGTCCTGTTTCGAGTGCTCATCTCTGAAGAAGTAAGAAGATGGGGGAATGGACACAGAGCCAAATGGTACCAAGGGTTGGACCAGGGCTAGATAAGTATAGGGTTTTCTTTCTGTTTAAAGGGGTTCCGAATGCTGGAGCCGGCACCGGGAGCTCGTGACATCATAGCCCTGCCCCCTCATGACGTCACGACCCCTCAATGCAAGTCTATGTCACGCCCCCTCCCATAGACTTGCATTGGAGGGGTGGAGTGTGACGTCATGAGGGAACGGGGCTATGAGGTTATGAGCTCCAGGCGCCGGCTCCAGTGTTCGGAACAGTTTGTTCCAAACGAGCAGTGAATTACCCCTTTAAACCCTGCCAGAAAATGTTGAACTTAAAGAGTACCTATCATGATCTTGTTAAATTTTATAATCCTCCCAGTCCACTGCCCCCATCATGATAAACCACCCCCTGCCTTTATTTTTATGATTTGTTAGTTTTCTCCCTTGATATTGCTCTGTATTTTCTGCTCAGTCTCTGTCAGATTCACAGACTAGGAAGGGGCGTTCCCCAGCAGGCTGTGACATCATCTGAAGCCATACAGGGGAGAACTTCCTCCCTCACCCTGCTACACACAGCCCACGGCAGTTCAGTGTGTGATGAGCTATGATTGGATAAGGCTGCACCCCCCCCCCCAACCCCTCAACACTCCAGACTGCATTTCCTGATTTTGGACTTCTGCCAGGCCAGCAGGAGTCCAAAGTCTGTGCAAGAGATGGAGGGAAATGTGCTCTGGACAAGAAGGGAGACACCTAGTGGCAGCTTTTTTAAACACAAATAAAACATAGAAAACTTCATTTTTTTTAAACAAAGCACATTAGAAAGATTATGTATTTACCATAAGGTGTGCAATAGCAAACGTTTTAATAAGAGTGCCCATTTAAGGAATTCTTCCACAGAAGTCTCTAGAGGCTTTTACGCAGAAGCCTGACAGAAGATCGGTGAGTATATTTATGGGAACAAGTGTTGCCTGGACAATGACTTTAAGCCAGTGTTTCCCAATTAGGGTGCTCCAGCTGTTTCAAAACTACAACTCCCAGCCTGCCTGGACTGCCTATCATGTCACAGAAAAAAATAATGCTTCTATATGTTACTCACTAGGTCATGCAGATGCTTTACATGTCTATTTTATGTGTCTAGTTTCTGTATTTGGCTCACAAATTCCTCTGCACTGATGCTCACTCATTCTGACATCCACTGTTTAGGAAGGGGCATGTCCGAAGCAAGCACCGAGTCTGTCCTCACTCACCATGCATTCACTTCCTCTCTGAGTCTGCTGTGCAGGGTCTCTTCATCCAATCACTGCTGGCTGCTCTGTAACCCCCTCCTCCCCTTTCATGCTGCAGTCTGATAGGACAGAAGTGTGCACAGAGGAGAGCTAGTCCCGCCCTCACTTCCTGGAGCTGTGCTTCAGCTGGGACATGGATGATGTTCTGGACAGTATGGGGACCTCTAGTGGTCTTTTTTTTTTTAATAAGCCATGATTTCTATAAAAAGGAGATAACATTTTCATATAAAGTATGTATTAAAGGGGTAGTCCAGTGGTGAAAAACTTATCCCCTATCCTAAGGATAGGGGATAAGTTTGAGATCGCGGGGGGTCCGACCGCTGGGGCCCCCTGCGATCTCTCTGTACGGGGCCCCGGCTCTCCGCCGAGATAGCGGGTGTCGACCCCCGCACGAAGCGGCGGCCGACACGCCCCCTCAATACATCTCTATGGCAGAGCCGGAGATTGCCGAAGGCAGCGCTTCGGCTCTGCCATAGAGTTGTATTGAGGGGGCGTGTCGGCCGCCGCCTTGTGCGGAGGTCGACACGTCCCCTTCCCGCCGGCTGTCGGGGCTCCATACAGGAGATCTCGGGGGGCCCCAACGGTCGGACCCCCCGCGATCTGCAACTTATCCCCTATCCTTAGGATAGGGGATAAGTTGCTCACCACTGAATCACCACTGGACTACTCCTTTAAAGGCCAATGGGCTGTATTTGTGGGAGGGGCTGGACACTACATAAACCCCGGGCTCCTGTACCTCGGGGCGGGTGCGGCGTTATTGCAGTTTCCTTGTGTGGCTGCAAGTGAGCTCACTCGTCTCGTCACTTCCTGTTTCCTGTTTCCTGCTCCGGCGTTCGGCTTCTGTGATTTCCACGTCAGGTGCGAGGCAGCGCGTGGAGGGTAAGTGCCGGCTTGCCGGCATCTTGTAGTTGTTTTACGGGCCTTGTTAGGTAGGCACCGGGATCCGTGTCCCGCTCCACTATCTGACCAGGTATACCACGTTTTTTCGTCATCTTACTCGGTGTTGTCCGTTCATGAGGTGCGGTGCATGGTAGATCGGGGGGTTATTTCATTAAAAGACAGTTTATAGGAAGGCATTGTTTTTATGTTCGGTTTGTGTTTATTTATTGTTTGCCACCGCATAGCTGCGATTCATTTGCGCGCCCCAATGTAGGTGGGTCTATTTAGGGGTTTTTGGCGCTACTGCCATATGAGAGATGGCTTTGGCTCCCGCAGCCGGGCTCACATAGTTAGACTGTTGTTATGTCACATCAAAGGCAGCCTTTGATACAGTTTTACGTTGGGTCAAACAGGGGTTAATCTACTTACGAACATCCACCAGGTCGGTTTTACCAGATCTGTGTTGGATTCTGCAGATAAAATTAGTACACTGTTGTAGGGGTTGCTGGAGGATTATGGATTACTTAAAGTGGGGACAACGTTACTCTGCATTGTGACTGACACGTTTCTTCAGAGCAAGCATATATGTTATTTCTGTTTGATAATTCAGTTTGTGTGTATACATATAGAGTCGGTTGGTACTGGATTCAGGTGCTTCGTTGAAGTGGTTCATCCTTGTTGGTTCAGCTACAGGTTACCTCGGGTAGGTTTATATGGTTTTAGGTTACATTTGATATCTGTCGGGCTTACGTATTGTTGTTGCTGACACGTCTTCAGAGCAAGCAATAGAGATAAAAAAAAAAAAGTATATATATATATATATATATATATGTAGATTAAAAAAAAAAAAAGGTATGGATATGTGTATATATATATTATATTATTTATGCTCGTGTGGGTTTATAGTTATGGTTTTACATAGGTGTGTGTATATGTATGGGTATGGGTCAGACAGGTATATGCGTATGGTCTAGGTATAGGCATGTGGGTGTGTACATGTATATGCAAATATATGTGCGTATGTGTTTGTATCGGTATGTATATATGCAGGTGGAAAATATATATGTATATATGTATATGTACATGTTCATGTGAGTAGTAGAGCACACTATATATGTGTATGCGGATGCAGATGTTTATAACTACTCGGTCACCTGACTCTTCTTCAGGTTTTCGATACGTTGTTTTTTTTTTTTTCTGTCTCGTTTTACGTAAATTGGTTATATCTTGACAATGACATGACACGTTGTTGGGTCTGACGGAAATCTTGTTTGGTGTAGTCATGCTTATATACCAGCAGTTATCCTTAGTAATTGCCACGAGTGATATGTCATTTCTAGCTACGCACGTTATGTAGTTATATAGTCAAAATTTCTCATTACCCTGTTGCCTGACTCGTTCCTTCAGCTCGAGGGTTGTTTTTACTTGGTTTGTTGTTACTGACTCATCTTCAGAGCAACCTCATTGCGGCATGTTCTGGTTGGCAATCTGACACGTTTTTCAGATCGATTTTCAATCTCTTTATTTATTTGCATTTCGTTCACGCATATTTCCATTTACGGTCAAGTTTTCTCCTTAGTAATTGAAGGTCCAGTGTCATTGGCCCGGACAGGTACCTACTCAAGCATGTCTCATGGGTCAGATATCGAGGAGTCTTTGTCCGTCTTGGATACCCCATCCAGGGCATCTGAGGGGGGCGACGCTCCCTCGTATCGAACATGGACCATCCCAAAACTGATGGAGGAACTCAAGAAACGTGGGGTTCCTTTTCCGGCTTCCGGCACGAAAAGCCGAATTATATAAGCTACTGATGGCTGACCCATTGCCAGGAACGAGTCAACAGCAGGATCCTGTAACAGCTTCCCTGGGACAGTTGCATGCCTTAATGGCGACTATGGTGGACTCTTTATCAACTGTGCAGGCTAGGTTGGACAGTCTCGAGAGCAACAATGCCCAAAGGCCAGCAGCAGGTGTCCTGGTGCCTGCCGTAGTCCCTGATCTAGCTGCTACCAGCATGCAGGTGGCAGTGCCTGTACCAGGGTGCAGTTCGGATTCAGGTAGGGGGTTTTTGCCACCTAGGGTGGCGCCAGCGTATTTCGTTCCTTCCAATGTGCGTAAGGACATTTTGGAGGGAAGGGATGTCAATTTGGCATCTTTGCTCATTGCCAGGTTGAATAGGAAATTATCTTTTCCTGAATTTATTGTGGCGTTTAGCATGTTCAGGGATGTAATCTGCTCGGCAAAACCTCTTAGGAGGGAGGAATTGGATATTTACCTATTTAACATGGCAGACCTATGTAACAAATATGGAGGGGCCTACTTTTACGATTATCACAAGTCGTTTTCGGCAAAGGCAGCGGCGGCATTTGCGCAACATGGTTACTCGTATGACTGGTCCAAACTGGACACGGAGCTGTTTTGCCGGCATTTTGCGGGGCTTAGGGCCCCGTCATGCGCTCTATGTCAATCTATATCACATGCCACGGCATGGTGCAATTTAGCGCAGGAGGAGGCTTCAGCAAGTAAACCAGGCACTTCACATGCTGGTAACAGGGCCACAGAATCAGTTGACAAGTTGGGCAAACCAGTAAGGTTTTTGGGTAAAAACCAAATTTGTAATAATTACAATTTAGCTACATGCAATTACAATCAGTGTAGACTGTTACATGTTTGTCTTAAGTGTTTTCGGGCTCACCCCCGTTCACTGTGCTCAATAAAAGGTGGTTCATCATATTTAGGTGTCATACAGATGCATGTCTTGAGGGGGTATCTTGAACTTCATCCCAACACAGAATGGGTAAATTGGCTCTTGGATGGTTTCAGCAGCGGTTTCCACACGGGATTAGTAGCTCTACCGCAATCCACATATGAATGTAATAATTTATTATCAGCGGCAAATGACCCTATGTCAGTATCAGAGTTGCTGGATAGGAAAGTAGATAAAGGTTACATGATTGGTCCTTTTCCAGTACCTCCATTTCAAGCTTGGCGGGTTAGCCCCATTGGTATTGTCTCAGGAAAGTTCAGTAACAAAAAACGGTTGATCTTCGATCTGTCAGCACCTCACGGCTCTGTCATACCCAGCATTAATTCTTTGATCCCCTCAGATGAGTTTACTATGAAATATTCTTCCGTTGACCAAGCAATCCAGATGTTGCTAACGTTGGGTACAGGGGCATGGTTGTCCAAGGTAGATATAATGGATGCTTTTAAGCTGTTGCCAGTAAAAAAGGATCTTTGGCAGTGGTATGGGGTGAAGTGGCAACAACTGTATTATTTTGCAGTAAAACTTACATTTGGTTCTAAATCCAGTCCATGGCTCTTCGATCAGTTAGCTTGCGCTTTGCAGTGGATTTTACAGCACGCTGTCGGCTGTAGCAACGTTATTCATTATCTTGATGATTTTCTGTTGTTAGAGCCACCTCAGCAAGTTCTGTGGCAGTTGGGAAAGACACTTGAGGTTTTCAGTCAGATAGGAGTTCCAGTTTCTCCCGCTAAGGTGGAAGGTCCGACCAAGGTTCTGACTTTCCTAGGGATAATTTTAGATTCTAACAAAATGGAGCCCTGGTTGCCTTCAGATAAACTGTCACGTATCCGAGACATGGTTAATAAGTTCGTCAGGTCCCGTGTCACGAACAAAGCAGAGTTGCAGAGTCTTTTAGGTATGTTGGCTTTCGCCATGAAGGTAATTCCTCAGGGCAGGTCCTTCATTTCTAGGTTGTTAGAATTGGTGGCCGCTGCTCCGCTTCAGGACAGCATAGTTCACCTGGGTCATTCAGCCATGTCGGATCTGCTCATGTGGCAGCAGTTTTTGGCAAACTGGAAAGGGGGTGTCTCTCTTTGTGCCAGTTGTCGGTTCCGATTCTCCCCGCATATTCACAGACACCTCATCCAGCGTGGGCTTTGCTGCTATATGGGGTTCACGATGGATAGCTAGCGGCTGGCCAGGGCAGGTTTATGTTATTCCTGGTTTTACGGACAGCTCCGCTACATTTGAAATCGTCCCCATAGTGGCGGCAGCTCAGGTTTGGGGGAGTACTGGTGCAATAGGTCGGTGATTTTTGTTTGCCACAACTCGGCCACTGTGGACATCGTCAACAAAGGGAGATCTAAGTCGGCAGAAGTGATGAGGTTTTTAAGACGTTTAGTTTGGATCGCTTTACAATTTAATTTCCATTTTTTGGCTGAACATATTGAAGGTAGTAGAAACATAGCAGCTGATGCGTTATCTAGGCTAAAATTTGATGTTTTCTTTGAGGTAATGCCGGGGGCAGATACGCGAGGGTGTCCAGTACCACAATTTCAACTTCTCAGCATGGATTAGGTATTTATAAACAACTGGCTCGGAAGCTAATGATGAGCTCGTTAGCTCCTAGCACTGCTCGAGTGTACAATCTTGCGTGGGACATGTATACCAAATTTATAGCAGAGTTTTCTAATTCTGCTGAAGATTATGTTTCTAATTTAGTTTGTTTTATTACATTTTGTCATTATACCAAGAAGTTTTCGTTTAATACTATCAAAGTATACTTGGCGGGTATTCAGCACTTCCTGTCCATGGAATATCCAAGCAGGCCTTCACTTTTTTCTGTACAGGCGATAAAGTCGGTGCTGCGCGGTATTCGCAGCACCCCAACTGTCAGGGCAGGGGTTAGGTGGCCCATTTCAGGTGAGATATTCCGTAACCTATCGGATTTATTGGACACAGCACCTCTGGGTTTTTTACGTAGTATTTTGATTAAATCGGCCATGTACTTAATTTTTTATGGTTTTCTCAGGCCTGGAGAAGTCACAGCTAATTCAGCTAAGGGCAGGCCAGTTTTGAGGCAACAGTTGTCGCGAGTTGGAGACAGATATGTTTTATCTCTGCTAAGTACCAAGACATCCAAATCAGAGGTTTTGATTACCTATTTTTCCTCGGGCAACAAGTGGTGCCCAGTAAGGGTCTTGGATCATTTCATGACTATCACATGCGGGGTGGGACCCGAGGTGCCTTTGCTGGCAGTAGGTGGTTTGCCTCTGTCAACTAGTCTTTTCACTAGTTCTATTCGCTCTCTACTCACCATGCTAGGCCTAGATCCGCAGAAATTTTCTGGCCATTCCTTCAGGATAGGTGCGGCATCGGCCGCGTCAAAACACAAGGTGCCCGCCCATGTCATAAAGAGGTTGGGTAGATGGAAGTCGTCTTGTTACGCTCGATACATTCCAAACCCCGAGAAAGAAATGTCAGATGTGTTTAAGTTGTTAGTTTTGTGAATTAATAAAGGTCATTATATTTATCTATTCTGGCTTGTCTTTTTGCCCTCTATAGGCGGGCCCTCATCTCATGCGGTTATGGCACACCTCAGACCGCTGTTAGTATAAGGTTAGGTAAGTTCATATCCATTATGGGAAGCCTTGACCACAAGTATTAAAGCCCAATGGGCTGTATTTGTGGGAGGGGGTGGACACTACATAAACCCCGGGCTCCTGTACCTCGGGGCGGGTGCGGCGTTATTCCCACCCAACCCTCCATCATTTATCATATTTCACAACAGGGTATGCCCTCTATAGGCGGGCCCTCATCTCATGCGGTTATGGCACACCTCAGACCGCTGTTAGTACAAGGTTAGGTAAGTTCATATCCATTATGGGAAGCCTTGACCACAAATTAGGTTAATACGTCCCCAAGATGTCCAACATATAAAAAGATTTTGATTCTGACATTGCCCATTTAAGTTTGTCCTCAATCAAGCACAAGTCCAGTCAGTACCTACTAATCAGTCACCAGTAAAATCTTTCTCACGTTAGTGTCAAGTCTAAATTTAAAGAACTACAACAAGTCACATTATTCCTAAAGACTGCGACAGGGACATTTCACCGGCTGAGTTTATTAAAGTGTCAATCAAGTGTCTGCATCCTTAATCTGCATCTCCAGTACTGTTCGCTTTATTCCTGGACCTGTGACTCAGTAAAGTTAAGGGGTACTCCGCCTCTAGACAGCTTATCCCCTATCCAAAGGGGGCGATCTCGGCTGCGGCACCCCAGACATCCGTTGCACAGAGAGAACCTCGCACTGTGACGGATGACTGGCGATGCAGGGCAGAAGCTCATGATGTCACTGTCACGCCCCGCTCATGACATCATGCCCCCTCACATAGACGTGCATTGAGGTGGCATGGCCGTGACATCACGAGCCTCCGGCGCTGCGCCCGATGCTCTAAATGAATGCAGGGTGTAGCAGGGAGATTGCAGGGGTCTGCGGGGCTCCGTTTACATCCGACCCTAAAACAGGTCAGATGTAAACTGCTACTATCGGGTCCCGAAGGCTTCCATTCACTTGTATGGGGTCCATCGGTGATCCGGTAATTTTACAGGAATTTAGCGGAGGAAATAAAAATTGTGCTTGCACATCAGCAATGTGAACGAGGCCTAACCTGATTTCTACAGAAATTGTCACATCTGTAGCACAGCAGCTATGTGTGAACAATGTGGGGAACTTTTGCTGTGCTGTATCCTGTGTCGTCCCAGGAGAAGTTAACTAGAAAGTCTCCAAAGTGTGCGAAAAGCTGCACCCCCTCCTGGCAGAAGAACTAAGACTATGTTGCAACAAAAAGGACCGCCCCCTTGTTTTCCAGGGGATAGGCTGAGTG
The DNA here is from genome assembly GCF_029499605.1 of Hyla sarda. Taxonomy (NCBI): domain Eukaryota; kingdom Metazoa; phylum Chordata; class Amphibia; order Anura; family Hylidae; genus Hyla; species Hyla sarda. The sequence goes on along the minus strand of NC_079192.1, from coordinate 23,272,189 downwards.
ACCTGTCATGTGAGGAGCTCAGACCCCACCTTCTCCATGCTGCTCGGGCTCCTTACATGACAGTACGCTCAGCATATCACTGGCTAAGGCGGGACGTCGCTGCGGCCGGCGATACGCTGATTGCAGTGTGACGTTCCAAGCCTAAGAACAGGAAGCAGAGGAACACCGGAGGAACAGGATGCCGATATCAACGCAACAAGGGGATGTAGGAAAGTGAGTTAAAGTTAGATTTTTTTAGTTTTTGCAGTCCGGGCACAGGGGAAGTTAAAAGTTTTGCGCCACAGTTCCCCTTTAAAAACACAAACAGGTATGAATACAAGTCAAGAAAAACTAGACAATCATAACAAGGCAAAAAGCCAAACAAAGAGATCATGATTAAAAAGCCATGGCTATACAAAGTGTGAACAGACACAGAGTGAATTGACCCGAGCCTCTAACTCTTACCTGACCAGAGAGCAACATGCACAGCCTGTCCAGGTGCAATTATTACCCTGGCATTCCTGAAATATACTCAGCATACCATGTCACCACGCCCACGCCATGAGTTGGAGGTCCATCCATCACAACCCTAGATGTCCAAACTCACTTGGATCATGGAGATGACAGCGGCAGCAGGACACCGTCGTCCTGGGGAGGGATTAGGACAGGCGGTTTGGGCCCTACCATTACGAACAAAACCTCGAGCATTTTGTATATACTACCTGTCAGTCTGTTTAGTATTTATTCCTACAATATATATATATATATATATATATATATATATATATATATATATATATATTTTTTTTTTTTTTCCTTATGGCTCAATGGCCCTATTTATTTATTTTTATTTTTTTCAAGAAATTGTGACTTTTTGTTTGCCGTTTCATCACCTGTGTGTTTCTGCTTACAAGTAAATTATCCCCTGCGTGTTTCTCCTTCCAAGTCAGGGTTTTGAAAAACAAAGTGTGTACAAGGTATAGGGAGATGTCTTTAATGCCTTGAGTTTAGCACATACAGTATGTACACAAATGACAGTAGTCAGTCAGAAAAAAATAACTTTAGTCAGAAAAGTCAAAGTCTAAGTCCTCTATGGTGCATTAGGTGTACCACAGGAGTTGCACCTCCTAGTTTGTTTGTGCACTACTATTATCAGAAAATGTATTGTCAGTTTCATATTTATTGTGCCAGTACGTACTATGGACATTGTCGTAACTTTCTTCAAAAAAGAGCACTAAATTTGTCTTTCTATGGTTACAACGGGGTCAGTACTTTCCTCAGGGAGAGGACACCACTTCTGGTGTAAGACGGAGATTCAAGTAGGCCAAATAGCACTCCACGGGCTCCTGGGTAAAAAAATATGCAAATCAGCTCATCACACCACAGGTAGTGTGTTCTGCAAACAGCTCAGGCTTCATGTAAGAAATCTCAGAACTGATTGGGATTTATGCCAAGCCAGAACTCTCTCCAGAAGGAAAGAGGACCCATCTGCAGACAGCTGTTTCGGGGGGGTTTGCCTCTCGTCAGTACAGAGCAGGGTTATCTCGCTTGGCTGAGGTGAGAGGCCTGTGACTAGTTAAACGGGGTCAGTACTTTCCTCAGGGAGAAGACACCACTTCTGGTGTAAGACAGAGATTCAAGTAGACCATATAGCACTCCACGGGTTACATAGTTACATAGCTAGTACGGTCGAAAAAAGACATATGTCCATCAAGTTCAACCAGGGAATTGAAGGGTAGGGGTGTGGCGCGGCGCGATATTGTGGAAGGGATGGGATTTTATATTTCTTCATAAGCATTAATGTTATTTTGTTCCATGAATGTGTCTAATCCTGTTTTAAAGCTGTTAATTGTTCCTGCTGTGACCAGTTTCTGAGGTAGACTGTTCCATAAATTCACAGTTCTCATGGTAAAGAAGGCGTGTCGCCCCTTGAGACTAAACTTTTTCTTCTCCAGACGGAGGGAGTGCCCCCTCGTCCTTTTGGGGGGTTTAACCTGGAACAGTTTTTCTCCATATTTTTTGTATGGGCCATTAATATACTTATATACGTTTATCATATCCCCTTTTAAACGTCTCTTCTCAAGACTAAACAATTGTAACTCCTTTAATCGCTCCTCATAGCTAAGATGTTCCATGCCCCATATTAGTTTAGTCGCGCGTTTCTGCACCCTTTCCAGCTCCACAGTGTCCCTTTTATGAACAGGCGACCAAAGCTGAACAGCATATTCCAGGTGAGGCCGTACCAATGCTTTATAAAGGGGGAGTATTATGTCCCTGTCCCTTGAGTCCATGCCTCTTTTGATACATGACTATATCCTGCCGGCTTTGGAAGCAGTAGCCTGACATTGCATGCTATTCTGTAGTCTGTGATCTACAAGTACACCCAGATCCTTCTCTACCAGTGACTCTGACAGTTTAATCCCCCCTAAGACATACGACGCATGCAGGTTATTAGTACCCAGATGCATAACTTTACATTTATCCACATTGAACCTCATTTGCCAAGTGGATGCCCAGACACTTAGTCTATCCAAGTCATCTTGTAACTTATACACATCCTCTATAGACTGTACCGTGCTAAAAAGCTTGGTGTCATCTGCAAAGATAGAAACAGAGCTGTTAATACCATCCTCTATATCATTGATAAATAAATTAAACAACAGCGGTCCCAGTACTGAACCTTGGGGTACACCACTAATAACCGGGGACCAATCAGAGTATGAATCATTGACCACCACTCTCTGGGTACGATCCATGAGCCAGTGTTCAATCCAGTTACAAACTAAAGTTTCCAAACCCAAAGACCTTAACTTACCTGTCAGACGTCTATGAGGGACAGTATCAAATGCTTTAGCAAAATCCAGAAACACTATATCCACAGCCATTGCTCTGTATACACAGCCCCCCTCTATATACACAGTCCCCCCTCTATATACACAGCCCCCCTCTATATCCACAGCCCCCCTCTATATCTACAGCCATTCCTCTGTCAAGGCTTCTACTCACCTCTTCATAAAAGCAAATTAGATTGGTTTGACAACTTCTATCCTTAGTAAACCCATGCTGGTTATCACTTATAATACAATTATCCCCTATGTATTCCTGTATGTAATCCCTTATAAGTCCTTCAAACAATTTACCCACAATGCACGTTAAACTTACCGGTCTATAGTTTCCTGGGGAAGACCTAGAGCCCTTTTTGAAGATTGGCACCACATTCGCCTTGCGCCAGTCCCTTGGCACAATACCAGACACCAGAGAATCTCTAAATATCATGAACAAGGGTACAGATATTACTGAACTTACCTCTCTAAGAACTCTTGGGTGCAATCCACCTGGCCCTGGGGATTTGCTTACATTTATATTACTTAACTTACCTTGTACCATCTCTACATTAAGCCAGTTCAGTACATTACATGATGTGTTACCAGCACTGACCTGGCCAATGTCAGCTCCTTCTTCCCTTGTATATACAGAACTAAAGAACCCATTCAGTAGCTCCGCCTTCTCCTGATCGCCCGTGACTCCCCATTATCATTATTAAGGGGTCCTACATGCTCTGTCCTTGGTTTTTTTGCATTTATGTATCTAAAAAATTTTTTAGGATTAGTTTTGCTTTCTTTGGCCACCTGTCTCTCATTTCGAATTTTTGCTGTTTTTATAACATTTTTACAGATTTTATTAAGCTCTTTGTATTGTTTAAATGTTATCGCTGACCCATCAGATTTGAATTTTTTGAAGGCTATTTTTTTGTTGTTTATTACTCTTTTAACATCATTTGTCAGCCATGTAGGATTTAGTTTTAATCGTTTATAGTTGTTCCCCTTTGGTATATATTTAGCTGTATAGTTATTTAGAGTTGATTTAAAGATGTCCCATTTACCTTCTGTATCAGTATTTGAGAACACCTCCCCCCAGTCTATGTCCTGTAGTGCAGCTCTCAGCCCAGGGAAATTTGCCTTTTTAAAGTTATATGTTTTTGCCTTCCCCGTCTGCAATAAATTAAGGAATTGTCGCCCCTTTGTAGTTTTAGCCAACCCCGGACCCCAATCTATATCTGGATAGTTAAAATCTCCCATTATTACCACTTTACCTGCCCGGGCGGCCCTCTCTATTTGTTTATACAGCCGACCTTCTATCTCTTCAGTGATATTAGGGGGTCTGTAGATTACCCCAAATATTATTTTTTCAGTATTTCCCTCCTTTTGTAATTCTACCCACAGTGATTCCACCTCCTCAGAATCATCACACACTATGGCATCGTTCACACTGACTTTCATACCACTTCTTACATACAGACAGACTCCACCACCTTTTCTGTTCATTCTATCCTTGCGAAACAATGTAAACCCCTGCAGATTAACAGCCCAGTCATGTGAGGAGTCCAGCCATGTCTCAGTGACCCCAACTATATCAATATGTTCCTCCAGTATCAAGGCCTCAAGCTCCCCCATTTTATTTGCTAGGCTTCTGGCATTTGTGAACATACACTTTACATTTCCATCCTTTATGTTATTGGGGTTAATGGGATTCAAGGGTGTAAGTTTTATTTTCCTATGAAGCCTATTCCTATTAACTATTCTAACCCCTCCCTCCGCTCCACCCCCAGGTACATTTATAATTCCCACCTCTCTATCTATACTATCTTCCCCCTCTTTGCTGTAGGTTCCCTCCCCCCAAGTCCCTAGTTTAAACACTCCTCCACCCTTCTAGCCATCTTCTCCCCAAGCAAAGCTGCACCCTCCCCATTGAGGTGTAGCCCGTCCCTACGGTAGAGCCGGTAACCGACTGCGAAGTCAGCCCAGTTCTCCATGAACCCTTCCTTCCTACACCAGCTTCTGAGCCACTTGTTTACCTCCCTGATCTCCCGCTGCCTCTCTGGTGCGGCTCTTGGTACTGGTAGTATATCAGAAAATACTACCTTAGAGGTCCTTGCCTTAAGCTTGTGGCCTAAGTCCCTGAAATCATTTTTAAGGACACTCCACCTGCCTCTTACTTTGTCATTGGTGCCAATATGTATCATGACTGCTGGGTCCTCTCCAGCCCCGCCCAGCAACCTGTCAACCCGATCCGCGATGTGCCGAACTTGTGCGCCAGGCAGACAACACACTGTTCGGCGATCCCGGTCTTTGTGACAGATCGCCCTGTCTGTCCCCCTAATAATTGAGTCCCCCACCACTAGTACCTGTCTGGCCTGCCCTGTACTCCTCCCTCCCTCCTTACTGGAGCAGACACCCCCCTGGCGGTCAGAGGCGGTATCCTGCTGCAGTTCTGCTAGCTCTGTAATGGCATCCCCCTCATCTGCCAAGTGGGCAAACTTGTTGGGGTGTGCCAGTTCAGGACTAGCCTCCCTGACACTTTTTCCCCTACCCTGCTTTCTAACTGTAACCCAGCTAACTGCCTGACTGTCCTGCAACTCCGTCCCACTGTCCTCCCCCACCTCTACTCCCAAGAGTGCCTGCTCAGTGAGCACGAGACTCCTCTCCATGTTGTTAATGCTTCTCATTGTTGCCAGTCACCCCTCTAGATGCAGGATCTGGGCTTCCAAATGGACAACTAGCACACATCTCGCACAACAATATGCACCCTCAAACTGTGTTCAAGGATTGCATACATTGAACAGGATGTACATTGGACTGCATTTTCCAACATGGAGGCCATCTAGTTATGGGGATTTCACAAATGTATAGGCAAAAACAGACAGTCAAAATTTACAACCAATTTAACTTTCCCCACCTCCATTCTAGTACTGCAGACTGCCTACAAGTGTGTCTACCAGAGCTTGTACGGATAGTGACACATTTATGGACCCCTCTATTCTTTATCTAAACTCATTGAAAGCTTGTCATTGACATTTACGTACCTTTGCCACAAGGACTCTCATATTGTTTGCACTACTAAGTTTTTATGCTTTTATATGCTTAAATTCTTTTATATGCTCAAACTTTTCCGAACCCTGGAGCTGGCGCCGGGAGCTTGTGATGTCATAGCCCCGCCCCCTCATGATGTCACGCCCCGCCCCCTCAATGAAAATCTATGAGAGGGGGCATGACAGCTGTCATGCCCCCTCCCATTGACTTGCATTGAGGGGGTGGGGCGTGACGTCAATAGGAGGCGGGGATATGACGTCACAAGCTCTCGGACAGTTTGTTCCTGAGGAAAAAATTATAAACGGGGATCAGGAAAAAGCAAATATATTAAACAAATTCTTCTCCACTGTATTCACCAAAGAAAATGACAGGTGAAATACAGCGAGAAAAGGTAAACTCCCCAGTAAAGGTCACCTGTCTAACCCAGGAAGAAGTAGAGGTTGTTACGCCGAGCGCTGCGGGTCCCTGCTCCTCCCTGGAGCGCTCGCGGCATTCTTCTGTGTGCAGTGCCCCGGTCAGACCCGCTGACCGGGAGCGCTGCACTGTTATCACCGGCGGGGATGCGATCCGCGTAGCGGGACGCACCCGCCCACGGGTCGCATCGCAATCATCTCACCTGCCCCGTCCTCCTGCTGTTCTGTCCCGGCGTGCGCGGCCCCGCTCTCTAGGGCGCGCGCACGCCGGCTCTCTGAAATTTAAAGGGCCAGTGCACCATTAATTGGTGCCTGGCCCAATCAGTACCTACACCTGCTAACATATAAAAACCCACTTCCCCTTCCTGTCCTTGCCGGATCTTTCTGCGGTAATGGATTGGCCTCATCCCATTGGCCTGCGAGCAATCCAAAGATTTCTCGGATTCGCAAATTACTACCGTCAATTCATTCCTCACTTCTCCACCATCGTTGCTCCTATTGTAGCACTGACTGAGAAAAATGCTAATCCGAAATCCTGGCCGCCTCAGGCAGAGGAAGCCTTTAACCACCTCAAAGCCGCCTTCTCCTCTGCTCCAGTCTTGTCCAGACCTGATCCTCAGAAGCCCTTCTTCCTTGAGGTTGATGCCTCCTCCGTTGTAGCCGGAGCTGTTCTCCTACAAAAATCCGCTAAAGGAAAAAATGTCACTTGCGGATTTTTCTCAAAAACCTTTTCACCTCCAGAGAAAAATTATTCCATCGGAGACTGTGAACTGTTGGCTATTAAGATGGCCCTTGAGGAGTGGAGACATCTTTTGGAAGGATCCCTTCACCCCATCACCATTTATACAGATCACAAAAATTTGTCTTATCTCCAATCCGCCCAGCGGCTAAATCCTCGCCAGGCTAGGTGGTCGTTGTTTTTTGCCCGTTTCAACTGTCTGATCCATTTTCGTCCTGCAGACAAGAATGTCAGAGCCGATGCTCTATCTCGTACCACCGATGCCTCTGAAGTCGAGACCCTTCCTCAGCACATCATTCCCCTGAGTGCCTGATCTCTTCTGCTCCTGCTTCTCTGGTACCTGTCCCTCCAGGAAAGACTTATGTTCCTCCCCGTCTTCGCCTCCGGATCCTCAAATGGGGCCATTCCTCCCTTCTGGCTGGTCATGCTGGAATAAAAAAGACCTTACAATTGATTGCCAGACACTATTGGTGGTCCTCCTTGGAAAAGGATGTGACCGATTTCGTACGAGCCTGTACAGTATGTGCACATGATAAGACCCCTCGTCAGAAGCCTTCAGGTCTTCTCCATCCGCTGCCGGTGCCTGAACAGCCTTGGTCTCACATAGCCATGGACTTAATCACTGATATTCCTGTATCCCATGGCAACACTGTCATCTGGGTGGTTGTTGATCGTTTTTCCAAAATGGCTCACTTTATTCCGCTTCCAGGCCTTCCTTCTGCGCCACAGTTGGCGAAGAAATTTTTTCTGCAGATTTTTCGTCTTCGCGGGCTTCCCACGCATATCGTCTCGGATAGAGGCGTTCAAATTGTGTCTAAATATTGGAGAGCTCTCTGTAATCAATTAAAGATCAAATTAAATATCTCGTCCTCCTATCACCTCCAATCCAATGGACAAGTGGAGAGAGTAAACCAGATTCTTGGTGACTACTTGCTACATTTTGTCTCCTCCCGGCAAGATGATTGGGTCGACCTTCTGCCCTGGGCTGAATTCTCGTACAATTTCAGTCTTACGCCAAATCCCCATTTTTTGTGGTGTACGGCCTTCACCCTCTGCCCCGCATCGCCCCCCCTCCCCATTCCCACTTCTTCTGGAGTTCCTGCCGTGGATGAAGTAACCCGGGACTTCTCCGCTATCTGGAAGGAGACTCAAAAGTCGCTCCTACTGGCCTCGTCTCGAATGAAGAGACATGCAGATAAAAAGAGAAGAATTCCTCCTGTCTTTCTCCCTGGGGACAAAGTGTGGCTCTCTGCCAAATACATACGCTTTCGTGTCCCTAGCTACAAGTTGGGTCCTCGCTACCTCGGCCCTTTTAAAATCAAGAATCAAATTAATTCTGTCTCTTACAAGCTTCATCTTCCCTCTTCTCTTCGCATTTCTAACTCTTTTCATGTGTCTCTTCTCAAACCTCTTGTGCTTAACCGCTTTTTCTCCCAAGGTTACTCTTCCTGCTCCTGTTTCTGGCTCCTCTGATGTCTTCACTGTCAAAGAGATTCTTGCCTCCAAGATCGTCCGAGGTAAAAGATTTTTTTTAATTGATTGGGAGAATTGTGGCCCTGAAGAGAGGTCCTGGGAACCTGAGGTCAACATTTTGGACAAGGAGCTTGTCCGCAGATACCTGGGCTCCAAAAAGAGGGGGAGACCCAAGGGGGGGGTACTGTTACGCCGAGCGCTCAGGGTCCCTGCTCCTCCCCGGAGCGCTCGCGGCGTTCTTCTGCGTGCAGCGCACCGGTCAGACCCGCTGACCGGGAGCGCTGCACTGTTATCACCGGCGGGTCGCATCCCAATCACCTCACCTGCCCGTCCTCCTGCAGTTCTGTCCCGGCGCGCGCGGCCCTGCTCCCTAGGGCGCGCACGCCGGCTCTCTGAAATTTAAAGGGCCAGTGCACCATTAATTGGTGCCTGGCCCAATCAGTACCTACACCTGCTAACATATAAAAACCCACTTCCCCTTCCTGCCCTTGCCGGATCTTGTTGCCCTAGTGCCCTGAGAAAGTGTTTTGTGTATCCCAAGCCTGTGTACCCAGACCCTTGCCGTTGCCCCTGACTACGAACCATTGCTGCCTGCCCAGACCTTCTGCTATGTCCTACCTTGCTCTTGCCTTGTCCCTGTGTACCACGCCTGTCTCAGCTGTCAGTGGGGTTGAGTCGCTATCGGGTGGAACGACCTGGGGGTTACCTGCCGCTGCAAGTCCATCCCCCTTTGCTGCGGGCTCTGGTGAAAACCAGTAATCCCTTAGATTCCGTTCCCCTGGTACGGCCCACGCCATCACCTCACTGAAACAGAGGATCCACCTCCAGTGTCCTCTCTGCATTCCAGTCCGGATCCTGACAGTGGTCATCTGTCTAACCCAGGAAGAAGTACAGTGTCGCCTACAAAAAATCAAAATAGACAAATCATCAGGCCCAGATGGCATTCACCCCGTTTTCTAAAGGAATTAAGTAATGTAATAGAATGACCCCTATTTTTAATATTCAGGGACTCTATAGTGACAGGGACTGTTCCCCAGGACTGGCGCATGGCAAATGTGGTGCCAATATTTAAAAAGGGGTCAAAAGGTGACCCCAGGAATTATACATCTGTTAGTTTAACCTCTGTTGTATGTAAATTGTTTGAGGGTTTTCTAAGAGATGCTATTTTGGAAGTTCTTAATAAAAATAAATGTATGATTCCGTATCAGCATGGATTTATGAGGGATCGGTCCTGTCAAACTAACCTGATCAGCTTTTATGAGGAGGTGAGCTCTAGACTGGACCAGGGGGAATCACTGGATGTCGTATATCTGGATTTTTCCAAAACATTTGATAAGGTGCCACATAAAAGATTGGTGCATAAAATGAGAAGGATTGGGCTGAGGGAGAATGTGTGCAAGTGGGTAAATAACTGGCTCAGTAATAGGAAACAAAGGGTGGTTATTAATGGTACTTATTCTGATTGGGTGACTGTTACTAGGGGGGTACCACAGGGGTCAGTCTTGGGTCCTATTATATTTAATATATTTATTAATGACCTTGTAGAGGAGTTGAATAGTAAAGTAGCAATCTTTGCAGATGATACTAAACTCTGTAAAGTGGTAAACACTATAGAAGACAGTGCAATGTGTATGTTACGCCGAGCGCTCCGGGTCCCCGCTCCTCCCCGGAGCGCTCGCTACACTCTCGCTACTGCAGCGCCCCGGTCAGATCCACTGACCGGGTGCGCTGCGATACCGCCTCCAGCCGGGATGCGATTCGCGATGCGGGTGGCGCCCGCTCGCGATGCGCACCCCGGCTCCCGTACCTGACTCGCTCTCCGTCGGTCCTGTCCCGGCGCGCGCGGCCCCGCTCCCTAGGGCGCGCGCGCGCCGGGTCTCTGCGATTTAAAGGGCCACTGCGCCGCTGATTGGCGCAGTGGTTCTAATTAGTGTGTTCACCTGTGCACTCCCTATGTATACCTCACTTCCCCTGCACTCCCTCGCCAGATCTTGTTGCCCTTGTGCCTAGTGAAAGCGTTCCCTTGTGTGTTCCTAGCCTGTGTTCCAGACCTCCTGCCGTTGCCCCTGACTACGATTCTTGCTGCCTGCCCCGACCTTCTGCTACGTCCGACCTTGCTTTTGTCTACTCCCTGATACCGCGCCTATCTTCAGCAGTCAGAGAGGTTGAGCCGTTGCTGGTGGATACGACCTGGTTACTACCGCCGCAGCAAGACCATCCCGCTTTGCGGCGGGCTCTGGTGAATACCAGTAGTGACTTAGAACCGGTCCACTAGCACGGTCCACGCCAATCCCTCTCTGGCACAGAGGATCCACCTCCTGCCAGCCGGCATCGTGACAGTAGATCCGGCCATGGATCCCGCTGAAGTTCCTCTGCCAGTTGTCGCCGACCTCACCACGGTTGTTACGCCTAGCGCTCCGGGTCCCCACTCCTCCCCGGAGCGCTTACGGCGTCTCTCTCTCCGCAGCGCCCCGGTCGGTCCCGCTGACCGGGAGCGCTGCACTGTCTTGGCCGTCGGGGATGCGATTCGCACAGCGGGACGCGCCCGCTCGCGAATCGCATCCCAGGTCACTTACCCGTCCCGGTCCCCCGCTGTCATGTGCTGGCGCGCGCGGCTCCGCTCTCTAGGGCGCGCGCGCGCCAGCTCCCTGAGACTTAAAGGGCCAGTGCACCAATGATTGGTGCCTGGCCCAATTAGCTTAATTGGCTTCCACCTGCTCCCAGACTATATCTGATCTCTGCCCCTGCACTCCCCTGCCGGATCTTGTTGCCTTAGAGCCTTGAGAAAGCGTTTACTGTGTTTGTCCTTACTGTGTACTTGACCTCCTGCTATTGCCATATTGACTACGATCCTTGCTGCCTGCCCCGACCTTCTGCTACGTCCGACCTTGCTCCTGTCTACTCCCTTGTACCGCGCCTATCTTCAGCAGTCAGAGAGGTTGAGCCGTTGCTAGTGGATACGACCTGGTTGCTACCGCCGCTGCAAGACCATCCCGCTTTGCGGCGGGCTCTGGTGAAAACCAGTAGCAGCTTAGAACCGGTCCACTAGCACGGTCCACGCCTATCCCTCTCTGGCACAGAGGATCCACCTTCTGCCAGCCGAATCGTGACAACGGTGGTCGCCCAGCAGTCGCAACAGATAGCGCAACAAGGCCACCAGCTGTCTCAACTGACCGTGATGCTACAGCAGCTACTACCACAGCTTCAGCAATCATCTCCTCCGCCAGCTCCTGCACCTCCTCCGCAGCGAGTGGCCGCTTCCAGCCTACGACTATCCTTGCCGGATAAATTTGATGGGGACTCTAAGTTTTGCCGTGGCTTTCTTTCACAATGTTCCCTGCACTTGGAGATGATGTCGGACCAGTTTCCTACTGAAAGGTCTAAGGTGGCTTTCGTAGTCAGCCTGCTCTCTGGGAAAGCTCTGTCATGGGCCACACCGCTCTGGGACCGCAATGACCCCGTCACTGCCTCTGTACACTCCTCGCCAGAAGCCTGCTGGTCTACTTCATCCTCTGCCTGTCCCCGAACAGCCTTGGTCTCTGATTGGTATGGACTTTATTACAGACTTACCCCCATCCCGTGGCAACACCGTTGTTTGGGTAGTCGTTGATCGATTTTCCAAGATGGCACATTTTATTCCTCTTCCTGGTCTTCCTTCAGCGCCTCAGTTGGCAAAACAATTTTTTGTACACATTTTTCGTCTTCACGGGTTGCCCACGCAGATCGTCTCGGATAGAGGCGTCCAATTCGTGTCAAAATTCTGGAGGGCTCTCTGTAAACAACTCAAGATTAAATTAAACTTTTCTTCTGCTTATCATCCTCAATCCAATGGGCAAGTAGAAAGAATTAACCAGGTCCTGGGTGATTATTTACGGCATTTTGTTTCCTCCCGCCAGGATGACTGGGCAGATCTTCTACCATGGGCCGAATTCTCGTACAACTTCAGAGTCTCTGAATCTTCTTCCAAATCCCCATTTTTCGTGGTGTACGGCCGTCACCCTCTTCCCCCCCTCCCTACTCCTTTGCCCTCTGGTTTGCCCGCTGTGGATGAAATAACTCGTGATCTTTCCACCATATGGAAAGAGACCCAAAATTATCTCTTACAGGCTTCATCGCGCATGAAAAAGTTTGCCGATAAGAAAAGAAGAGCTCCCCCCATTTTTTCTCCCGGAGACAAGGTATGGCTCTCCGCTAAATATGTCCGCTTCCGTGTTCCCAGCTACAAATTGGGACCACGCTATCTTGGTCCTTTCAAAATCTTGTGCCAAATTAATCCTGTCTCTTACAAACTTCTTCTTCCTCCTTCTCTTCGTATCCCTAATGCCTTTCATGTCTCTCTTCTTAAACCACTCATCATCAACCGTTTCTCTCCCAAACTTATTTCTCCCACTCCTGTCTCCGGTTCTTCGGACATCTTCTCTGTAAAGGAGATACTGGCCTCCAAAAAGGTCAGAGGAAAAACTTTTTTTTTAGTTGACTGGGAGGGCTGTGGTCCTGAAGAGAGATCCTGGGAACCTGAGGACAATATCCTAGATAAAAGTCTGGTCCTCAGGTTCTCAGGCTCTAAGAAGAGGGGGAGACCCAAGGGGGGGGTACTGTTACGCCGAGCGCTCCGGGTCCCCGCTCCTCCCCGGAGCGCTCGCTACACTCTCGCTACTGCAGCGCCCCGGTCAGATCCACTGACCGGGTGCGCTGCGATACCGCCTCCATCCGGGATGCGATTCGCGATGCGGGTGGCGCCCGCTCGCGATGCGCAGCCCTGCTCCCGTACCTGACTCGCTCTCCATCGGTCCTGTCCCGGCGCGCGCGGCCCCGCTCCCTAGGGCGCGCGCGCGCCGGGTCTCTGCGATTTAAAGGGCCACTGCGCCGCTGATTGGCGCAGTGGTTCTAATTAGTGTGTTCACCTGTGCACTCCCTATGTATACCTCACTTCCCCTGCACTCCCTCGCTGGATCTTGTTGCCCTTGTGCCTAGTGAAAGCGTTCCCTTGTGTGTTCCTAGCCTGTGTTCCAGACCTCCTGCCGTTGCCCCTGACTACGATCCTTGCTGCCTGCCCCGACCTTCTGCTACGTCCGACCTTGCTTTTGTCTACTCCCTGATACCGCGCCTATCTTCAGCAGTCAGAGAGGTTGAGCCGTTGCTGGTGGATACGACCTGGTTACTACCGCCGCAGCAAGACCATCCCGCTTTGCGGCGGGCTCTGGTGAATACCAGTAGTGACTTAGAACCGGTCCACCAACACGGTCCATGCCAATCCCTCTCTGGCACAGAGGATCCACCTCCAGCCAGCCGAATCGTGACAGGCATCCTCTACATTTCAAGGAAAGAAGGTTTCTGTCAGGATTTGGCAGGCTGGAGGTGGATCCTCTGTATCAGAGAGGGATTGGCGTGGACCGTACTGGTGGAGCGGTTCTAAGTTGCTACTGGTTTTCACCAGAGCCCGCCGCAAAGTGGGATGGTCTTGCTGCGGCGGTAGCAACCAGGTCGTGTCCACCGGTAACGGCTCAACCTCACTGCTGAGAGTGGTGTGGGACAGGAGGACTAGACAGAGGCGAGGTCAGACGTAGCAGAAGGTCAGGGCAGGCGGCAAGGTTCGTAGTCAGTAACGGCAGAAGGTCTGGTAACACTGGTAAGGGCATACACAAAACGCTTTCACTAGGCACTGAGGCAACAAGATCCGGCCAGGACAGGAAGGGGAAGTGGGTTTAAATAAGCCTGGAGCAGATGGAGTTAATTAACACTGATTGGGCCAGGCACCAATTAGTGGTTCACTGGCCCTTTAAATCTTAGAGAGCCGGCGCGCGTGCGCCCTAGAGAGCGGAGCCGCACACGCCAGGCCGTGACAGCCGGGGAACGGGACAGGTGAGTAGATTGGGATGCGACCCGCGAGCGGGCGCATCCCGCTACGCGGATCGCATCCCTGCCGGAAGTGACAGTGCAGCGCTCCCGATCAGCGGGTCCGACCAGGGCGCTGCAGAGAGGAGAACACCACGAGCGCTCCGGGGAGGAGCAGGGACCCGAAGAGCTCGGCGTAACAGTTTCTACACCAGCACAGATGGGGGTTCTTTACTGTAAGAGCAGTGAGACTGTGGAATTCTCTGCCTGGGGAGGTTTTCATGGTGAACTCTGTAAAAGAGTTGAAAAAGGGGTCTGGATGTATTTTTGGAGAATAAGAACATTGCTGGTTATGTATACTAGATTTATAGGGACAGAACGTTGATCCAGGGATTTATTCTGATGCCATATTTGGAGTCGGGAAGGAATTTTTACCTCTAGTATGAGGGTTTTTTGCCTTCCTCTGGATCAACTCAGTAGGAACTCATTAGGGTTATAGGTTATACTTGATGGACTCTGGTCTTCTTTGAACCTTATGAACTATTTTACTATGTCCTCGGTAGATTAGTTGTTTTTGGGATTGGGTCTCTTGTACGCAAAACCTGACCGAGCTGCGTATGCTGAGTCTCAGCTGCGTACATTAAAGCAAGGAAGTAGACCAGTTGAGGAATACTTCGCAGACCTTAGAAAGTGGTGTGTGACCTCCAAACGGAACACCCCAGCTTTGATTTGTCAGTTTAAACTGGAATTATCTGACACCTTAAAGGACATCCTTGACCAAGCTATGAACGCAGACGGGAGTGTTCTTCTTCCTCTACCTCTCCCTTACTCCTTTCATGTCTTAATCATCAACCTGTGCCTGAGGAGGAACCCATGCAGATAGGGTCCATCCATACCCCGGAGGAGCACAGGAGATCTCGCCAACTCTACGGCCTGTGTTTTTATTGTGGAGAGGACATACATTTCATCAGGTCCTGTGTCAAGCGTCCAAGTGGTAATCATGGAGGCCACTTAGGCGCACAGGTATGTTATGCCTCTCAGAGAACTACGCCTGGCAAGGTTCATCTGGGGGGGCATTGTTCCATCTATTGTTCAAACTGATGTAACATCTTAGAGTGTTTTAAAGCCAGTTTTGCAGCAGCCTCTGGCTGAATCACTGTGTTTTTCTTCAATTGTATCTTTAGTTGCATTCTCTTCAGGTTTTGTTTCACCGTTTCGAATAGCTTCTACGTGTTGCTTAACTGCATTCGGCTCTCCTTTAATGTCACCAGGCACTTCCATTCAGAGTTTGTGATAGAACTCTCTCTGCTTATGGATTTCAGCTTCTTGGAGACCTGGCACCAATTTGTAAATTATATCTTGCATTGTTTGTTCATGACCTATATACTATAGAGGGTGACTTTGTTGGATGACAATTCTACATGTAGGACATTTGTTATTTTCTTCCAGATATTTCACCATGCAAGTTCTACAAAAGGTATGTAAGCATTCCATTACAGTAGTAGCATTAATGAGATATCCATTGCATTCTCTTTGGTGTCTGCTGCAATTGTGGCTGTGGAGTGGCTGCTGTGGTGCCGAGTCAGAGCTCTCCGTAGATGGAGCCGCCGCTGCTTGCTGGAGGGGCTCTCACCACTGGGCACAGCACAGACACACAGGACAAAAAGAACAGCCTCGGTGTGTGTGTGTGTCTGTGCAGCTGGCAAAGCCACGGAGGGGGCAATCTGTGGGGAGGAAAAAAATTCCGTCTGGAGTTTAAAACAAAGAGGTGGAAATAGCTGAACCATGCTGAGGAAGGCCGTATGTGCGTGTGTTGATCCGGCCTGTCTGACCACGCTTTTCTGTGTGTGTTTAGTTTGTTTTCTGTTAGTTTTGTGTGCTTCCAGCTGTTCCCTGACACCTACCGTATTGTATTTTATTGTTTCGACTTTTGACTGTCCCTCACTTATTTTAGGAAGGTACCATCTTCGTGGTTGTTGACCTGTTATTTAAGATGGGTACGCAAGTAGGCAGAGACAGACGGTGTGGGCAAGTTTAGGGCTGCACTTTTCCCTGCCCAACTTGACAGTAATGCTTTAAAAAAAATAAAGGTGTGATATGAAGGTAAACACATGAGTGCAAGGTTCTCATTCCGATAAGTTGACTATTTTGTCCACCGCTGTGACATTGTGGTTTTACCATAACTAACAGCTCCCTGATGCCTTCTCCAGAACCTCTGGCAATATTCCTGAGAATAGAGGTTCAGAGACATTACTCACAAAAGATCTTCTCTCTCACATCATATTTACTAATGAATGAGACTACAATGTACAATGTGTATATTATATAAGTAACATATATCTATATAATTACTATATATTTAATCATAATTAAAATAGAAAATACAGAAATTGCACAATGCCATGAACATGCTAAACACTCATAATATGTTCCTAAGTTTCCATAAGTGTTCATACTGTTGATATGGATTTTATCAGAGACCTTGTAACTATTTTACTCCTGGCCAAATCCGTATACAGAATTTACATACAGAAGTATACCAAAGTAAATCAAACGGAGCCATTGTCAGTTTGTTTGATACTTCAAAGTTCTGCGTGCTCATCTGAGCTTTATTTCAAACCGTTCAACCTTATATCACCTTTGTAATTAACATAAGTTCCCACCCTCACTAGGGTTCTTCCAGTAACCGCTACTCGTTGGAAGGGGGGGAGCAAATAGCAGAGAGTAGAAAGGGGGATGGGCTTTGCACATTGTTAAACTTCAGGGGGCTTCAAGTCCTTTTAGGTGTTGGCCAGCAAGTTCATCTATTCGATGGTGGGGGCCAAACAGGAAAGAGCAGATGGGGGAGCAAGTAGTAGAGAAGCATGGAGTCCCCGTCCCAAAATGGACATTTTAGGTATACACATTTTAGGTATATATAAGTATACACATATACATCAATTACACTGTAACATAGGATTGTAGAATTTTTGACTACAGATAGTTCTTGGATCATTTTGGACATATATAAGACAGCATAAGGTCCACCTCGTTCTTGATGACTGGAGGTCCTGGGTGGATATTGTCAGGAAGATAGTGGCAGGATGTCATGTCCCAAGCATCCAGGATTATGACCCCTGTTCCCTTGAAGGCTGCCCTCAGTAACATGTCCAGCTGAAGAGACAACCAGTCACTGCCATATACTGACTTATAACCTGTGTTGGCTGATTTGATGATCACTGTCGTCCCAGGGCTTCGAAAAAGCAGAGATGAAATTGCTTGATGGACTCTCTCCAGCCGTTCTAAGTAAAACCTTATAGGGTAGGTGGTAAAATGAGCCCATAGAGTTAGGAGGATCACAGTGTGAGGCCCTCCACCAATCCCAGCAAAGGCAGCTGCTTCATAGTGGAGGTCAGCTACCATCATCTTGCGTCCTCTCAGGGGCCGTCCATGGGCACGCCATTGCATAACCAGACCAGCATTGGCATCTACAGCCATCAAAGGTCCTGACTTGTAGTCAACATGCAAGTCTATACTCTTGAGACCTTCAAAAGAACAGTATATATAAAAGTATTGAATAGATATTCTGTCCACATTTGAATATATATTTCAGAGATATTTCAAGGAATGTTTTGTCGTCATTTTAATGCAAAATAATTTTTTATATAACGGTGCATTTTATCTTCAGACTTGGGGTACCGCAATGGGGTCAAAGACTACCCCAATTTAAATGTAGGTAGATGGAAGGATTCTACTTCTGCTAGGATTCCTTTTCTTAATCCTCCCTTATGGATTTTTATCATATTAATGGGGCTAGCCTTTGGCTACATGGTGCACTGTGCAAAATTGCCTGACCTTTGTAATGTTGGCGTTTGGTGCTTTTGTTTATATGTTTTGCACTATTTACCCAGGAAATGTGTGGAGATGGGGAAAATTATCATGGGGGAAATTTATCATTGCATTTAGAGCTTTTTTTTGCTTACTCCGGATACACAAAATGTTGCACGTGCGCCTAAGCACTTTTTTTGTATGACTTTTGTAGATACGCATTGTAGCAAAGTAGCAAACAGCCTTACTTACGCAATTTTCAGTTATCCCTTTGCAGTGTTCGCAAATTTCTAAAGTGCGAATGTCGCACGTAGGCATAGAAAAAAGTCACAAAACGTGGCAAGTCAAAGTTGGGTCAGGCCTGGCTTACAAAACTGCCTTTCGAGAACACTTTCAAAAAGGGTCACAAAAAGTCACAACTGCGACATACAAAGGAGGAAACATACAAAGTGGTGTTCTGAAGAGATTTATTGTTTTTTTGCCTATGTGCGCCAAAATTTTTAACCCCATTGATAGTATGATAAATATGTCACACATAGGCAAAACCAAAGTAAAAAAAAATGACTTAACCCCTTAAGGAACTGGGGTTTTTCCATTTTTGCACTTTCGTTTTTTCCTCTTTACCTTTAAAAAATCACAATTCTTTCAATTTTGCACCAAAAAATCCATGAGGGATTATTTTTTGCGTCACCATTTCTACTTTGTAATGACATCAGTCATTTTACCCAAAAATCGATGGCAAAATGGGGAAAAAAGCATTGTGCGACAAAATTGAAGAAAAAAGCCATTTTGTAAATTTTGGGGGCTTCCGTTTCTACGAAGTACATTTTTAGGTAAAAATTACACCTTATCTTTATTCTGTTGGTCCATACAATTAAAATGATCCCCTACTTATATAGGTTTGATTTTGTCGTACTTCTTGGAAAAATCATAACTACATGTGCGAAAATTTATGTTTAAAATTGTCATCTTCTGACCCCCTATACATTTTTTATTTTTCTGCATACGGGGCGGTATGAGGGCTCATTTTTTGCACCGTGATCTGAAGTTTTTTAGCGGTACCATTTTTGTATCGATTGGACTTTTTGATCGCTTTTTTAAACTTATTTTTTCATGATATAAAAAGTGACCAAAAATACGCTATTTGGGACTTTGGAATTTTTTTGCGCATACACCATTGACCGTGCGGTTTAATTAATTATATATTTTTATAATTCCAACATTTCCACATGTGGCGATACCACATGTTTGTTTTTATTATTATTCACACAGTTTTTTGTTTATTTTAAATGGGAAAAGGGGCGTGATTCAAACTTTTATTAAAGAAGGGGTTAAATGATCTTTATTCATAGGGGGCTATAACACTGCACACACTGATCTTTTACATTGATCATTGTTATCCCATAGGAAACCATTGATCAATGATTCTGCCTCTTGACTGCTCATGTCTGGATCTCAGGCACTGAGCAGTCATTAGGCGATCGGACAGCGAAGTGGAAGGTAGGAGACCCTCCTTGTGTGTTCCAGCTGTTCGTGATGCTGCAATTTCACCACGGCGGTCCCGAACAGCCCACTGAGCTAGTGGTTTACTGTTACGCCGAGCGCTCCGGGTCCCCGCTCCTCCCCGGAGCGCTCGCTTCACTCTCCCCGCGGCAGCGCTCCGGTCACGTCCTCTGACCCGGGGCGCTGCGATTCCGCTGCCAGCCGGGATGCGATTCGCGATGCGGGTAGCGCCCGCTCGCGATGCGCACCCCGGCTCCCCTACCTGACTCGCTCTCCGTCTGTTCTGTCCCGGCGCGCGCGGCCCCGCTCCCTAGGGCGCGCGCGCGCCGGGTCTCTGCGATTTAAAGGGCCACTGCGCCGCTGATTGGCGCAGTGGTCCCAATTAGTGTGTTCACCTGTGCACTTCCCTATATCACCTCACTTCCCCTGCACTCCCTTGCCGGATCTTGTTGCCTTAGTGCCTAGTGAAAGCGTTCCCTTGTCTGTTCCTAGCCCGTGTTTCTGACCTCCTGCCGTTGCCCCTGACTACGATCCTTGCTGCCTGCCTCGACCTTCTGCTACGTCCGACCTTGCTTCTGCCTACTCCCTTGTACCTCGCCTATCTTCAGCATCTTCAGCAGCCAGAGAGGTGAGCCGTTGCTAGTGGATACGACCTGGTCACTACCGCCGCAGCAAGACCATCCCGCTTTGCGGCGGGCTCTGGTGAAAACCTGTAGTGGCTTAGAACCGGTCCACTAGCGCGGTCCTCGCCATCCCTCTCTGGCACAGAGGATCCACTACCTGCCAGCCGGCATCGTGACAGTAGATCCGGCCATGGATCCCGCTGAAGATCCTACACTGGTCGCCCAGCTAGCCCTAAAGATCGCCCAACGAGATCAACAGCTGGCATACTTGACCTCCGAGGCACTGCGTATTCAGTCACAGATACAGCAGCTGCAGCCGCAGATACAGCAACAGCTACAGCTGCAACTACCATCTCCTCCGCCGGCTCCTGCAACTCCTCCGCAGCAACCGGCCGTTCCTAACCCCTGCTTGTCCCTGCCGGACAAATTTGGCGTAAAGATCGCCCAACGAGTTCAACAGCTGGCATACTTGATCTCCGAGACACAGCGTCTTCAGTCACAGTTACAGCAGCTGCTGCCGCAGATACAGCAACTTCAGTCACAGCAGCTGCTGCCGCAGATACAGCAACTTCAGTCACAGCTACAGCTGCAACAACCATCTCCTCCGCCGGCTCCTGCAACTCCTCCGCAGCAACCGGCCGTTCTTAACCCCTGCTTGTCCCTGCCGGACAAGTTTGATGGGGACCGCAATGATTCTGCCACAGCCACAGTCCAGTCCTTCTTCGCTGAGGTCCGTGGTGTCTTCGAGGAGCCTGCCCGAGCTTCTTCTGCCGAGATTGCCCTGCTGAACCTGGAACAGGGTGTTTCTTCCGTTGGCGAGTACGCCATTCAGTTCCGTGCTCTTGCTTACGAATTGTCCTGGAATAGTGAGGTTCTCTGCGCGACCTTTAAAAAAGGCCTATCCAGCAACATTAAAGATGTTCTGGCCGCACGAGAGACTCCTGCTGACCTACATGAACTCATTCATCTTGCCACTCGCATTGACATGCGTTCTTCCGGATGGCGTCTGGAGCTCCGCCTGGATATGGACTTTGTTCGCACGAAGCGTTTTTTCTCCCCGGCTCCTCTCTCCTCTGGTCCTCTGCAATCCGTTCCTGTGCTTCCCGCCACGGAGGCTATGCAAGTTGACCGGTCTCGCTTGACACCTCAAGAGAGGACACGACGCCGCATGGAGAATCTTTGCCTGTACTATGCCGGTACCGAACACTTCCTGAAGGATTGTCCTATCCGTCCTCCCCGCCTGGAAAGACGTACGCTGACTCCGCACAAAGGTGACACAGTTCTTGATGTCAACTCTGCTTCTCCACGCCTTACTGTGCCTGTGCGGATATCTGCCTCTACCTTCTCCTTCTCTACTATGGTCTTCTTGGATTCCGGATCTGCAGGAAAATTTTTTTTGGCCTCTCTCATCAACAGGTTCTACGTCCCCGTGACCAGTCTCGCCAGACCCCTCTACATCTATTGTATTAACAATGAAAGATTGGACTGTCTCATGCGTTTCTGCACAGAACCCCTCCTAATGTGCATCGGACCTCATCACGGAAAAATTGACTTTTTTTTCCTCAGGTTCTTTGGCCCCAAGAAGAGGGGGAGACCCAAGGGGGGGGGTACTGTTACGCCGAGCGCTCCGGGTCCCCGCTCCTCCCCGGAGCGCTCGCTTCACTCTCCCCGCGGCAGCGCTCCGGTCACGTCCTCTGACCCGGGGCGCTGCGATTCCGCTGCCAGCCGGGATGCGATTCGCGATGCGGGTAGCGCCCGCTCGCGATGCGCACCCCGGCTCCCCTACCTGACTCGCTCTCCGTCTGTTCTGTCCCGGCGCGCGCGGCCCCGCTCCCTAGGGCGCGCGCGCGCCGGGTCTCTGCGATTTAAAGGGCCACTGCGCCGCTGATTGGCGCAGTGGTCCCAATTAGTGTGTTCACCTGTGCACTTCCCTATATCACCTCACTTCCCCTGCACTCCCTTGCCGGATCTTGTTGCCTTAGTGCCTAGTGAAAGCGTTCCCTTGTCTGTTCCTAGCCCGTGTTTCTGACCTCCTGCCGTTGCCCCTGACTACGATCCTTGCTGCATGCCTCGACCTTCTGCTACGTCCGACCTTGCTTCTGCCTACTCCCTTGTACCTCGCCTATCTTCAGCATCTTCAGCAGCCAGAGAGGTGAGCCGTTGCTAGTGGATACGACCTGGTCACTACCGCCGCAGCAAGACCATCCCGCTTTGCGGCGGGCTCTGGTGAAAACCTGTAGTGGCTTAGAACCGGTCCACTAGCGCGGTCCTCGCCATCCCTCTCTGGCACAGAGGATCCACTACCTGCCAGCCGGCATCGTGACATTTACTTTCACTTTAGACGTGGTGATCAACTTTAAACACCGCGTCTAAAGGGTTAATAGCGCGCGGCACTGTGATCAGTGCTGCACGGTATTAGCCCCACGTTATAGAAAGGGAGCGGACTCAGGGCGTACAGGTACGCCCTGGGTCCATAAGTGGTTAACACTCACTTTCCAAAGGCAACAATGATAAATCTCCCCCAATGTGTTATTTGTTTGTTTTTAATTGCTTTTTATTCGCTGTTTTGTCCTGTGTAGTCCAGGCACCATCTGTGAGCATCATGTTCCTCAGCGCGCATGCGCCATCCAATGCCTTGATGGTCCAGGATGAGCAATCTACACAGGAAGAGGAGCCCAAAGACACTTTATCAGTGTCCCCTCTGGTATTATGGTAGTCCAATCTGACTCTGCATGTACACATAATTATGTAGATGCATATTTATTCATTTTTGAGTATATTCAAATGTTGGGAGCAACAGATTTAAAGAGAATCTGTCAGCTCTAGATCATGCTCAGTGTGTCAAAGAGGCTGTGCTGGGCCATGGGATGCATGCCTTCTCTCTCCCCCACCCTTACTTACCTTGGCTGATCTGATTGATGTGCACCAAGACTCAGTGCTGGAGAATGAGCTCTTTACACAAATCATTACAGACAGGGAGGGTTAGGAAGAGAGAAGCCATGGATCCTGCAGCTCCGCATAGAGTCTCTGACAAAGCCTCATGACTGAAGATGTCTGAATAGTAAAGTAAACTTCTTACTGGAAATAAAATGCTCCAGGTATTCATACCACTGGCGTAGCGTTGAGTCACCAATCATGTAGATGTTTTTCCCTTTCAAGCAGGAGAGAGCATCCGCAGGTTGAGGAAAATGGCGACCCAAGCATGTAAGTGATGTCCAACGATCACCATAATAAAACCCAGAAGGCTGCCGAGGTTCTTGGCCACGTCTGCAGACTGAGAGGTTGGAGGTGAGTCCTACAAGAGAAGTGATAAGTGAAGAGTTAAATATTATAGTAGTTATACATAGGAGCAGTATTATAGTAGTTTTATTCTTATATATATAGGAGGCAGTATTATAGTAGTTATATTCTTGTATATAGGAGGCAGTATTATAGTAGTTATATTGTTGTATATGGGAGCAGTATTATAGTAGTTATATTCTTGTATATAGGAGGCAGTATTATAGTAGTTATATTCTTGTATATAGGAGCAATATTATAGTAGTTATATTCTTGTATATAGGAGCAGTATTATAGTAGTTATATTTTTGTTGTCAGGATTCGGCAGGCTGGAGGTGGATCCTCTGTGTCAGAGAGGGGTTGGCGTGGACCGTGTCGTTGGACCGGTTCTAAGTTGCTACTGGTTTTCACCAGAGCCCGCCGCAAAGCGGGATGGTCTTGCAGCGGCAGTAGCAACCAGGTCGTATCCACCGGCAACGGCTCAACTTCTGACTGCTGAGATAGGTGCAGTACAAGGGATGAGACAAGAGCAAGGTCGGAGGTAGCAGAAGGTCAGGGCAGGCAGCAAGGATCGTAGTCAGGGGCAACAGCAAGAGGTCTGGAACACTGGCTAGGGATAGACAAGGAACGCTTTCACTGGCACAATGGCAACAATATCCGGCAAGGAAGTGCAGGGGAAGTGAGGTAATAGAGGGAAGTGCACAGGAGAACACACTAATTAAAAACCATGCGCCAATCAGTGGCGCACCGGCCCTTTAAATCGCAAAGAACCGGCGCGCGCGCCCTAGAGAGCGGGGCCGCGCGCGCCGGGACAGCACAGACCGGGAGCGAGTCTGGTAGGCGGGTCGGGATGCGCACCGCAAGCGAGCGTGTCCCGCATCGCGAATCGCATCCCGGCTGGGAACATTATCTCAGCGCACCCGGTCAGCGGGTCTGACCGGGGCGCTGCAAATGGGAGAACGCTGTGAGCGCTCTGGGGAAGAGCGGGGACCCGGAGCGCTCGGCGTAACAGTACCCCCCCCCCCCTTGGGTCTCCCCCTCTTTTTAGAACCTGAAAATTTGTAGATAAGGTCCTTGTCAAGGATGTTGTCCTCGGATTCCCATGACCTCTCCTCCGGACCGCAATTCTCCCAATCTACAAGAATTTATTACCTCTGACCATCTTGGATGCCAGAATTTCTTTAACCGAGAAGATGTCAGAGGACCCGGAGACAGGAGTAGGAGCAACAACCTTAGGAGAGAAGCGGTTAAGGATAAGTGGTTTAAGGAGAGAGACATGAAAAGCATTGGGATTACGGAGAGAAGGAGGAAGAAGGAGTTTGTAGGAGACAGGGTTGATTTGGCATTTGATTTTAAAAGGTCCAAGATAACGTGGTCCCAGTTTATAACTGGGGACACGGAAGCGGATATACTTGGTGGATAGCCACACTTTGTCTCCGGGAGAAAAGACAGGAGGAGTCCTTCTTTTTTTGTCGGCATGTTTCTTCATCCGGGATGAGGCATGTATGAGAGATTTTTGAGTCTCTTTCCAGATGGTGGAGAAGTCCCGCGTCACCTCATCAACAGCGGGCAAACCAGAAGGCGTGGGAGTGGGGAGGGGGGGAAGAGGGTGACGGCCGTACACCACAAAGAATGGGGATTTAGCGGAGGACTCAGAGACTTTGAAATTGTACGAGAATTCGGCCCATGGTAGGAGATCGGCCCAGTCATCCTGGCGGGAGGAAAAAAAAGTTGCAAATAGTCCCCAAGAACCTGATTAACTCTCTCCACTTGCCCATTGGATTGGGGATGATAGGAAGACGAGAAGTTTAATTTGATTTTAAGCTGATTACAGAGGGCCCTCCAGAATTTCAACACAAATTGAACGCCTCTATCCGAGACGATATGCGTAGGAAGCCCATGAAGGTGAAAAATGTGCACAAAAAATTGTTTCGCCAACTGTAGCGCAGAAGGAAGACCTGGAAGAGGAATAAAATGTGCCATCTTGGAGAAATGATCAACGACCACCCAAATAACTGTGTTGCCACGGGATAAAGGTAAGTCTGTAATAAAGTCCATAGCAATCTGAGACCATGGTAGCTCAGGAACAGGCAGAGGATGAAGGAGACTGGCAGGCTTCTGGCGAGGAGTCTTGTCCCGGGCACAGACTGTACAAGCCCGAACAAAATCAGCAACATCTGCTTCCAGGGTAGGCCACCAATAAAAACGAGAGATGAGCTGGACGGATTTTTTGATGCCAGCATGGCCGGCGAGATGTGAGGAGTGTCCCCACCTGAGAATCCTGAGCGTGGAGGGACGAAGGTCTTTCCAGGAGGAGTTTGTCTGATGGAAGCTGGGGAAGCAGAGATCAGACAGTCAGGAGGAATAATGTGTTGCAGGGAGGCTTCCATTTCAGAGGCATCCGAGGAACGAGAGAGGGCGTCAGCCCTAATGTTCTTGTCAGCGGGGAGAAAATGAATCTCAAAGTTAAAACGGGCAAAGAACAACGACCACCTAGCCTGGCGAGGGTTCAGCCGTTGGGCAGACTGAAGATAAGAGAGATTCTTGTGATCAGTGTATATCATAACTGGGTATTTGGACCCCTCCAGCAGGTGCCTCCATTCCTCGAGGGCCAGTTTTATGGCCAGTAGTTCTCGATCACCAATTGAGTAGTTTTTCTCCGCCGGAGAGAAGGTCCTAGAAAAGAAACCACAAGTAACACCATGTCCGGAAGAATTTTTCTGTAGGAGTACAGCTCCAGCTCCTACCGAGGAGGCATCTACCTCCAGTTAGAAGGGTTTAGATGGATCAGGTCTGGAGAGTACGGGAGCAGAAGAAAAAGCAGTTTTGAGACGGTTGAACGCCTCTTCCGCTTGAGGAGGCCAGGACTTAGGGTTGGCGTTTTTCTTGGTTAGGGCCACAATTGGAGCCACAATGGTGGAAAATGTGGAATAAATTGTCTGTAGTAATTGGCAAACCCCAAGAAACGTTGGATAGCTCGGAGTCCGGAGGGGCGTGGCCAATCCAACACGGCTGATAGTTTGTCCGGGTCCATTTGGAGTCCCTGGCCAGAGACTAAATATCCTTGGAAGGGAAGAGATTGGAATTTCTCCATCTTGGGATATAACTGATTGTCCCGGAGTCTCTGAAGAACCATGCCGGCGGTGTTCTTCTAGGTTAGAAGAAAAAATCAAAATATCGTCCAGGTAGACCACAACACAGGTATATAATAAATCACGAAAAATTTCATTTACAAAGTCCTGGAAGACGGCAGGGGCGTTGCAAAGCCCAAAGGGCATAACCAGATATTCAAAGTGTCCATCTCTGGTGTTAAACTCGGTCTTCCCCTCGTCCCCTTCCCTGATGCGGATGAGATTATATGAACCTCTTAAATCCAATTTGGTAAAGATGTTTGCGCCACGTAGGCGGTCAAAGAGTTCCGAGATAAGAGGTAGGGGATAGCGTTTTTTTATAGTGATTTTATTAAGACCACGGTAACCAATGCATGGTCGTAAGGAACCGTCTTTTTTGGAGACAAAGAAGAACCCTGCTCCGGCAGGGGAGGAAGACTTGCGGATAAATCCCCTTTTTAAATTTTCTTGGATGTACTCCGTCATGGCTTGTGTTTCCGGAGCAGACAGAGGATAGATTCTGCCCCGGGGTGGAGTAGTACCAGGGAGGAGATCAATAGGACAGTCATAAGGCCTGTGAGGAGGCAAAGTCTCTGCTTGTTTTTTGCAAAAAACATCAATGTAGTCCAGATAGGCCTTGGGGAGACCTGGTATCGGAGGAGCCATAGGGTTTTGACTGGCAGGACTGGGAACAGACATAAGGCATTTTTTTATGGCAAGAAGTACCCCAGTTCTTGATTTCCCCAGTGGTCCAGTCAAGGGTAGGGGAATGGCGTTGCAGCAAAGGTAGTCCAAGAAGAATTTCAGAGGTGCAGTTAGAAAGTAACAGAAATGCAATTTTTTCGTGATGGGGTCCAATGCACATTAAGAGGGGTTCTGTGCGGTAACGCACAGTACAGTCCAATCTTTCACCATTAACAGAGGTGATGTAGAGGGGTCTGGAGAGACTAGTCACTGGGATGTTGAACCTGTTAACGAAAGAGGCCAAAATAAAATTTCCTGCAGATCCGGAATCCAAGAAGGCCACAGCTGAGAAGGAGAAGTTAGTAGAAGAAATCCGCACTGGCACAGTAAGACGTGGAGAAGCAGAGTTCACACCTAGAGTTGTCTCACCTTTGTGCGGAATCGGAGTGCGTCTTTCCTGACGTGGAGGACGGATAGGACAATCCTTCAAGAAGTGTTCGGTACTGGCACAGTACAGGCATAGGTTCTCATTGCGGCGGCGTGTCCTCTCTTGAGGTGTCAGGTGAGACCGGTCTACTTGCATAGCCTCCACGGCGGAAGGCACAGGAACAGATTGCAGCGGACCAGAGAAGAGAGGAGGCGGGGAGAGAAACCGCCTCGTGCGAACAAAGTCCATATCCTGGCGGAGCTCCTGACGTCTTTCGGAAAAACGCATGTCAATGCGGGTGGCAAGATGAATAAGTTCATGCAGGTTAGCAGGGATTTCTCGTGCGGCCAGCACATCTTTGATGTTACTGGATAGGCCTTTTTTGAAGGTCGCGCAGAGGGCCTCATTATTCCAGGACAATTCGGCGGCGAGAGTACGGAATTGGATGGCGTACTCGCCTACTGAAGAATTACCCTGGACCAGGTTCAGCAGGGCAGTCTCGGCAGAAGAGGCTCGGGCTGGTTCCTCGAAGACACTTCGAATCTCCGCGAAGAAAGAATGTACAGAGGCAGTGACAGGATCATTGCGGTCCCAGAGCGGTGTGGCCCATGACAGGGCTTTCCCAGGGAGAAGACTGACCACGAAAGCCACCTTTGACCTTTCAGTTGGAAATTGGTCCGACATTATCTCCAAATGCAGGGAACATTGCGAGAGAAAACCACGGCAAAGTTTAGAGTCCCCATCAAACTTGTCCGGCAATGATAAACGGAGGCTGGATGCGGCCACTCGCTGCGAAGGAGGTGCAGGAGCTGGCGGAGGAGATGGTTGCTGAAGCTGTGGTAGAAGCTGCTGTAGCATCACAGTCAGTTGAGACAGCTGGTGGCCTTGTTGCGCTATCTGTTGCGACTGCTGGGCGACCACCGTGGTAAGGTCAGTGACAACTGGCAGCGGGACCTCAGCGGGATCCATGGCCGGATCTACTGTCAGGATTCGGCAGGCTGGAGGTGGATCCTCTGTGTCAGAGAGGGGTTGGCGTGGACCGTGTCGGTGGACCGGTTCTAAGTTGCTACTGGTTTTCACCAGAGCCCGCCGCAAAGCGGGATGGTCTTGCAGCGGCAGTAGCAACCAGGTCGTATCCACCGGCAACGGCTCAACCTCTCTCACTGCTGAGATAGGCGCGGTACAAGGGATGAGACAAGAGCAAGGTCGGAGGTAGCAGAAGGTCAGGGCAGGCAGCAAGGATCGTAGTCAGGGGCAACGGCAAGAGGTCTGGAACACTGGCTAGGGATAGACAAGGAACGCTTTCACTGGCACAATGGCAACAATATCCGGCAAGGAAGTGCAGGGGAAGTGAGGTAATATAGGGAAGTGCACAGGAGAACACACTAATTAAAAACCATGCGCCAATCAGTGGCGCACCGGCCCTTTAAATCGCAAAGAACCGGCGCGCGCGCATCCTAGAGAGCGGGGCCGCGCGCGCCGGGACAGCACAGACGGGGAGCGAGTCTGGTAGGCGGGTCGGGATGCGCACCGCGAGCGGGCGCGTCCCGCATCGCAAATCGCATCCCGGCTAGGGACATTATCGCAGCGCACCCGTTCGGCGGGTCTGACCGGGGCGCTGCGAACAGGAGAACGCTGTGAGCGCTCCGGGGAGGAACGGGAATCCGGAGCACTCGGCGTAACACTTGTATATAGGAGCAGTATTATAGTAATTATACTCTTGTACATAGGAGCAGTATTATAGTAGTTGTATTCTTGTATATAGGAGAATTATTATAGTAGTTATATTCTTGTATATAGGAGCAGTATTATAGTAGTTATATTGTTGTATATAAGAGCAGTATTATAGTAGTTATATTCTTGTATATAGGAGGCAGTATTATAATAGGTATATTCTTGTATATAGGAGGCAGTATTATAGTAGTTATATTCTTGTATAAAGGAGCAGTATTATAGTAGTTATATTCTTGTACACAAGGGGCAATATTATAGTAGTTATATTCTTGTACATAGGAGCAGTATTATAGTAGTTATATTCTTGTATATAGGAGCAGTATTATAGTAGTTATAGTCTTGTATATAGGAGCAGTATTATAGTAGTTATATTCTTGTATAAAGGAGGCAGTATTATAGTAGTTATATTCTTGTACATAGGAGCAGTATTATAGTAGTTTTATTCTTGTATATATAGGAGGCAGTATTATAGTAGTTATATTCTTGTATATAGGAGGCAGTATTATAGTAGTTATATTCTTGAATATAGGAGCAGTTTTATAGTAGTTATATTCTTGTACATAGGAGGCAGTATTATAGTAGTTATATTCTTGTACATAGGAGCAATATTATAGTAGTTATATTCTTGTATATATAGGAGGCAGTATTATAGTAGTTATATTCTTGTACATAGGAGGCAGTATTATAGTAGTTATATTCTTGTACATAGGAGCAGTTTTATAGTAGTTATATTCTTGTACATAGAAGGCAGTATTATAGTAGTTATATTCTTGTATATAGGAGCAGTATTATAGTAGTTATATTCCTGTATATAGGAGGCAGTATTATAGTTGTTATATTCTTGTACATAGAAGGCAGTATTATAGTAGTTATATTCTTGTATATAGGAGCAGTATTATAGTAGTTACATTCTTGTATATAGGAGCAGTATTATAGTAGTTATATTCTTGTATATAGGAGCAGTATTATAGTAGTTATAGTCTTGTATATAGGAGCAGTATTATAGTAGTTATATTCTTGTATATAGGAGGCAGTATTATAGTAGTTATATTCTTGTACATAGGAGCAGTATTATAGTAGTTTTATTCTTGTATATATAGGAGGCAGTATTATAGTAGTTATATTCTTGAATATAGGAGCAGTTTTATAGTAGTTATATTCTTGTACATAGGAGGCAGTATTATAGTAGTTATATTCTTGTACATAGGAGCAGTATTATAGTAGTTATATTCTTGTATATATAGGAGGCAGTATTATAGTAGTTATATTCTTGTACATAGGAGGCAGTATTATAGTAGTTATATTCTTGTACATAGGAGCAGTTTTATAGTAGTTATATTCTTGTACATAGAAGGCAGTATTATAGTAGTTATATTCTTGTATATTGGAGCAGTATTATAGTAGTTATATTCCTGTATATAGGAGGCAGTATTATAGTTGTTATATTCTTGTACATAGAAGGCAGTATTATAGTAGTTATATTCTTGTATATAGGAGCAGTATTATAGTAGTTATATGAAAAAGAGGAGAAAACATGAAGATACCGCACTCACCCACTGTATGTACTTGAAGATGTAGATTTATTCAGATCCTTGGAGATGGATCCGTAAGGTGGAGGACATGTCCTCCACCTTACGGATCCATCTCCAAGGATCTGAATAAATCTACATCTTCAAGTACATACAGTGGGTGAGTGCGGTATCTTCATCTTTTCTCCTCTTTTTCATATTTATGGACTACCGAATTTATACCTGCACCCCCAGAGATTACGTATACCTGAAGCTCCAAGACAACACCTCCACGAATAGGCTGTTACTTAGGGAGTCCAGTCACTGGTGCCACTCATCTCTCTCCACTTAGATTTTTATAGTAGTTATATTCTTGTATATAGGAACAGTATTATAGTAGTTATATTCCTGTATATAGGAGGCCACGAGTGTAACAGAGACCACAGACATCAGTGAGAGATGCCCTCATGAGACAGTCATTTCAGCCACTAGTATAAAAGAGACCACAGACGTAAGTAAGAGATGTCCTTATGAGACAGTCATGTCAGCCACTAGTATAAAAGAGACCACAGACATCAGAGAGAGATGCCCTCATGAGACAGTCATGCCATCCACCAGCATAATGGAGACCACAGACGTCAGTGAGCAAGTGAATGAAGTTCATATAATGAGCGGAACCTTAGACTTCCCCCTCATGGTCATGGAGGGTATAAAAGATGAAATAAATCAAACTGGTTGTGAGTCAGGGGACGCCTCTGAAATGCTGATCAGTGACCCTTCTATAGACAGAAATGTCTCAGTCCACCCTGCAGACCCAAACTCTGATTTACAGGCATCCCAGAAACATCAACCCCAAAACCCCAATCTGCTAAATCTGCCACCTGAAATCACCGAGGTAAAACCCGAAAACTCAGACCTGCAAGATTCACAGAAAATAAAAGAGGCGTCCTCCTTATCTGATCCGGGGGTACAGGGTAGAGATGGGGAACATTGCCAACTTCTCCATTCACAACCAGAAGAGATCTGGACACCGATGACGGACCAAACTCTCCTCTGCGGAATGAACATTATCCAATCACAACAAACTGATGCTCTGGGTGAGGATCCCTGTAAACTAGTAGTAGTTATATTCTTGTATATAGGAGCAGTATTATAGTAGTTACATTCTTGTATATAGGAGCAGTATTATAGTAGTTATATTCTTGTATATAGGAGCAGTATTATAGTAGTTATAGTCTTGTATATAGGAGCAGTATTATAGTAGTTATATTCTTGTATATAGGAGGCAGTATTATAGTAGTTATATTCTTGTACATAGGAGCAGTATTATAGTAGTTTTATTCTTGTATATATAGGAGGCAGTATTATAGTAGTTATATTCTTGTATATAGGAGGCAGTATTATAGTAGTTATATTCTTGAATATAGGAGCAGTTTTATAGTAGTTATATTCTTGTACATAGGAGGCAGTATTATAGTAGTTATATTCTTGTACATAGGAGCAGTATTATAGTAGTTATATTCTTGTATATATAGGAGGCAGTATTATAGTAGTTATATTCTTGTACATAGGAGGCAGTATTATAGTAGTTATATTCTTGTACATAGGAGCAGTTTTATAGTAGTTATATTCTTGTACATAGAAGGCAGTATTATAGTTGTTATATTCTTGTATATAGGAGCAGTATTATAGTAGTTATATTCTTGTACATTGGAGCAGAATTATAGTAGTTATATTCTTGTACATAGGAGCAGTATTATAGTAGTTATATTCTTGTATATTGGAGCAGTATTATAGTAGTTATATTCTTATGAAAAATGAAGAGATGTCCAGCGCAGGTTCCAAGCAATACGAAATAATTTATTCAGCAGTAACACGACATGATGACAGGTAGGTGACGCGTTTCAGCCACAATCTGCGGCCTTAGTCATACAACAATACATTACAAATGAATCTCTTTTATAAGGGAGAGAGGCAGGGTTCTGTCCAGCAGGAAGGGTGTGCCCGGTGAGTAAAATCACCCTCAGCGTTAACCCGTTGCTGGAAGTTGACTCGCTCATCCCCCGTACAATTGTGATATAAAAACGCATGGTTTGTGTGAACACATGCTAAAAATTACAAATAGTACAAACAAACCCATATTGAATGGGATTCACAATTATAAAAAGTTCTTATGTACGGATTGGATAATGGTGTCTGTAAATTAGTCATAAACCAATATTTGATGGTCACTATATAACTTATAAAAATAGCAATTTCATATGAAAATATTTATCAAATGTATATAATGTAATAATTTGCTAAATTTTATACGACAAACACCATGTCTTAGAGAAGTGGGAAGATCAATGTGAAAATACGAAATATTGAAACGGACTCATATATGTTAGTGTTGCGAATTTATCTGGATTTTCTTCATATGAGCAAAGTCACATGTTGATGACGATAATTTGATCCTAAATAATTAGATAATATTCATTATATTGCACAAAGGGCATAAAGCGATATAAATTCAATTTGATTATCTGTGTATTTTAAACATTAAATATTTTAACTACTAAATTCGTAATATATATATAAAGAGTCATAATTTCAATAATGCAATATCTTTATGAGTTGGTGGGAAAAGGAGTTTTTGTTTTCCCACAACAATAGTTGTGGTCAACATATTTTGTGGTATGGTCGGTATATAGACGACCTCCTGTTTATCGGGAGGTCGTCTATGCCGACTACACAGCACTTTGGTGAATATCTAAATCATAATCCTTGCAATCTCAAATTTACATTACATAGTCACGAAAATGAAATAAATTTTTGGGATTTAACATTAAGAGGTGATGTAATAAATGCCAAGATTGAGACCTCCACATACCGTAAGGAACTCTCAGCAAACTCTATATTGCAGGCAGGATCTTGTCATCCCCCCCACGTAATTAAAAATCTCCCAGTGGGGGAGATGATAAGGGCCAGACGTAATTGTTCCACTCCAGAGATCTTTGATCGTGAAGTGAATGATATATCGCAAAGATTAAGCCAGAGAGGATATCAAAAATGGTCATTAGAAAGAGCAAAAAATATTGCCAGTAAAAGAAATAGAAGCGATCTAATATATGGAGATAACAAAAAACTTAAGCGACATACATCACAGAATCATAAAAAAACACTCATTTTTTCTACTAATTACAGCCAAAATTTTAGACAAATCTGTCATATAGTGGAAAAATATCTGCCAATGGTAGCGAATGATAGTCATTATACAAAAACATTTGAAAATGGATATAAATATATTTCGAAAAAAGCAAAAACCATTGGGCAGTATATTTCTCCCAGTCTTTATAGTTCAACAGAAAAGAAAAATTCTACCTGGTTAAAAGTGAAAGGAAATTATAAATGTGGACACCTGAAATGTATTTGTTGTACAATTATGAAAAACAGTAAAACTTTTCTCTCCACCACTACAAAAGAAACATTTAACATGTCTGGATACATAAATTGTAACACTAATAACGTGGTGTATCTAATGACATGTGAACTATGCCAAGTTCAATATGTTGGGTGCACCACGAATCCCCTGAAGGCGAGGATCAGAAAACACCTGTCTGATATTCCTCATTTCCAAACTAGACATTTATCCATGGTCAGCAGACATTGTGCAGAAAACCATGAGGGGGATTTCTCCGGTCTTAGCCTTCAGGGAATAGAAAAAGTTGTCCACACAATTAGGGGTGGAAATATTAAACAAAAACTACTGGATAGGGAAGTTTATTGGATAATAACATTACAAACCAGGTACTCCCAAGGCCTGAATCAAAGACAAGATGTAATATTGCATTATTGAAATTATGACTCTTTATATATATTACGAATTTAGTAGTTAAAATATTTAATGTTTAAAATACACAGATAATCAAATTGAATTTATATCGCTTTATGCCCTTTGTGCAATATAATGAATATTATCTAATTATTTAGGATCAAATTATCGTCATCAACATGTGACTTTGCTCATATGAAGAAAATCCAGATAAATTCGCAACACTAACATATATGAGTCCGTTTCAATATTTCGTATTTTCACATTGATCTTCCCACTTCTCTAAGACATGGTGTTTGTCGTATAAAATTTAGCAAATTATTACATTATATACATTTGATAAATATTTTCATATGAAATTGCTATTTTTATAAGTTATATAGTGACCATCAAATATTGGTTTATGACTAATTTACAGACACCATTATCCAATCCGTACATAAGAACTTTTTATAATTGTGAATCCCATTCAATATGGGTTTGTTTGTACTATTTGTAATTTTTAGCATGTGTTCACACAAACCATGCGTTTTTATATCACAATTGTACGGGGGATGAGGGAGTCAACTTCCAGCAACGGGTTAACCCTGAGGGTGATTTCACTCACCGGGCACACCCTTCCTGCTGGATAGAACCCTGCCTCTCTCCCTTATAAAAGAGATTCATTTGTAATGTATTGTTGTATGACTAAGGCCGCAGATTGTGGCTGAAACGCGTCACCTACCTGTCATCATGTCGTGTTACTGCTGAATAAATTATTTTGTATTGCTTGGAACCTGCGCTGGACATCTCTTCATTTTTCATAATCATACGAGTTGTGGTTCAGTCTCGTCCGAGACGCAGAAAGGGCGTACGAGTGAGCTGTGCCTAACACTTTGGACTTAGTTATTTTCTTGTACATAGGAGCAGTGTCACAGCGAGCGCTCCGGTCATCACCTCCGGACCAGAGCGCCCGCTGCCTCAGCTCTCTCCCCCGGGGTCCCGACGTCTCTCGGTCAGACGCACTGACCGGGAGCACGGGTTCCACAGTGTCAGAGATGCGGCTAACGTGGCGGCTGGTCCTCACTCACGCGCCGCGTCCCTGTCCGGCTCACCTGGTCCTCGGTGTGCGGCTCCATACACTCCTGCTTCCCGGCGCGCGCGGCCCCGCTCTCTAGGGCGCGCGCGCCGGCTTCATTAAATTTAAAGGGCCAGCGCACTGGTAATTAGTGCGCTGGTTCCTCACCTCCTACTGTGTCTTGCATATATAAGCTGCCTTCCCCTTCCTTCCCTTGCCGGATCTTTGTGCCTTGTGCCTCTGAGAAAGCGTTCCCTCCTGTGTTAGTTACCTTGCCAGTTCCCGAACCCGTTGCTACCGTATACTCGCCTGTGAACCCTTGCCGCCTGCCCTGACTTCTGCTACGTCCGACTACGCTCTTGCCTACTCCCTGTGTACCACGCTATATCAGCTGCCAGAGAGGTCGAGTTGTTACTGGGGGATACGACCTGGTAGTTACCGCCGCAGCAAATCCATCCCGCTTTGCGGCGGGCTCTGGTGAAGACCAGTAACTGCTTAGAACCGGTCCTCCAGTACAACCCACGCCATCGCCTCTCTGGTCCAGAGGATCCACTACCTGTCCTGCCGGTTCCTGACAGTAAGATCCGGCCATGGATCCCGCTGATGTTCCCCTGCCAAGTCTAGCGGACCTCACCTCCATTGTGGCCCAGCAAGGTCAGCAGCTGGCCCAGTTGACCGCTATGATGCAACAGCTCCTGCCTTCTTAGCAACAGCCAGCTCCTCCGTCTGCACCTGCTGCATTACCTCCGCCTGCAGTTGCCACTGGATCCAGAATCCGTTTGTCCCTACCAGACAAATACGACGGAGATCCTAAGTTATGCCGAGGGTTCCTGTCTCAGTGCTCTCTTCACCTCGAGCTACTGTCTGACCAGTTTCCGTCTGAGCCTTCATCCTCAGTCTGCTCTCCGGGAGGGCCCTGGCCTGGGCTATACCGCTTTGGGACCGCGCTGATCCAGCCACCGCATCTGTCCAGAGTTTTCGTCAGGAGTTTTGTAGTGTGTTCGAGGAACCTGCCCGGGTTAACTCCGCAGAGACTGCTTTGCTAAACTTGTCCCAAGGAAATTCTACCGTGGGTGACTATGCCATCCAGTTCCGCACCCTTGCCTCCGAGCTGAACTGGAACAATGAAGCTCTTTGTGCCACTTTTAAGAAGGGACTTAATTGTGACATTAAGGACATCCTTGCTGCACGTGACCTGCCTACTACCCTGAGTGACCTCATCTTGCTAGCCACAATAATCGATAAACGTTTCTCCGAGAGACAAGGGGAACTCCATCTTGAGAAGGAAAAAGCTCGTCCTAAATGCTGCCCTCGTCTGACTCCTGTGTTCCAGCATCCACCTCTACCTGTCTCTGGGTCTTCCGCTGTGGAGGCCATGCAGGTGAACTGGTCTCGCCTGACCCCGCAAGAACGGAGCCACCGTAGAGACGAGAACCTGTGTTTGTACTGTGCTAGCACCGAGCACTTCCTTAAGGACTGTCCTCTTCGTCCTCCACGTTCAGGAAACGCTCGCACCTAGTGGATGTGGGAGAGGCATTACTAGGTTTGGATTCTTCCTCTCCACATCTCATTATATCCGTGCAGTTGTTCCTTTCGTCCAAGTCCTTCTTCTCTGCTGCTGCCTTCTTGGATTCCGGTTCAACCGGCAACTTCATCCACGCCTCCTTGGTCGACAAGTATCAAATTCCTATAATCCGTCTGCCCAAGCCGTTCCTCATTTCTACGGTCAACGGGGAGAGACTCTCTGCTACAGTACAATACCGCACCCAGCCCCTGCGGATGGACATTGGGATGTTTCATACTGAGACTCTGGAATTTCTGGTTCTTCCCTTTTGCTCTTCCGAACTCCTGCTGGGTTTACCGTGGTTGCAACGCCATTGTCCTGCCTTGAATTGGTCCACCGGTGAGATTCTGCATTGGGGTTCCTCCTGCTCTGACCGGTGCCTCAAGCCTGCTCCTATCAAACGGGTCCCCCCAGTTCCTCCGCCACCAGGTCTTCCCAAGCCTTACCACCATTTTGCGGATGTCTTCTGTAAAAAACAAGCGGAGACCCTTCCTCCTAACAGGCCTTATGATTGTCCTATTGACCTGTCACCTGGCTCTACTCCTCCTCGGGGCAGAATTTATCCTCTCTCACCTCTAGAGACTCAGGCCATGTCTGACTATGTACGTGAGAATTTACAGAGAGGCTTTATTAGGAAGTCTTCTTCTCCCGCTGGAGCCGTTTTTTTCTTTATGTCTAAAAAGGATGGTTCCCTCCGTCCCTGCATTGATTATAGAGGACTCAATAAAATGACCATTAAAAACCATTACTCTCTGCCTGTTATCTCTGAGCTGTTTGACCGTCTCAGAGGAGCCAAGATTTTCACCAAGTTGGATCTCTGCAGGGCCTACAATTTGATCCGCATTCGAAGAGGAGACGAGTGGAAGACCGCTTTTAACACCAGGGACGGTCACTTTGAGTACTTAGTGATGCCTTTTGGATTCTGTAACGCACCTGCAGTCTTCCATTAGTTAGTTAACGACATCTTCCGGGATCTTCTTTACACTTGTGTAGTAGTATACCTGGATGATATCCTTATTTTTTCCTCTAATTTGGATCAACATCGAGTCCATGTCCGACAAGTTCTCACCCGTCTCAGAAGCAACCGCCTCTACGCCAAGATTGAGAAGTCCGGTTCCTCAGGCATCTTGGGTTGAGCAGATTACAAGGTATATATAGGGAAAAGGGGTTAACCCCTTCAAGGAGGAAAATTTAACTAACCCCTTGAGGGGTCAAGCCCTTTAGGCCCCTCACAACAAGATAGAAGCACATAATAACATCACAACAAAGTACCCAATAAAACAAATACAATACAATTAAAAACAAATATTATATTTTAACAAAAAAATATTAAAAATATTATAGTACTATATAAAAAAAAAACATATTTTCTTTTTTCCTTTTTTTTTTTTTCTCCTCTTCTCTTGATATTTTAACGGGCATTTTCCAGTGTCTCATTAAGACCATCTGGAAATAAAGTAACCAAAGAAAAAATCCAAAAGGATTCCCTATTATTTAATCACTGTATACAATTATGACTAAAAACTGGAATAGTTTCTAGTATAGTCAGCTTTAGAACATCAATGCATCTATCATGTTTAAGAAGTAAGTGGCGTGAGACACTATGTAGAACAAAACCATTTTTAATGTTAGATCTATGTTTGTTCATACGTGACCGCACTGTCTGTACGGTGCGGCCAACGTATTGAAGCCCACACGAGCAAGTAAGTAGATAGATAGCAAACGAACTGTCACAGGAATAATGATTTTTTATTTGGAACCTTTTTTTTGATACTGTGGAGTTAAATGAAACAGAGGGAGTGCCAATCATAGCACAACAAAGGCACCTTGGTCGCCCACAAGGAAAAGTGCCCGGGGCTTTGGAACCAACAGAATGGTTTTGTTGAAGAGATTCAGATTTGAACCTACTAGGTGCCACCAAATTTCTCAGGTTCGGGGACCGACGAAACGTAATACTAAACCCAACATGCCTGAGGAAGCGGGTGACCGTGAAACGCGTTGCATTATGGGAAATAAATCCTTTTAATTTCTTATCTGGTCTCAGCACTTCCATTGATCCCATTCTGCTACCTGGAGATTGCTTGTTTTTATCGTGATTCTATTTCAGCGGGACGAAGCTGCAGAGACCCTATGATGATACGCCCTGTTCCATTGTTGTACTTGGTTGGAGTACAACTTCATGTGGTAAGCGCAATTCACACTTAGCGTTACCAACTCACCTTTGGTGTTACACTACGGAGCGCATCCGTTTGTGCTTTTTTATTTCAAGATTGAGAAGTGTCTGTTTGAGCGTTCCTCCTTCCCCTTCCTGGGGTATATCATCTCTGCCCAAGGACTTCAAATGGATCCTGCCAAGCTTCCTGCAGTTCTGGACTGGCCACGCCCCTCTGGTCTCCGAGCCATGCAGAGGTTCCTGGGTTTTGCCAATTACTACAGACAATTTATTCCTCATTATTCCACCTTGGTGGCTCCTCTTGTGGCCTTGACTAGAAAAGGTGCTAATCCCAAGACCTGGCCTCCTCACACTGAAGAGGCCTTCCAGTCCCTGAAAGCCGCCTTTGCTTCTGCACCTGTTCTTTCCTGGCCAGATTCTTCTAAGCCATTCTATCTTGAAGTGGATGCATCCTCGGTGGGAGCTGGAGCTGTGTTAACGCAGAAGTCCTCCAGAGGCAAGACCATAACTTGTGGCTTCTTCTCTAAAACCTTTTCTTCCGCCGAGAAGAATTACGCTATTGGGGACAGAGAACTGTTGGCAATTAAATTAGCCTTGGAGGAGTGGAGACATCTTCTCAAGGGTGCTCCTCACCCTGTGACCATTTTCTCGGACCATAAGAACTTAGTCTACCTCCAGTCTGCTCAGAGACTAAACCCCCGCTGAGCTCGTTGGTACATCTTCTTCGCCCGCTTCAATTTCCAGATTCACTTCCGCCCCGCTGCCAAGAACATCAGGGCAGATGCCCTTTCTCGCTCTTCTGATGTTATGGGCGACGTACCCACTCCTCAACACATTATCCCACCAGAATGTCTCATCTCGGTTGCACCTGTGGACTTGTGGCTTCTTCCTCCGGGTTAAGACCTATGTTCCTCCTCGTCAGCGGTTACAAGTTCTCAAGTGGGGTCACGCTTCCCTCTTTTCCGGTCATCCTGGGATTAAGAAGTCTCTTCAATTAATTTCTCAAAGATATTGGTGGCCCTCGCTGGAGCAAGACGTCACAGAATTCGTCCAATCTTGTGCGATCTGCACCCGTGACAAGACTCCTCGTCAGAAACCTGCGGGTCTTCTTTTGCCCCTTCCTGTTCCGGAGACCCCTTGGTCGCACATCGCCATGGACTTTATCACTGATCTTCCCTCCTCCCATGGTATGACAGTCATTTGGGTCGTGGTGGACCGATTTTCGAAGATGGCTCACTTTGTGTCCCTGTCTGGTCTCAGTTGGCCAGTTTTTTCTACATATCTTCCGCCTCCACAGTCTTCCCAGACACATCGTCTCTGACCGTGGGGTGCAGTTCGTTTCCAGGTTTTGGAGGGCTCTCTGTGGTCAACTCGGAGTCAAGCTGGACTTTTCTTCCTCGTATTACCCTCAGTCCAATGGCCAAGTAGAACGGGTGAACCAGATTCTGGAAGATTATCTACGCCATTTTGGGCAGAGTTCTCTTATAATTTCAAACAATCTTCCGCCACCAATAAGTCTCCATTTTTTGTGGTTTATGGTCGTCGTCCTCTGCCACCTCTACCTCGGACCTCCGCCCCCTCTTCTGTACCAACTGTAGAGGACCTCCTTCTGGACTTCACTTCTATTTGGCGAGTGACCCACTCAGCCCTCCTCAAGGCCTCGGCCCGTATGAAGTTCCAGGCCGACAAAAGTCGTAGAGTTCCTCCAGAATTCAGTCCCGGTGACAAGGTGTGGCTCTCCTCGAAGTACAATATCACTGAGTCTTGGATACAGTTAGTGTCAAAAAATTATAATACAAATTCAAACACTAAAAATTAAACTTTATTCAATCTTAGAATCTAAAGCAAAAAAAAAAAGGGTCCACTCCAATTGTATGAAATATGTGGTCCTGGTGCTTGAAAATATGGGCATACCAGGAACCACTGGTTATGATACCAATATCCAATTGCTCCCACCAATCAGGAGACTTACAATCAATGGTCCATATAGATGCTAAAGGATAGGATAGGGGATGAGGTAGAGTCAAGGGGGAAGGGCCTAAGGGGGGTGTAGGCCTATGGATGGTGGCCACTACCTGCTCGTCCTTATTCTAGGTCCCTTCCACTACCCCTAAACCTAGACGGAGTGAACGCCCTGAGAAGGACGGCCCCGTACAGGAACCTACCCCTCAATAAGCTCGCCTTACCCTGTGCTATAGACCACAGGGAGGCTCTCTGTCTCACTGTATAGAGCTATCTATCTCTTTGGATAGGAGAAGGATAGATAGGACCTATTGTCACCACAATCTAGGGGTCCCACCAATAGTGTGGGTACTATAGAGTGAACACATATATATATATATATATATATATATATATTGTCACGATGTTGGTAGTATATCACTCAACTGATCTCATATATATTGCTTGAAAACTTTGTATATAGGTATTCAGGTGTATCATTAACACTACTGTCATTCGAATGCACCACGTGTTTTTAAAATTATGATACACTTTATATATGTCACTCAACTGACCCCATAGATAAGAGAAACTCCATGCAAAAGGCATTCAGGTATATACACCTATATCATATAAATGCACAACTGATTTACAAAAGTATAAAGCTTTGACCATAATGCATCATATATATAGCAATGGAGTCACAATTGAGCCAAATAAGCAAACTTGTAATGCAATGGAGTCACAATTAAGCCAAATAAGCAAACTTGTAATGCATCAAGAGAGGAATAAAGGGGGTGACAATAAGATCATACAATATGAGTGAGGAGACAGAGTGAATTGACTTATCTGAACCATTAGATAAGTAAACGATAAAAAAGCTGTATCCCAGCCGTGTCCCAACGCGTTTCTTGCCCTAGTCATCAGGGGACAATAAAGGGCATTAGATGAGGTTAGGACCAAGATTGTCCATCATGATGGTCAGTAGGAACGGAGATGAGGTGATCAGATGATCCCGCTACCATGCCATAATGTGGCGCCGGCCGTACTTATATATCGGATCCTATTCAGTGTCAACCTATCATCGGTCAAAGGGTGGTAGACTGACTGGTAACTCCGACCAACCAGTGTCTCACAATCCAATTACGGTCCGCCTTTTACTTACAAGGAGGAGATCTTTACCTTGTTTATGTGATCTTCGGCGTCCATGTGTATAGTCTAATTCCTTCCGGGTACCGGCCACGTGATCATTTTGGATCACATGACCATGGGTATCAGAAATCAGCTTACGTATAACCTCCGAGAGTCTGTCCTGCCTTCGCAATAGATGTGGCTAAGCCGCGCAGGTGCGTATATATAGACATAATGGACTTAACTCCGCGCATGCGCCTGATCGTGCTACCAATATCGTTGCACAGTCTAAGTGTCTGGGCATGCGCGTTAGAGTAAAGATGACACTTTGAAATAGTCTATGCCCTCAGATAGTAAATGGACCTAGCCCCGCGCATGCGCCCGAACGCGCTGCTGATGTGAATGCAGCGTCTAAGTGTCAGGAGTGTCGTAATTGGATTGTGAGACACTGGTTGGTCGGAGTTACCAGTCAGTCTACCACCCTTTGACCGATGATAGGTTGACACTGAATAGGATCCGATATATAAGTACGGCCGGCGCCACATTATGGCATGGTAGCGGGATCATCTGATCACCTCATCTCCGTTCCTACTGATCATCATGATGGACAATCTTGGTCCTAACCTCATCTAATGCCCTTTATTGTCCCCTGATGACTAGGGCAAGAAACGCGTTGGGACACGGCTGGGATACAGCTTTTTTATCGTTTACTTATCCATTGATTCAGATAAGTCAATTCACTCTGTCTCCTCACTCATATTGTATGATCTTATTGTCACCCCCTTTATTCCTCTCTTGATGCATTACAAGTTTGCTTATTTGGCTTAATTGTGACTCCATTGCTATATATATATGATGCATTATGGTCAAAGCTTTATACTTTTGTAAATCAGTTGTGCATTTATATGATATAGGTGTATATACCTGAATGCCTTTTGCATGGAGTTTCTCTTATCTATGGGGTCAGTTGAGTGACATATATAAAGTGTATCATAATTTTAAAAACACGTGGTACATTCGAATGACAGTAGTGTTAATGATACACTCGAATACCTATATACAAAGTTTTCAAGCAATATATATGAGATCAGTTGAGTGATATACTACCAACATCGTGACAATATATATATATATATGTTCACTCTATAGTACCCACACTATTGGTGGGACCCCTAGATTGTGGTGACAATAGGTCCTATCTATCCTTCTCCTATCCAAAGAGATAGATAGCTCTATACAGTGAGACAGAGAGCCTCCCTGTGGTCTATAGCACAGGGTAAGGCGAGCTTATTGAGGGGTAGGTTCCTGTACGGGGCCGTCCTTCTCAGGGCGTTCACTCCGTCTAGGTTTAGGGGTAGTGGAAGGGACCTAGAATAAGGGCGAGCAGGTAGTGGCCACCATCCATAGGCCTACACCCCCCTTAGGCCCTTCCCCCTTGACTCTACCTCATCCCCTATCCTATCCTTTAGCATCTATATGGACCATTGATTGTAAGTCTCCTGATTGGTGGGAGCAATTGGATATTGGTATCATAACCAGTGGTTCCTGGTATGCCCATATTTTCAAGCACCAGGACCACATATTTTATACAATTTTTGTTGGTCTGAGTGGACCCTTTTTTTTTTTTGCTTTAGATTCTAAGATTGAATAAAGTTTAATCTCCTCGAAGTACCTCAGATTTAAGGTACCAAGTTACAAGCTGGGCCCTCGTTACTTGGGTCCCTTC
The DNA here is from genome assembly GCF_029499605.1 of Hyla sarda. NCBI lineage: Eukaryota > Metazoa > Chordata > Amphibia > Anura > Hylidae > Hyla > Hyla sarda. The sequence goes on along the minus strand of NC_079192.1, from coordinate 23,227,799 downwards.
AGAGTCAAGAGCCGCATTAATCCAGTGTCCTACCAGCTCCATCTTCCTCCCTCCCTCAGAATTCATAACTCTTTCCATGTCTCCCTTCTCAAACCTCTATCTTTAATTGCTTCTCTAGTAAATTTCTTTCTCCCACCCTTGTCACTGGTACCTCAGATATTTTTTCAGTCAAAGAAATCCTAGCTACCAAGGTCGTTCGGGGGAAAAAAATTTTTGGTTGACTGGGAGGGCTGCAGTCCTGAAGAGAGGTCTTGGGAGCCTGAAAATAACATCTTGGACCACAGTCTCATCCTTAACTTTCAAAAAGAGGGGGAGACCTGGGGGGGGGGTACTGTCACAGCGAGCGCTCCGGTAATCACCTCCGGACCAGAGCGCCCGCTGCCTCAGCTCTCTCCCCCGGGGTCCTGGCGTCTCTTGGTCAGACGCACTGACCGGGAGCACGGGTTCCACAGTGTCAGAGACGCGGCTAGCGTGGCGGTTGGACCACGCTCACGCGCCGCGTCCCTGTCCGGCTCACCTGGTCCTCGCCGGCTTCAGTAAATTTAAAGGGCCAGCGCACCGGTAATTGGTGCGCTGGTTCCTCACCTCCTACTGTGTCTTGCATATATAAGCTGCCTCCCCCTTCCAGCCCTTGCCGGATCTTTGTGCCTTGTGCTTCTGAGAAAGCGTTCCCTCCTGTGTTAGGTGCTTTGCCAGTTGCCGAACCCGTTGCTACCGTATGCTCGCCTGTGAACCCTTGCCGCCTGCCCTGACTTCTGCTACGTCTGACTACGCTCTTGCCTACTCCCTGTGTACCATGCTATATCAGCTGCCAGAGAGGTCGAATTGTTACTGGGGGATACGACCTGGTAGTTACCGCCGCAGCAAATCCATCCCGCTTTGCGGCGGGCTCTGGTGAAGACCAGTAACTGCTTAGAACCGGCCCTCCAGTACAACCCGCGCCATCGCCTCTGGTCCAGAGGATCCACTACCTGTCCTTCCAGTTCCTGACAAGCAGTATTATAGTAGTTATATACTTGTATATAGGAGAATTATTATAGTAGTTATATACTTGTATATAGGAGAATTATTATAGTAGTTATATACTTGTATATAGGAGCATTATTATAGTAGTTATATTCTTGTACATAGGAGCAGTATTATAGTAGTTATATTCTTGTATATAGGAGCAGTATTATAGTAGTTATATTCTTGTACATAGGAGTAGTATTATAGTAGTTATATTCTTGTATATAGGATCAGTAATATAGTAGTTATATTCTTGTATATAGGAGCAGTATTATAGAAGTTATATTCTTGTATATAGGAGCAGTATTATAGTAGTTATATTCCTGTATATAGGAGGCAGTATTATAGTAGTTATATTCTTGTATATAGGAGGCAGTATTATAGTAGTTATATTCCTGTATATAGGAGGCAGTATTATAGTAGTTATATTCTTGTATATAGGGGCAGTATTATAGTAGATATATTCTTGTACATAGGAGCAGTATTATAGTAGTTATATTCTTGTATATAGGGGCAGTATTATAGTAGATATATTCTTGTACATAGGAGCAGTATTATAGTAGTTATATTCTTGTACATAGGAGCAGTATTATAGTAGTTATATTCTTGTATATAGGAGCAGTATTATAGTAGGTATATTCTTGTATATAGGAGCAGTATTATAGTAGTTATATTCTTGTACATAGGAGGCAGTATTATGGTAGTTATATTCTTGTATATAGGAGAAGTATTATAGTAGTTATATTCTTGTACATAGGAGCAGTATTATAGTAGTTATATTCTTGTATATAGGAGCAGTATTATAGTAGTTATATTCTTGTATATAGGAGCAGTATTATAGTAGTTATATTCTTGTACATAGGAGCAGTATTATAGTAGTTATATTCTTGTATATAGGAAGCAGTATTATAGTAGTTATATTCTTGTATATAGGAGCAGTGTTATAGTAATTATATTCTTGTATATAGGAGCAGTATTATAGTAGTTATATTCTTGTACATAGGAGCAGTATTATAGTAGTTATATTCTTGTATATAGGAAGCAGTATTATAGTAGTTATATTCTTGTATATAGGAGCAGTATTATAGTAGTTATATTCTTGTATACAGGAGCAGTATTATAGTAGTTATATTCTTGTATATAGGTGGCAGTATAATAGTAGTTATATTCTTGTATATAGGAGCAGTATTATAGTAGTTATATTCTTGTATATAGGAGCAGTATTATAGTAGTTATATTCTTGTATATAGGAGCAGTATTATAGTAGTTATATTCTTGTATATAGGAGCAGTATTATAGTAGTTATATTCTTGTACATAGGAGCAGTATTATAGTAGTTATATTCTTGTATATAGGAGCAGTATTATAGTTGTTATATTCTTGTATATAGGGGGCAGTATTATAGTAGTTATATTCTTGTATATAAGAGCAGTATTATAGTAGTTATATTCTTGTATATAGGGGCAGTATTATAATAGTTATATTCTTGTATATAGGAGCAGTATTATAGTAGTTATATTCTTGTACATAGGAGCAGTATTATAGTAGTTATATTCTTGTATATAGGAAGCAGTATTATAGTAGTTATATTCTTGTATATAGGAGGCAGTATTATAGTAGTTATATTCTTGTATATAGGGCAATATTATAGTAGTTATATTCCTGTATATAGGAGCAGTATTATAGTAGTTATTTTCTTGTATATAGGAGACAGTATTATAGTAGTTATATTCTTGTACATAGGAGCAGTATTATAGTAGTTATACTCTTGTATATAGGAGGAGTATTATAGTAGTTATATTCTTGTACATAGGAGCAGTATTATAGTAGTTATATTCTTGTATATAAGAAGCAGTATTATAGTAGTTATATTCTTGTATATAGGAGCAGTATTATAGTAGTTATACTCTTGTAGATAAGAAGCAGTATTATAGTAGTTATATTCTTGTACATAGACGGGGTGGGTAGGGAGAAGGAAAGGGAAATAAATGAATTCCACATGGAAAGTTATGGTGTAGACTACAGTATATGTAATGGTATTCCTTTAGGATCTACAGGGTCTTACCTAGTGAGTTTTTGTTGGATATGACATTGATTGGCGGTACTGAGCCACGGATAATCTTGTTGGTGATAGATCTGCAAGAGGACAATAAAATCAGTAAAATACAATGGTTGAAATGAAAATAGAAATGAAACAACATCTTAATCTTTCTTGTAACATGAGTTATGATGATCTGGATAAACCACAATGTAGTTAACCTCCAGAACTGTTTGTTAATAACTCCAGTGCTTTCTCTATTGGCTCTGTAACTAAAGGACAGGGTCCTCTAAAAAGCCAAAGGAAAGTGGTTGCCTGTGTTTCCTGCAAAATCAGAGGAACAGCCATCTTAGTGTGTGGAGAGCCCTGATGCTCACAGTCTAAAGGAAGGAGCTCTGGTACTGGTGGAGCCTACCCAGCCTGATCCTGTTCCATGCTCCAGTTCTCCCGCTATCTTCCTCCGGAATGGGATCAGGTAAGTTTGGTTATCATTAGTGTCACCTGCACTGCCCATCTGTACCGACAGGTTGGTACAGGTGAAACTGATTAAAGATTTCCCAAGGACTTTTATCAAGATAGAGACCTACAACTATATTGGGCCTCTGTAGATATTCATAGGTAAACTGGAGTGTAAGCATGATATGGGCTTGGTAGCTTAGCTCATGCCATACCTCTTGGGTGCCTTCTGCTATCTGCAGCTGGTACCTGGCAGTAATGCCAATTTATCTGAGTAGACATATAGTATATATACAATCTATAGTGATTGCTGCATTTAAAAAGTATTTTGAAGCATTGTTGTGGTGTAGTGGACCGTTTGGCACTTCTTTGGGATGCCGACCAGTTCTCACATTAGCGCAAAGCCTCTGCTAGACCTCAGTGCCTGATTTGTCAGGCTGTACCAGTAGAGCACTGATCACACAGATCAATGCACTGTCTAAGTATTGTACTGATACCTATAGGTCCTGTCAAGTTGAGTCCCTCAGTGACCTGGGAGCTCCCCTACAGGGTCTCCCCTTGTTGTCTCCACCTGTTGTCTCCCTGTTAGTTATAAAGGTGTGTGTATCACTTTAAATGCCTAGACAGGATCTCTATGTATAATTAGTATAGAGGACCTGTGGGAGGTCTCAAGGACCTGTGTGTAATTTATCACATGTTATGTTAGGCAGTCACATGATTTGTTGTCAGAGATAGCACCAGCTTAACCTATGACCTGCAGCTTGACCAATGGACTTTAGTCCAGCCCCCCACTATATAAAGGGGCGGCCATTACAATTTCTCTCAGATTCCATCTGCTCTTAGCACTTACCACCAGCTACCTCACTGAGCTCAGCTACCAGAGAACTCAGGACAAGTGATCAGCATCTTGAAGGCCACAAAGCTACAGTATCTCCAGTAAGTCTCAAGTCTATGTCTGCTGTCACTACAAGTAGTCAAGTCCTGCACATAGTCAAGTCAAGTCTAATTACAAGTCAAGTTTGATACAAGTATATTGGGCCAGAAAGCTGCGAGGTCCTCTGGGTCTTGGCCACCTCTCTGGGAAATCTGGCCTTAGCCGTGAAGATAATTACACCTGTCTTCTACTCAGTAAAGCCTCCGTTTGAACACAACTGGTCGTGGACTCTTTTCACTTCTAGCCCTTGGGATAGCGGAGAATCCGGGCGTGTGGTGTTCCGGAGCCCGAAAACCCCACTGGCGTCACGAACACATAAGGGTTAATTCCATCCGACCGCTGGGGTTAATAACATCAGAGCCCACCATTCACACCGCCACACCCATGGTCCCACCATTACACCCGGTGGGTCACCACATTTGATTTTGGTGTCCCGCAACAGGATACAGGTGTGTGCCTTAGCTACTCAGTTACCCAATCAAGTCAGGCCACCCATCAACAGTATGCGGGTGTGTGCCGAAGGCAAGTTGCCCCACGTTCTACCCCCCAAGTCTGAACTGTGTCTAATACCAAGTCGCATGTCTTTGCAAAAAAAGTGAGTGCCAGCAAAGTGTATAGGACTCTGTCATTGAAATAAGTTTATGTGCTGGCGCTGAAGAAGTAGTGGGGGTGTTGTCGGTGTTGTTACAGTGTTGTCGGTGGTGAAAAAGTCTGAAAAAGTTGGATTTACAATGTGCAAGATTAGAACAGAAGTCATGTTGCGCGCCAAAATGTCTGTTATAGCTGCAAGGGTTAAAGATCTGCTGGAAAAGTGCGCCAAACATTCCCACCAGAGCCAGCGTCCTGCCCCCGGACGTGGAAACAATGTTGTGGTATCCAGTGCGAAGTGGAACTTGAAAGGTCTGCTCCTTATTGCCAGGCAGCGGATGAAGAGGATGCACTGCTGAGCCGCTTCCGGTCCCAGGCCCTGCTGATGATGTCCTTCCAGCTGGCAGCCATCTTCTTGGATATACAGGGCAAAGCGGAGTCCGACCTCTTCAGTCTACAGGAAGTGCTGGCAGAGAGCAGAAAGATGGCGGAGGCCCAGCAGTCGACGAGCGACGGGAGTCCGAAGATGGAACCAGAGCCTGCCCCCTCGAGGAGTCTAAAGCAGGAAGATCCCCGGGAGAAACTGTGCCTCAAGTACTGGTGACGGCGCCCGGCTCCGGAGGTTCCAGACAAGTACTCACTGCTGCGCAGACTCTGCCGATACTTCTGTCAAGTAAGTCGCTGATAGTGGGGGACCCCTATGCCCGTCTGGTAGTGTCCAATGATACCCCCAGAGAATTCCAACCAAAGGGGAGACACTATAAAGGGGATCACAACAGGTATTGCCCAGGCCGCAGAGGCTCCCGCAATTCCAGCCACAGCAACCATGCATCAGTCCCCGAAAAAGGCTAGAAGCCTATCGAGCCACAAAAGTGACAGCTCACAGAAGAAAACAGTGGGCCAAAATGAAAACACATGTTGCCGTGCCGATGGCGGATGGCTATGTCCTCTGTCTCAGTTGTACTGCATCCCTCAAAGCCTGCAACAATCAGGGCAAAAAGACTGTTCCTGCCCCCCATCAACATGTCTGTTAGATTCACACAAAGATGATAGAGGCTCTAACCCAAGAGGTGCAAACAAAAGACTTAAAGGAAGTTGTCAATAAACTGATCCCAGGCATCATAGGCTCTACTGTTAAAAGTGCCTGCCAGAGTATCTATCCTCTCCATGATGTTGATGTACCAAAATCCAAACTGATGAACTTATTGCCTGGGGACCTGACCCGGCCTACTCTAGCAGCCACAGAGCTGAGGCCGGGTCTACAGGCCTCCAGAGGCGTATCCAAGGGGCCAACTATGGCCCCTCCCTGCTTGTCCTAGTCAACAGGACCCGTTGGTCTCCTCCCTCCATGTGTTAAAGGAGCCGTAACCGAGGAGGAGCAACCTGATCCCTCAGTGATGGATCTCCAGTACCAAAGTGATCTCCCAGCGATGGATCTCAAGTACCAAAGTCACTCAAGTCAAGGTTCCTGTACAGATGTGCCCAGGCCTACTCCTAGGAGCGAGGAGGTTTGCCTTGACCACCGGGCACCATCTCATGTACCCAGGCCTACTCCAGCTGTCAAGGAGGTTTGGCCTAACCAATGGGTACCCACGAAAGTGCCTAGGCCTACTCCTGCAGTGGCAGAGGTGTGGCCTAAAGAGCAGGCACCAACTACTGATCCCTCTGTGGCGCAAGCTGCTACAGTGCAGGTGGTGGTCACTGTTAATCCCACCATCTCCAATTCCAGGCTGCCTAGGACCTCACCTGGTAGGCGAGACTGGGAAAGAAGATTGCCAGAAAGAAAGAAAGCTGTTTAACTTACAGTAAAACAAAATACCAGACTTGGTCATTAAGACTGACTGTTGGGCAGTAGCACACTTTGTTGTTTCAGGTTTCCAGTAACAGTTCAAGATATGTGCCTGACAAGACTTTGTCAAGAAAAGTTCTTCTAATTGCAACCAATCTCGTAAGTCATGTGCCCGGCATTAGCCAAGAGATTGCTTGAGGTAGGAGATTCTATTAAAGGAGATATCCAGTGGTGAACAACTTATCCCCTATCCTAAGGATAGGGGATAAGTTGCAGATCGGGGGGTCCAACCGTTGGGGCCCCCCGCGATCTCCTGTATGGAGCCCGCGGGAAGGGGGCATGTTGACCACCGCACGAAGCGGCGGCTGACACACACCCTCAATACAACTCTATGGCAGAGCCGGAGCGCTGCCTTCGGCAATCTCCCTCTCTGCAATGGCGATCTATTGAGGGGGCGTGTCGGCCGCCGCTTCGTGCAGTGGTTGACACCCGCTATCTGTCCGGAGAGCCTTGCCCCCGTACAGAGAGATCGCGGGGGGCCCCGGCAGTCAAACCCCCCACAATCTGAAACTTATCCCCTATCCTTAGGATCGTGGATACGTTTTTCACCACTGGACTACCCCATTAAGCTGCATACCAGTCTTCTCAGGATGTGGACCCTGAGTTGGCTGAACCATGAACTCCTGTTGTACATGGACTACTGAGCAGTACATGAACTCTTGTGTGAATATCTAAAGTCACTTCTCTGAAACCTGCAAGTAAACTTTTTCCACCTGCGCTCTATCTTAAGCCAGACTACGAGACTGTGAGTACTCTGAATAGTGGCACCTAGTCTGCCTCCTCTTTTTTCTTACGGGATGGAAACGTGACTGGGGTCTTAGTTTGTGTTTTTTCCACAGGTACCAAGCAACAACATTCTTTGTATTGGTTGTGACTTGAGTAGAGGCGATGAGGGACATTATTTATCTTTTTTATACAGGAACAACTCCTAAAGGTTCTGTATATCCCTTGTCACGCCACGCCCCCTCAATGCAAGCCTATGGGAGGGGGCGTGACGACCGTCACGCCCCCTCCCATAGGCTTGCATTGAGGGGGCCGGGCTTGACGTCACACAGGGTCGGGAGGCAAAAGACTGAGAACCTCCAGAGCTTCCGGCAGTACTTACAGGTGGGTGCTGCATGCTAGATTGCGGGGGTCCCCAGCGGCAGGACCCCCGCGATTAGACATCTTATCCCCTATCCTTTGGATAGGGGATAAGATGTCTTGGGGCCGGAGTACCCCTTTAAAGCCTGGGGCAAATTATTTGAAAACTCAACATCATGAGCTTTATGAATCTTGTGTATTTTCCAATATTCTTGGACAGTAATGCGTCGGGAACCCTTGGCGGTTTTATATCACTTGACACGTTTTTCTTACACCTTTCATGGATATATATTAAAAGTTACGTTGGACCAGCTACTAATACAGCAGCCCCATTTGTTCTCAGGTGAAAATTTCATTGTTTTGTCCAAAAAAAAAACATAAAAGGACATTCTATAACACATTAGTAGGAATATAATACATCTGTAGGCACTTTGACTTTGGGCCACTGTATCCTAAACTTACCCCCTCAGTAGAATGTCCTCGAATTGGTTTGTTACATTGCGGAATCCACCCATGGAATGATAGACCAGGGAGTCGCACGGCAGATTTTGTGGTCGCAAACACTGCCAGGTGTCTCCGCTGACAGGGTCCTTATAAGTACACTTGTTATTTCCTGACACCTCAAAGTTACACTCCATCACCTCAATGGTGCCATTAAACTGGAAATACCCTTTAAAATAGACCTGTGAATCAGAAACATGGGATAAGATTTACCAAGGAAGAATAAAGTAGAATATTTGTTGCTATGGGTACAGTAACACATCTGTATCTGCTACGTATTTGAACCTGTGTTTAAGGGAGTTGTCCAGCGAAAGAAACAACCTGTGTATGGCGCCAAAAAGTATATTAATGAAACTTACTAATATATTGTTTTTAGCCATAGTGCCGAGATCTTCCATTATCATGTGAGCTGTCTGGCTTGTAGATGTGACATTACTTCACACTCTTTGAAAGCAATCTGCCCCCTCCCCTTCCCTTCTGTCTGCTCAGGCCGAGACCAGTGATGTGAAGAGGGAAGATCATATTACTGTTCATTAGATAAGGCAGCAGGAAGCCTTTTTTCAGTCACAGTTGTTTCCATCAGAACAGGCTGTCTTATCTGAGAAAAGTTTCCTGCTGCCTTAAAATCTAACGAACAGTAATATGAGCTCCCCCCCCCCCCTTCTTCACATCATTGGTCTGGTCCTGAGCAGACAGGAGGGAGGATAAGGGACAGAAAGTGTGACGGGACATCACAGCTATAAGTCAGACAGCTCAGTTCATATGTGCTGTATGGCTAATAGCATTATATAAGTAAGTGGTTTTTATCATACTCAGGTTGTTTCATTCGCTGGACAACCCTTTTAACTATTTATATTCATTAATCAGCATCAGCTTTTATATGTAGCAGATAAAAAATGTGTGAATGTAGCCTAAATCTGTCGGCCAGTCGTAGTCACAACCCCCTGCATACACAATTGTTACACCCCTGCTTGTTACGGATTATTACTAAAAGAACAGATTAACCAGTCAGACAGTATTTATATCTAATCTGTACTGTAGGTAACGCACTGCGGACCATGATATTACTCAGTGATTTATTTCTCCTTTTTTTTTTTTTTTTTTTTTTTTTTTTTCTGTAGCCGAGCCCATGGAAATCAGTATTGGCTTCTCTGACGTGTGAATGTCTATTTGTTTATGATGGTTCACATGTTATCAGCAAAAGGATTGAATGTAAAGGAGAAAATTAACCTCTTATCTCTTTCCCTAATATGTCCCATGTCATATAGAACTCTCTCTTTTCATTTCTCCCTACCAGTCCTTTTTTATAGATTTCAGACTCATGCAGGAGTCCTAAATTTCAAACTGCAGCCGGAACACAGACAAACTCAGCACTGCTCACTGCCAGGGAGCAGTGTAGAGCTTGTCTGTGTCCCGGCTGCAGTCTGAGATTTAGGACTCCAGCATACCGTATTTTTCACCGTATAAGACGTACTTTTTCTTCCCCAAAACTGGGGGGAAAAAGTCGGTGCGTCTTATACGGCAAATACACCCCTATCGCGGCGGTCCCTGCGGCCATCAACGGCCGGGACCCACGGGTAATACAGGACATCACCGATCGCGATGATGCCCTGTATTAACCCTTCAGACGCGGCGATCAAAGCTGACCGCCGCGTCTGAAGGGAAAGTGACACTAACCCAGCTGTTCAGTCGGGCTGTCCGGGACCGCCGCGATTTCACCGCGCCGGTCCCGAACAGCCCGACTGAATAGCCGGGTTAGTGCTTACAGGACACCGGGAGGTACCTTACCTGCCTCCTCTGTGTCTTCTCTGTTCAGGGATCCCCTGTATGGCCGGCGCTCTCCTTCCTCGTCATTACGTCGTCGCGTACGTGCGTCGGTCTGCGTAACGACGTGATGACGGCGACGGATAGCGAGGATACCCGGCCGGCAGCAGAGACGTTCAGCAGCAGGCCGGCAGCAGAGCGACAGGGACACGGCGACAGCGATGGAGCGACATCCAAGGCAGCGGTGACGGGTCTGGAGTGGCGGGGACACGTGAGTATTACCTCCTATGCAGTGGTCTTCAATCTGCGGACCTCCAGATGTTACAAAACTACAACTCCCAGCATGCCCGGACAGCCAACGGCTTAAATTTTTTAGATTTTGCACCTAAAAATAGGGTGCGTCTTATACGCCGGTGCGTCTTATACGCCGGTGCGTCCTATAGGGCGAAAAATACGGTAAGTCTGAAATCTATAAAAAAAAAAAGGACTGGTAGGGAGACCCCTAGTGGTCATAGTGGAAAATTAAATAGAAAGAAAGAAGCATATTTTTTTAATAACATGCAATTGGAAAGTTATTCTGCATACATTAATCTATAATATATCAAAAGTTTTTTTGATGAAAGGTACCCATTAAATTTGTCCTATTCTGACCCCTATAAACTTTTATTTTTCCATACACTGGGATGTATAAGGGCTCGCTTTTTGCGCCATGATCTGAAATTTTGCATTTTTACCAGGCCTATATGATGTGACCAAAAATCTTTTCTAATAGTTCGAAGATTTCTGCATGAAGTGGTACCAAATATGTTCTTTTTGTGTTTGTTTTATATATACAAAATACATATATACACACACACACACATATATATATATTTTTTTATTTTTTATTATTATTTTATGGAAATAGGGAGTGATATTTTTTTAAGGAGAGGGGCTTATTTTTTTTTCCAAACTTTTTTATGATTAATTTTACAATTTTAAAATCAAGTCTAGTTTTATAAGCAATCTTTCAATTGCATGTACTGTTCAGTACTATCGGTGCTCTGCTTGTACAGCCTGCCTGTCGCAGACCACTCAAGAAGACCTGCGGCAGGAAGGAAAGAGACCTCAGGCCACCAAATTTTGTAAATGGCCTTCTTTTTTTGCATGTTTATGGTAATAACTGGTATAATGTAGACAAGGTATGTACCAAGTTATTTTCAACAAAAAAGTGCAAAATTTTCCAGTACATTTCATAATAAACCAAATCTTACAGTAAGGCTAGTTCACAATCTCATAGAACTGGCTTTTAGTCCTTTGATAGTTCCCCCCATTTCCCATGGTACATGTCATATGTAGCAATCAGGTTTCATCCAGGGAAAGCGTGCTGAGATATGGAAAATTCTGGATAGTGTGAAATTCCTAGTAGACCACAGAGTCTAAGAAACCTTTGGTAAAGTCTGGTTGGTAGTGGGTCCTTTCATTCCCTTCTAGGCATGTCCAGGTTTTCAGTATGGCCCAAATCAACACAGGTGCTGAAGACAGCTGACTCCGTCTGCAGGGAAAGGCTGTAAGGAACCTGTTCCTCTGATGGGAGTTGGAGTACTGAGGTTTGCGGCCGTAAATGGGACATTTGAAGTGTGTGGACTAACCTGTGAAGTGCTTTTAATGAAGGCTAAATAAAGACTGGAACATTTTAGGAGGAGCTGGTGAGTGCCGCTATTTTTGCCACGTTTTTCTAAGTTTTTAATTGTATCAAGAATTGCAGTTTAAAGGGGTATTCCAGGTCAAAACTTTTTTTTTTATATATATATATATATATATCAACTGGCTCCGGAAAGTTAAACAGATTTGTAAATTACTTTTATAAAAAAAATCTTAATCCTTGCAATAGTTATTAGCTTCTGAAGTTGAGTTGTTTTTTTCTGTCTAACTGCTTACTGATGACTCACGTCCCGGGAGCTGTGCAGTTCCTATGGGGATATTCTCCCATCATGCACAGCTCCCGGGACGTGACATCATCATTGAGCAGTTAAACAGAAAGCTTCAGAAGCTAATAACTATTGGAAGGATTAAGATTTTTTAATAGAAGTAATTTACAAATCTGTTTAACTTTCCGGAGCCAGTTGATATGTAAAAAAAAAAGTTTTTGCCTGGAATACCCCTTTAACCCCTTAAGGACACATGACGTACTGGAACGTCATGTGTCCACTCCCGATCTATAACGCGGGGCCACGGCGTGGCCCCGCGTCATAGCGGGTCGGGCCCGGCCTCTAACAACGGCCGGGACCCGTGGCTAATAGCGCGCGGCATTGATCGCTGTGCCGCGCGCTATTAACCCTTTAGACGCGGCGTTCAAAGTTGAACGGCGCGTCTAAAGTGAAACCGAAAGCATGCCGGCTAGCTCAGTGGGCTGTTCGGGATAGCCGCGGTGAAATCGCGGCATCCCGAACAGCTGACAGGACAGCGGGAGGGCCCCTACCTGCCTCCTCGCTGTCCGATCGCCGAATGACTGCTCAGTGCCTGAGATCCAGGCATGAGCAGTCATGCGGCAGAATCATCGATCACTGGTTTCTTATGAGAAACCAGTGATCAATGTAAAAGATCAGTGTGTGCAGTGTTATAGGTCCCTATGGGATAACAATGATCAGTATAAGAGATCAGAGTGTGCAGTGTTATAGGTCCCTATAACACTGCAAAAAAAAAGTGCAAAAAAAAAGTGAATAAACATCATTTAACCCCTTCCCTATTAAAAGTTTGAATCACCCCCCTTTTCCCATAAAAGAAAAAACACAGTGTAAATAAAAATAAAAATAAACATAAATGGTATCGTCGCGTGCGGAAATGTCCGAATTATAAAAATATATCGTTAATTAAACCGCACGGTCAATGGCGTGCGCGCAAAAAAATTCCAAAGTCCAAAATAGTGCATTTTTGGTCACTTTTTATATCATGAAAAAATGAATAAAAAGCGATCAATAAGTCCTATCAATGCAAAAATGGTACCGTTAAAAACTTCAGATCACGGCGCAAAAAATGAGCCCTCATACCGCCCCATACACGGAAAAATAAAAAAGTTATAGGGGTCAGAAGATGACAATTTTAAACGTATTAATTTTCCTGCATGTAGTTATGATTTTTTCCAGAAGTCCGACAAAATCAAACCTATATAAGTAGGGTATCATTTTAATCGTATGGACCTACAGAATACATATCAGGTGTCATTTTTACCGAAAAATGTACTACGTAGAAACGGAAGCCCCCAAAAGTTACAAAACAGCGTTTTTTTTAAAATTTTGTCGCACAATGATTTTTTTTCCCGCTTCACCATAGATTTTTGGGCAAAATGACTGACGTCATTACAAAGTAGAATTGGTGGCGCAAAAAATAAGCCATCATATGGATTTTTAGGTGTAAATTTGAAAGAGTTATGATTTTTTAAAGGCAAGGAGCAAAAAACGAAAATGCAAAAACGGAAAAACCTCCGGTCCTTAAGGGGTTAACCCCTTAAGGACCAAGGACGTACCGGTACGTCCTTGGTCCTGCTCTTCTGATATAACGCGGGGTTACACAGTAACCCCGCGTCATATCACGGCGGGCCCGGCGTCATAGTGAAGCCGGGACCCGCCTCTAATAGCGTGCAGCGCCGATCGCGGCGCCGCGCGCTATTAACCCTTTAGCTAAAAGTGAAAGTGAAAGTTCCCGGCTAGCTCAGTCGGGCTGTTCGGGATAGCCGCGGCTAATCGCGGCATCCCGAACAGCTGACAGGACAGCGGGAGGGCCCCTTCCTGCCTCCTCGCTGTCCGATCGCTGAATGACTGCTCAGTGCCTGAGATCCAGGCATGAGCAGTCATGCGGCAGAATCGTTGATCACTGGTTTACTGGTTTCTTATGAGAAACCAGTGATCAACATAGAAGATCAGTGTGTGCAGTGTTATAGGTCCCTATGGGATAACAATGATCAGTGTGTGCAGTGTTATAGGTCCCTATGGGATAACAATGATCAGTGTGTGCAGTGTTATAGGTCCCTATGGGAGCTATAACACTGCAAAAAAAAAGTGGAAAAAAAAAGTGAATAAATATCATTTAACTCCTCCCCTATTAAAAGTTTGAATCACCCCCCTTTTCCAATAATAAAAAAAACACAGTGTAAATAAAAATAAAAATAAACATATATGGTATCACCGCGTGCGTAAATGTCCGAATTATAAAAATATATCATTAATTAAACTGCTCGGTCAATGGCGTGCGCGCAAAAAAATTCCAAAGTCCAAAATAGTGCATTTTTGGTCACTTTTTATATCATTTAAAAATGAATAAAAAGCGATCAATAAGTCATATCAATGCAAAAATGGTACCGTTAAAAACTTCAGATCACGGCGCAAAAAATGAGCCCTCATACCGCCCCATACACGGAAAAATAAAAAGTTATAGGGGTCAGAAGATGACAATTTTAAACGTATTAATTTTCCTGCATGTAGTTATGATTTTTTCCAGAAGTCCGACAAAATCAAACCTATATAAGTAGGGTATCATTTTAATCGTATGGACCTACAGAATAAATATCAGGTGTCATTTTTACCGAAAAAGGTACTACGTAGAAACGGAAGCCCCCAAAAGTTACAAAACAGCGTTTTTTTTTTCAATTTTGTTGCACAATGATTTTTTTTCCCGCTTCACCATAGATTTTTGGGTAAAATGACTGATGTCATTACAAAATAGAATTGGTGGCGCACAAAATAAGCCATCATATGGATTTTTAGGTGCAAATTTGAAAGAGTTATGATTTTTTAAAGGCAAGGAGAAAAAAACGAAAATGCAAAAACGGAAAAAACCCCGGTCCTTAAGGGGTTAATGTGTACCTGTCGCTTTAAAAGAAAACAAAAACTTCTGACATGTCCTAGAGACTGTCAATGGTTTTTATTTATTGGGGTCTGAGTGTTTAGACCCTGACCCACTGCCAGTGGCGTTGCTAGGGTTGGTGTCACCCGGTGTGGTAGAAAATGGTGTCACCCCCCATACCTCCCCCCTCCCCCCAGTAAGTTTTTAGCCTGTTGTGACAGACACCACTGTTGTAGCGCATTGTGAGAAATTCCAGTATAATAATCAGATATACCAGTTGCCACAGAATAGGAAAGTGTTAAAGAAGTTTTCACCATTGAAATATACAGCTCCCAGAATTACTTAAAGGGGTACTCCACTGGAAAACATTTACTTTTATATCAACTGGTGCCAGAAAGTTAAACAGATTTTTAAATTACTTCTATTTAAAATCTTAATACTTACAGTACTTATAAGCTGGTGTATGCTCCACAGGAAGTTGCGTAGTTCTTTCCAATCTGACCACATTGCTATTTGCTGACACCTCTGTCCATGTCAGGAACTGTCCAGAGCAGGATAGGTTTGCTATGGGGATTTGCTCCTACTATGGACAGTTCTTGGCATGGACAGAGGTGTCAGCACAGAGCACTGTGGTCAGACAGAAAAGAAATTAAAAAAGAAAATAACTTCCTGTGAATCGCTTATACAGCAGCTAAAAAGTACTGGAAGGATTAAGATTTTTAAATAGAAGTAATTTACAAATCTGTTTAACTTTGTAGCACCAGTTGATTAAAAATTTTTTTTTTCCAGTAGAGTACCCCTTTATGCAGTGGTGAGGTTATGCTGGGAGTTGTAGTTTCACTTACCATAACTGTAGAACTGACAAGCGACTACAGCTCTGATAGGACACAGAGAGGAGAATGTACAATGGTATCAGTGACGTCTTCTCTATAGTCTTCCCTTATCTAATTCAGATGGTACATACCGCCTGGTCCAGCTAAAACTTCTGTCTGTAGAATGTGACGCCCAGACGTCTCCTCACTATGTCAGCGCATTCTCATCCTCTATATGAAAACAATTATTATTATAAACCTGCCAGACATTGTATCCTCTAAATATAATACTACTATACACTATACTCTTTGATTATAAACCTTCCATACACCATACCCACTGAATATAATAATACCACACACTGTACACTCTGAATATAAATCTGCCACATACTGTACCCCTGAATATAATACTATCACATACTGTACCCTCTGAATATAATACTACCATATACTGTACCCTCTGAATATAATACTACCATATACTGTACCCTCTGAATATTAATCTGCCACATACTGTACCCCTGAATATAATACTATCACATACTGTACCTTCTGAATATAATACCAACACATACTGTACACTCTGAATATATTACTACCACCCACTGCGCCCTCTGAATATAATACTTAGAGATGAGCAAACTACAGTAAATTCAACTCGTCACAAACTTCTCGGCTCGGCAGTTGATGGCTTTTCCTGCATAAATTAGTTCAGCTTTCAGGTGCTCCGGTGGGCTGGAAAAGGTGGATATTGTCCTAGGAGACTCTTTCCTAGGAATGTATCCACCTTTTCCAGCCCACCGGAGCACCTGAAGGCTGAACTAATTTACGCAGGATAAGTCATCAACTGCTGAGCCGACAAGTTCGTGACGAATCAAATTTACTGTAAGTTCGCTCATCTCTAATAATACTACCACAAACTGCGCCCTCTGAATATAATACTACCACCCACTGCACCCTCTGAATATAATACTACCACAAACTGCGCCCTCTGAATATAATACTACCACAAACTGCGCCCTCTGAATATAATACTACCACCCACTGTGCCCTATGAATATAACACTACCACAAACTGCGCCCTCTGAATATAACGTTGCCATACAGTGCACCCTCTGAATATAATACCACAACCGCAGTAACACCCCTCAACATCCGTTAGCTGATGCTATTACCACGGGAGGGGGGTATTGGTGGTGTTGCTAGTGGATGATCGGGGTGCTACTACTGGGGGGGGGGTGTTGCTAAAGGATGATGAGGGTGCTACTGGCCATCCCCCCTGGCAGTATCACCCCCATCATCCATCGGCAGGATCATCCTCCTGGCAGGAGCACCGCCATCATCCACCATCAGGATCTGCTGATGGAGGTGCTGCTGGGGGGGGGGGGGTAGTTGCTGGCGGATGATGAGGGTGCTACTGCCAGGGGGGGGAGCATTAGGTAGGCAGCAGTTCCCCCACATTAGGTAGGTAGCAGTTTCCCCACATTAGGTAGCATCTTTTCCCCACATTAGGCAGCATAGATTCCCCACATTTGGTACCAGTTTCCCCACATTAGGTAGGTACCAGTTACCCCATATTAGGTATCAATTTCCCCATATTAGGTAGCACAGATTCCCCACATTAGGTAGCAGTTTCCCAACATTCGGTAGCACAGATTCCCCACATTAGCTAGCATAGACTCCCCACATTAGGTAGCATAGACTCCGCACATTAGGTATCATAGACTCCGCACATTAGGTAGCATATACTCCGCACATTAGGTAGCATAGACTCCCCACATTAGGTAGCATAGACTCCCCACATTAGGCCGCAGGTTCCCCACAATGCTTCAAAGTCTCCCCCCCCCCCCCCCCCACACACACACACACACACACACAAAAAAAAACAACACATACAACACAGAGAGACACACACACAAACACACACACACAGTCAGAGTCACACACACACAGAGTCACACACAGAGTCACACACACACACAGTCACACACAGAGTCACACAAATACACAGAGTCACACACACACTCAGAGAGTCCCACAAACACACACACAGTCACACACACACACACACACACAGAGTCACACACACAAACATAGATAGCGACAGACAGAGAGACAGACACACACACTCACCCATCCAGCGCAGCGATCCTTCTCACCGGGCGCAATGCGAGTGACGTAACTGACGTCCCCCTGCGCGGCCATGCGGTGTGACGTCAGGCCGGCGCAGACGTGGGAGCGGAGGCCGGGCACAGTACAGTAGGGGGGGGCGTGACGACGGACGGGCGCACTGAAAGGGGGGGGGGTTGCTAACGGACGGGCGCACCGCACACACAGCACGGGGGGGGGGGGGGTGCCGACGGATGGGAGGCCGGTTGGGCACAGTAGGGGGGTGTCAGTGTAGCTGGGGAGGGGGTGTGGGTGCTGCGGAGCGTCTTGGTGTCACCCCATTAGGTTGGTGTCACCCGGTGCGGGCCGCACCCCCCGCACCCGGGTCGCAACGCCACTGCCCACTGGTAGAACATTCTCGTGTTGCAGAGTCAGGAGAGGACATGGTTAGTGCGCTCTTCTTCTTGTTCATTCTAGCGATCAATTAGGGTCTGAACACCCAGACTTTGACAGATCTAAACTTTTGCCATGTATCTACAAGATGCTAAAACTTTTTAAAGTAACAGTACCCATTTAAATGACTCCCACAACTTCTATCTTACTGCCTATGATTATGTATCTGCTGCAGTTTTCTCTCTTTTACCTTTTCTGGATAATCTTCTCTTTTCCTCTTCAGAACATCAACAGCTTCACTGGAATGAATGAGCCGGATCTGTACTTGGGCTTTCCCCTCCCATGGAAGAAGGAACGTGACCAGGTAGCTGCCATTTCTATAGTCCTTCACTTGTCCGGTCACTCCAGCTTTAATTGCTGGTGAGTGAAGCTTGGCCTGGAAGAAATCTCCGCCATATTGCTTTGGTTGACCATTGTGGTCCCGAGCTATGATGATCACTTCCAGCTTCTCCCCGATTCTATATACTTTCCGTGGATTCAGCAGATAGTAGTTACATTTTGTGGGACTAGTGGAAAATCTATAGTGTCTGATAGGAGTTGGGGGTCCAGGCCAGTCAAGCAGTTTTAAAAGGTCTTTGAAATTGGGGTTAATGGTCCTTGAAGAGGCAGCTGTATTTTGAGGGCTTCTCACAGGAGGAGTTTGCTTCTTAGGGACCAGTGGTTTATATTTTTCAAAAGGATCTATATATAGGAACCCTAAAATAAACTGAAAACAATAAAATTAAAAAATGAATAAAATATGTCAAACAAGCTAAAGAAATAATTAACAACATCTTACTGGAACATAAGGCACAAGAAATACTTTTTTGCCTGGGATTATTATTATGATTGTTATTATTTAATAAGTGCCCAGTAGATGGTGGACTACGCCAACAGATAAACTGAGCAGTAACAATAAAAGGAGGTGGACTTTTTGTAATCACATGATGGCAGCCATTTTCAGAGATTATACAGTTTATTAGAGATCCAGCAACCTAAGAGGAAGCAGTTTATCAGAATCTGCCTCAAGAGTGCTGCAGCAGCTGAGAGATCTGCTGGCGAGTTTATGATATCAGAACTGATTCCACTACAGCTTGTGTGAGCAGTAAGAGAAACTGCAGCTGGACTGACCTGATAACTGTCGGTGTAAGGGTAAGCCTTAAGCCCTTCTTCCCTGACAGACAGGCTAAGAGTTCATCCTACTCCAGGTGACACTACGGAGAAGGAATTTGTACGGGCCCCATCTCTTCTATGTGAACCAACAGCTGTTACAGTGAAGTTTACGGTGGACTGCAGGCAGGGCCAGTTCTGCCTCTTGATCGCCCTCTTGATGGGGGTACTGCTCCGCCCGCTGCAAGAAAGTTAGTAGCCAGCCAGCATCCAAAGCACGCGCAACTCATCTGAAGCACCCGCCTAGCCAGCACAATCCCCTTCCCCCCATTACCATAATAATCTGCATTCTTCAGCCTGCTGGAGGAGCGCAGTGCTACCTCAGAGACCAGAAAGGCAGGTCCTGACATTGTGCGTGCCTCCATACATCCACCCCATGAGGAGGAGGTTTGTGTGTCACCCCAGTAGTAAAGTGGGGCATGTCAAAGGGCAAAGCCAATGGGCAGGGTCAAGGGGAGGCTAAATTAGTTTTTGCCTAGGGTGGCAAAAAATCCTTGCACCAGCCCTGACTGCAGTCGTGCTTGTAGGTGGTTCAGGAAAACCTATATCCACATTGCCTTGTTTGATTCTGTGTTATTTTTTGCCTGGTTGTGTCTCTTTTACATGTAAGTTAGGTTGTGTCAGTTTCATTATATCCAAGATGTTCCTAGCAGGACCCTGCATCTGTACCCCGGATGCTCCACAGGGTGGACGCATTGCCGCAGAATATACTCCAGCTCCTAAAAAGCGGGAGCTCAGGACCAGCCTGCCAAATGTAGGGGACACCAAAAATACAGGTGAACACCTCCAAAAATCTGTTGCAGATGGAGGCACTGCTGAGATGATAGATTGGGATACAGACAGTAAGGATACGTTTATTCCCCAGGCTACTGTTACGCCGAGCGCTCCGGGTCCCTGCTCCTCCCCGGAGCGCTCACGGCGTCTCTCTCCCTGCAGCGCCCCGGTCAGACCCGCTGACCGGGAGCGCTGCACTGACATTGCCGGCGGGGATGCGATTCGCATAGCGGGACGCGCCCGCTCGCGAATCGCATCCCAAGTCACTTACCCGTCCCGGTCCCCGGCTGTCATCTGCTGGCGCGCGCGGCTCCGCTCTCTAGGGCACGCGCGCGCCAACTCTCTGAGACTTAAAGGGCCAGTGCACCAATGATTGGTGCCTGGCCCAATTAGCTTAATTAGCTTCCACCTGTTCCCTGGCTATATCACATCACTTCTCCTGCACTTCCTTGCCGGATCTTGTTGCCTTGTGCCAGTGAAAGCGTTTAGTGTTGTCCAAAGCCTGTGTTACCTGATCTCCTGCTATCCATCTTGACTACGAACCTTGCTGCCTGCCCCGACCTTCTGCTACGTCTGACCTTGACTCTGCCTAGTCCTTCTGTCCCACGCCTTCTCAGCAGTCAGCAAGGTTGAGCCGTTGCTAGTGGATACGACCTGGTTGCTACTGCCGCAGCAAGACCATCCCGCTTTGCGGCGGGCTCTGGTGAACACCAGTAGCCTCTTAGAACCGGTCCACCAGCACGGTCCACGCCAATCCCTCGCTGACACAGTGGATTCACAACCTGTAAGCCGAATCGTGACAGTAGATCCGGCCATGGATCTCGCTGAGGTGCCGCTGCCAAGTCTCGCTGACCTTACCACGGTGGTCGCTCAGCAATCGCAGCAAATTGCCCAACAAGGACAGCAGCTGTCGCAGTTGACCGCCACGTTACAGCAACTTCTGCCTCTGCTACAGCAGCAACCATCTCCTCCGCCAGCTCCTGCACCTCCTCCGCAGCGAGTGGCCGCTCCTAGCCTCCGCTTGTCCCTGCCGGACAAATTTGATGGGGACTCCCGACTCTGCCGTGGCTTCTTGTCTCAATGTTCCCTGCATATGGAGATGTTGTCGGACTTGTTTCCAACAGAACGGTCTAAGGTGGCGTTCGTAGTGAGCCTTCTTTCAGGAAAGGCCTTGTCTTGGGCCACACCGCTCTGGGACCGCAATGATCCTGCCACAGCCACAGTCCAGTCCTTCTTCGCTGAAGTCCGTAGTGTCTTCGAGGAACCAGCCCGAGCTTCTTCTGCCGAGACTGCCCTGCTGAACCTGGTCCAGGGTAATTCTTCTGTAGGCGAGTACGCCATCCAATTTCGTACTCTTGCTTCCGAATTATCTTGGAATAACGAGGCTCTCTGCGCGACCTTTAAAAAAGGCCTATCCAGTAGCATCAAGGATGTGCTGGCCGCACGAGAGATTCCTGCCAACCTGCAAGAACTTATCCATTTGGCCACCCGCATTGACATGCGTTTTTCTGAGAGACATCAGGAGCTCCGCCAGGAAAAAGACTTAGATCTCTGGGCACCTCTCCCACAGTACCCTTTGCAATCTACGCCTGGGCCTCCCGCCGAGGAGGCCATGCAAGTGGATCGGTCTCGCCTGACCCAGGAAGAGAGGAATCGCCGTAGGGAAGAAAATCTTTGTCTGTACTGTGCCAGTACCGAGCATTTCTTGGTGGATTGCCCTATTCGTCCTCCACGTCTAGGAAACGCACGCACGCACCCAGCTCACGTGGGTGTGGCGTCTCTTGGTTCTAAGTCTGCTTCTCCACGTCTCACGGTGCCCGTGCGGATTTCTCCTTCTGCCAACTCCTCCCTCTCAGCCGTGGCTTGCTTGGACTCTGGTGCCTCTGGGAATTTTATTCTGGATTCTTTTGTGAATGAATTCTGCATCCCGGTGACCCGTCTCGTCAAGCCGCTCTACATTTCCGCGGTCAACGGAGTTAGATTGGATTGCACCGTGCGTTACCGCACTAAACCCCGAATTGATTGCATTTTTTGTCCTTCCTAACTGCACCTCTGAGGTCCTCCTCGGTCTGCCATGGCTCCGGCTTCATTCTCCCACCCTTGACTGGATCACCGGGGAGATCAAGAACTGGGACTCTGCTTGCCATAAGAAATGCCTCTCCCCCCCTCCCAGTCCAGTCAGGCAAGCCTCAGTGCCTCCTCATGGCCCCCGTCCTGGTGACACACTGCCCCGTGCCAAGCTTCACCCTCTGCCCTCCCTCCCCATTCCCACTCCTGCTGTACTGCCTGCCTTTGAGGAAACTCTCCATTCACTCCCGGTGTCCTCGTCCCCAGGTAAAGCAGTTGTCGGACAAAAAAAGGGGGAGACGTAAGGGGGGGGGTACTGTTACGCCGAGCGCTCCGGGTCCCTGCTCCTCCCCGGAGCGCTCACGGCATCTCTCTCCCTGCAGCGCCCCGGTCAGACCCGCTGACCGGGAGCGATGCACTGACATTGCCGGCGGGGATGCGATTCGCATAGCGGGACGCGCCCGCTCGCGAATCGCATCCCAAGTCACTTACCCGTCCCGGTCCCCGGCTGTCATCTGCTGGCACGCGCGGCTCCGCTCTCTAGGGCGCGCGCGCGCCAACTCTCTGAGACTTAAAGGGCCAGTGCACCAATGATTGGTGCCTGGCCCAATTAGCTTAATTAGCTTCCACCTGTTCCCTGGCTATATCACATCACTTCTCCTGCACTCCCTTGCCGGATCTTGTTGCCTTGTGCCAGTGAAAGCGTTTAGTGTTGTCCAAAGCCTGTGTTACCTGAACTCCTGCTATCCATCTTGACTACGAACCTTGCCGCCTGCCCCGACCTTCTGCTACGTCTGACCTTGCCTCTGCCTAGCCCTTCTGTCCCACGCCTTCTCAGCAGTCAGCAAGGTTGAGCCGTTGCTAGTGGATACGACCTGGTTGCTACTGCCGCAGCAAGACCATCCCGCTTTGCGGCAGGCTCTGGTGAACACCAGTAGCCTCTTAGAACCGGTCCACCAGCACGGTCCACGCCAATCCCTCGCTGACACAGTGGATCCACAACCTGTAAGCCGAATCGTGACAGCTACCTTTTCTTTTGTGGGCCCAGCAACAGAAGGTACCATTACAGCATGCTGTGATAATATGCTAAGTACTCCTCGGCTGTGCGATTTCATCAGGCGTTTAGAAATCAAACTAGGAGTAGAAATGGCGACCATCAGAGATGTCCTACAAGACTCAGACCGTCAAATATACATGTTAATTTATTCCTATACGGATTTAAGAGGCTGTGTAAGGTCTACAGGTGTTCACCTTCTTGGAGCTCCACCTGAAGGATGCCTCTTAGTATGCCATTTATGATGAGGAAGAAGGAGCTACAACGTAATAACCTTCAGGATGGGGTTAAAAGACTATAATGCAGTAAAGTATTCCCAATTCCTTACACCCATATCCAGAGAAACTGGAGCCATCCCTAAATGAACCTTCTGCTCTCCTAGAAGACAGGAGAAAATTACCCCCAAAACGGTGTCTCCCCCATGTCCAGATTTACCGAAACAAGACTAGACGAGAGCACTGTAAATGCAGAAAGAGGTGATGTATCTGACATACTACAAAAACTAGGACAAAGTGACGGCAAACCACACTGTCATGTCTGTCTTGTTCTGTGTTCACACACAGCTATTGTATTTGGTTGTTTTTGAACAGTTTTATGTTCCCCGGTCAGGGGCTTTCTTTCCAATAGCTCTTAGGGTGTGTCTACATAAGATTAACTCAGTCTGGCTTCTGGGCTGGTGATTTCCATATTGACTTCCTGACATCCTTTTCTGCCTGACATGCTGCTATTGAGCTTTTGTGAAACACTCCTTTTTTGAGCTTTTAATCTACTATCTCTGTTTTAGCATGCACCTTACATTTACTTTTGATATGTTCTGGGCTTTTACCTATGGTTAGATAGCATGCTCTTAGTTGATTTTAATCCGTGTTTGTATAGTCGGTATTTGTATTTCATTTCTGCCATGTTTCTGTTCACACAGTTTTCTCTTGTATCCGTTTGCCTTTGTGTGGGGGACTCAGAGGGTATTGTTATTCCTGTGTCTATCGGAGGTTTTCTAGGGGATTATGCTATATTCCTGTCTGTTCCTGGAGTCTTATGTTCAGTGTGAACAGTGCTCTATAATTATATCCTTTTGTATCTGAATTGTTACTAGGCATCCCTGTTACCGCTCCATCGGGACAATCCTGTGTCTACTGGAGGTAGAACAATCCTGTGTTCAGTGTGAACAATGTTCTATAATTATTTTCCTGTTGTATCCATTTTTTTTGAATTGTTACTAGGCATCCTTGTTACCTTTCAGTGGGGGCTCTGGGGAATTGAGAATTAATACTAGATATCTCCGTGCTCCATCCTGGACTCTGGGAGATTGTGTTTTAGTGTCAAGATATTCCTGTGCCTACTGGAGGTTTTCTCGGAGATTGCATCTGGAGTCTTTGTTGACTCATCCGTTTCCTTGTCTGGTGTTTTGAACTCTATACTACAGGTCACGATTGAGACCAGAAAACCTCCGATGCATTTCGGAAAACACGATTTCCTTCATCTGGGAGTTGCCCTTGGTCTCCAACCTGTCCATTTTTCCAATGTTTAAATGTGTTGCCATCAGGAGATGTGTGTGCCGCACCACGACCAATGGCCTGTTACTCTAGTCCCCTGGTTGGCAGAGCAGGTCGTCATGGCTATGTGAGATGCTGCTGGCAACACAATGCCGTGATCGAACAGAACGTGGGATTGAAGGCAGATAAGTCCCTGACGCATGCAAATTGAGTTAATATAAACCACTTAATCGAAAACTGCAGAGAAACCTATATGTAAGCTTAAAGGGAACCTGTCATGAGATTTTACCATATATAAGGCTTGGTGATTGAGATAAGCGAATCTATTTGGCACAATTTCAATTTGGTCCGAATTCTGCATCAATAATGGATTCACCAAAATCAGAAACTTTTGAGAATCGTTTCAGGTGAATCGCTCAAAATTGGGGCTGACGGACTTCCCCATAATACCTTGTGAGCAGTCCTCCCTCTAGCACAGCCAATCATGAGGAGCTATATAATCATTATCAGAGCCCCTGTAAAACAGCCCCTCCGGGAAATGCTGAGCTTTGTGGAAGTACAGAACGGAGAGAGAGGACATCATCAGAGAGACAGAACACAGATAGATAGGGGGTTAAAGTCAGTGCGTCACACCAAACCTTACCTACCAAACCTTCTCCTGTGTGACTTACAGACAAATCTTACCTACCAAACCTTCTTCTATGTCATTTACAGGCACCACACTTTACCTACTAAACATTCTCTTATGTCACTTACCTGCAAATCTTACCTACCAAACCTTCTCCTATGTCACAGACAAATCTTACCTACCAAACCTTCTCTGTGTCACAGACAAATCTTACCTACCAAACCTTCTCTATGTCACAAACAAATCTTACCTACCAAACCTTCTCTGTGTCACAGACAAATCTTACCTACCAAATCTTCTCTGTGTCACAGACAAATCTTACCTACCAAACCTTCTCCTATGTCACAGACAAATCTTACCTACCAAACCTTCTCTATGTCACAGACAAATCTTACCTACCAAATCTTCTCTGTGTCACAGACAAATCTTACCTACCAAACCTTCTCTATGTCACAGACAAATCTTACCTACCAAATCTTCTCCTGTGTAACTTACAACAAATCTTACCTACCAAATCTTCTTCTATGTAATTTACAGGCACAAAACTTTACCTACCAAACCTCCTCTTATGTTACTTGCCAGCAAATCTTACCTACCAAACGTTCTTCTATGTCACTTCTATGTTCTTCTATGTCACTTCTAGGCACAAAACTTTACCTACCAAACCTCCTCTTATAACCCTTCTCTAAGTCACAGACAAATCTTACCTACCAAATCTTCTCCCATGTCACTTACAGGCACCAAACCTTACCTCAAAATAGCAGGTAAGAGAGAAGTCAGCTCACCTCCCGCAACACCTCTCCGCACGGATCGTACTGGCTCGGTACGTGTAGAATCAGGAAAGAAAAGGATAAGATCAGGTAAAATCTCCAGCTTTATTGAAATCCATGGAGTAAAGCTGGAGATTCTACCTGAACATTGGATCAATCCTTTTCTTACCAAACCGTCTCTTATGTCACTTACTGGCAAACCTTACCTACCAAACCTTCTCCCATGTCACTTACAGGCACCAAACCTTACCTACCAAATCTTCTCTTATGTTATTTACCGGCAAACTAGATGGGCCAAATGGTTCTTATCTGCCGACACATTCTATGTTTCTATGTTTCAAACCTTACCTGCCAAACCCCCTATGTCACTTACAGGCAAATCATACCTACTCAACCATTTCCTATGTCACTTACCCACATAATAAAACAAGAATAGGACCCTTAACAGACACTCGTAGCCACCACCTGTGACCAGTCTTTGCTTAACCATTACCACCAACCCCCTGATATATATCCTCCAACCAACTGCAAACCCACTGAACTACTATAGATAAATCTAGGATCGTCTTTATATAATAATGACATGAACTTATCATACATGAGGGTGGGGAGAGACGACATGCCCGGTAAGTGTCAGCCAGAACAATATAAGTATTAGTTATTCGTCCACTATGGGTTATAATGGCAATAATTTGGTACTTACCCCTCCAACACATACAAGTCCCAAAAACACAGCGAACCCCATTGGTTTCATGTTCATGGTGCACATGCAGCAGATGAGAAGTTAATACAGTGTCCTGAGTACTACAGGGAAACACTGAAATAGATTAGATTATACTATATCCTTGTTGAAGCAAAGGTCTTCTGATATGGAAATGACCATTTATAGCAGACAACGTCAAGCAGTAGAAATCAATCCAGACAGTAAACGTGGATCTTAACAGATCCTTACTCTCTAAAGAATATTAGTCTTACATGGTTTTCTGGTCAGTAAAAATGTTATTACCGTATTTTTCGCCGTATAAGACACACTTTTTCTTCCCCAAAACTGGGGGGAAAAAGTCGGTGCGTCTTATACGGCGAATACATCCCTATCGCGGCGGTCCCTGTGGCCATCAACGGCCGGGACCCGCGGCTAATACAGGACATCACCGATCGCGGTGATGCCCTGTATTAACCCTTCAGACGCGGCGATCAAAGCTGACCGCCGCGTCTGAAGGGAAAGTGAAACTAACCCGGCTGTTCAGTCGGGCTGTTCGGGACCGCCGCGATTTCACCGTGGCGGTCCCGAACAGCCCGACTGAATAGCCGGGTTAGTGCTTACAGGACACCGGGAGGGACCTTACCTGCCTCCTCGGTGTCTTCTCCGTTCAGGGATCCCCTGTATGGCCGGCGCTCTCCTTCCTCGTCATCACGTCGTCGCGTACATGCGTCGGCGTGCGTAACGACGTGATGACGGAGAGCGAGGATACCCGGCCGGCAGCAGAGACGTTCCGGAGCGACGGGGACACGGCGACAGCGATGGAGCGACATCCAGGAGCGGCGGGGACACGTGAGTATTAAATCCTATGCAGTGGTCTTCAATCTGTGGACCTCCAGATGTTGCAAAACTACAACTCCCAGCATGCCCGGACAGCCAACGGCTGTCCGGGCATGCTGGGAGTTATAGTTTTGCAACATCTGGAGGTCCGCAGGTTGAAGACCACTATTGGGTTCAAAATCTTAAATTTTTTAGATTTTGCACCTAAAAATACGATGCGTCTTATACGCCGGTGCGTCCTATAGGGCGAAAAATACGGTAATACCATTTTGGTGTAGATGGGACTTTTTGATGTCTCTTTATAATTTATTTTCTGATATTTAATGTGACCAAAAATCAGCAGTTCTAGCAGGGTTTTTTTTTTTTTTTTTTTTCATTTATGTAATAGCCCGTGCAGCCTCATAAATGTTATAAATGAATAGTTTTGACAATTAATTCCACCCACTGTGATACCAAATGTGTTTTGTTCTGTTGGTTTTTTGTTTTGATTTTCTTTTTTTGTTTTAAAAAAGCTCCCACCCGCTTCTCTCCTTGCACTGTCTTTGCAAGTAAGTTTTTGCAATAGATTTATCCCACGAGACCTTCTCAGTCACATAGCATAGAGCCAAGAGAGAACACACATATGTATATGTGGTGTCCTGGTGCAGAACACACCTGTCTTCCTGACCTGTCAGGTGAATGTAACCTAGCTTGTCTGCTCTGGGCCCCCTGCTCAGGTTTAAATGTGATATTTATTGCACTGTAATATACTGTCAATGCACTTTTATGCTTTATTGTACCCTAAGGGGTTAACCTGTCTGTGCAGGAGAATGCTTCAGGGATCACATGTCTGCTTCATCCAATCAGGGCTGCTGCCCTGCTCCCCTAAGTCTGGCTAGACTGGGAGGAGCTAGTTAGTTGTGGGAGGAGTTTAGTCTAGAGAGGATAGGGTCACCTCTAGACCTCTGCTGTGGACCTGTACCTCATCATATGGGTACAGGCCTAGGAGATTTAGTTGCTGCACCAGTCTGTTCCTGATTGACAGCACCTTTTATAGGATCCTGCTGACCAGACTTGGTACAGTCCAAGACAAGTTCAGGCAAGTAAAGTTCTGAAAGGATAGCAGGAGATAGAAAGCCTTGGGTAACTTCGGTCCAAACAGGTCCAGTCTGGTGGTAAGCCCTAATACAGGATTCCTGGGTGGAGAGTAGAATCAGTGTTTGTCAGCTCTAAGTCTTATACCAGCTATTCAGTCAAGTTCAGACCTACCTAAAGTAAATCTTAGCAAGGAAGAAACTAGTCCCATAGTACCTAGAAGCAAATATGATCCCTGAAGCATACTCAAGCGAACTTTGCACTAATTGTTGAACTGTTCCTGTGTAGTTTTGCAAGTTCCTGAGTAACATTTAGCAGTTTCCGTAACCCTGTATGTGTGGTCATTACTGTCTTAGCACTTGGCCCAGAAGTCTATTATCCTTGGAGTGTGGAAGTTAACACTACCCTGGCAACACGAACTGTGTATAATTGTTACCCACACGCACCCACACTTCACACCATATATGTTATATGTATATATATATATATACACATATATATATATATATATATATATATATATATCTATATATATATATATACACACATATATATACACATCTTGGTCAAAGTGAACTCCTCTCCTACAAACTGGTCACTCTGCATACACTTTTTTTAGTGACCTATGGCCAGAGTTAGTGCTATGTACCTCATAGTTACATAGTTAGTGTTCCGGCGAGCGCTCCGGCCATTCACTCTGTCTGTAAGTGCTCTCCTCCTCCTCCTTCCTCCGGCGGGTCCAGGATTCGCATCGTGGGACGCACCTGCATGCGAATCTCGGGCCGTCACTTACTCCTGCTGGTGTCTCCGCTGCCTCTGTTCCCCGGCACGCGTGCCCCTGCCTCCTAGGGCACTGGAGCTCTGAGATTTAAAGGGCCAGTGTGTCCTTAATTAGTGTTCTCACCTGTCCCTTCATTATAAGTATGTGCACCTCCCTCTACCTCTTGCTGGATCTTTGTGTGCGGTATGCCCAATAGAAAGCATTACCGTGTTTAGCCCTGTCTGTGTTCTGACCTTCCGCTCTGTGACCTGACCTTGCTTCTGTGCAGCCTGTGCAGCAGCCTACCTTCTGCTAGTCCTGACTACGAGTCGCCTCATCCTTCCTGTGCCACATAACCCCTCAGCAGCTTATGTGGACGAGTCATGTCAGGGCTAGAAACTGCCTCCTGTCACAGCAAGTCCATCCCGCTTTGCGGCAGGCTCTGGCGAAAACCAGCGTCACCTTAGACTCCGCTCCCTGACATGGCCCAAGCCATCATCCACACAGGTACAGCGGATCTACTACCTCCATGAGTGTAACAGTTAGTATGGTTGACAAAAGACATACGTCCGTCAAGTTCAACCAAGGAAGTTCAACCTCAACACATCACACATGTTTTCTGCATACAGAAGTTTTCTGCATACACTAGAAGCTTTCCATTGAGTATATCTGCTGAAAAAGCAACTCTTTGCACTACGGGGACAACTTATTTGCAATATTTGGCTCACACGGAACGTCAGGTTACCTATAACACCCGGCCATGCGACATTACCCTCTACTTCCCTACCAGACTACTACTCCTGGTTGGTCTGCACCATAACACCACATATAGTTAAGTTGTGACTGCCGTTCCTGTTTGCTATGTGTATGCAAAATATTTTATGGAGCACATATAAAAGTGGGAATGTTTGTACAATTCTGCTGGATGAGGAGAAGTCATTAATGTGTAACATCTCCACCCCACTTTTACAGCTCTCTCTAAGCTGCACGGCAGTGTGACCGCGCAGATCAGAAGCTCCCACGTAGACATTTTGGAATGTTATTGATCTTGCCATCATTAGTAGCCTTCAGAATTCAAAACAGTAATGAAAACAAAACAATAGGCTGGGAAATAAGGGATTACGTTGCAACAACCTTGGGATAAAAATTAACAAATAGTGTTGAGCGGCATAGGCCATATTCGAATTCGCGAATATTCGCGAATATATGGACGAATATTCATCATATTTGCATATTCGTAATATTCTCGTTTTATTTTCGCATATGTGAAAATTAACATATGCGAAAATTAGCATATACAAAATTAGCATAAGGGAAAATTCGCGCACCAGTCTCACACAGTAGTATTAGAGCCCTCCTTACACCACACAAGCTGGAAGCAGAGAGGGATGATCACTGTGATGTGTACTGTGAAAAAAAAATAAAAAAAAAAAAAAAAACGAATATTCGTAATTACGAATATATAGTGCTATATTCGCGAATATTCGCGAATTCGCGAATATGCGATATTCCCGAATAAAATTCGCATTGCGAATATTCGCGAGCAACACTATTAACAAATCCCAACATAACAGATGTGCATGTCCAGTGTTACACCAGTATAGTACCACCCCAATGTCCATCTCTCACACTAGGAACTGATTTTGTCCAAGCAACAACTTTGCTCAAGTGCCCTCACATACACGATATTCTAGTGCCCAGAATCACATTGGGGACAGACATTTGGAGTTAAATGTAAATCATACAGATAAACCATACGCCTACTGTACAAAGGGGTCTATAAATGTAGGGGGGACATGTATTAGGCACCCCTGTCTGGAGTGGGTGGCTTAACAGCAGGTTTTGGTTATCTCGACTCTGGTTTGGTAATGGTTAACTCTTTGTCTCTCGTATTTTTACTTTGCAGTCCTCTTGGCTAGTTTACCATTCTATTTCTGTGTGTTTGTTAACCTTTTCTGACCTGTTCCCCTGACTTGTACTGTGTTTGTTTTGTTCTAACTGGCCGCCCCTGAACTTATTTCAGCGGAGGGACCAACCTAAAGTTGTGGAATCATCGCCTAGGGCTATTACTCAAATAGGAAGGGATATTGGATCTGGATGAGAGCAGAATTGCACTATTCCCTGCTCAACGTAACAAGGGCAGTGTTAGAGGGAAAAAATATATATGTTGTATATATTGGCAAAACATTAACCTTTCTAATATTCTTCTTAAAAAATGCATCTCCTTTTTATAGAAATCATGGCTTATGAAAAAGCCACTAGGGGTCCCCATACCATCCAGAACATAATCCTTTCTGTCTGCAGCATCATCTTTGTCCTAGCTTAAGCCTTGGCTGGGACAAAGTCCAGGAAGTGCTGGTGGGACTAGCTTCTCTCTGTGCTTACTCCTGCCCCATCAGCCCGCTGCATGAAAACAGAGAGTAGGGGGTTACAGGTTACAGAGCAGCCTGCAGTGATTGGATGAAGAGACATAGCACAGCAGACACAGGGAGGAAGTGAATGCATAGTGAGTGAGGGCGGGCTCAGTGCTTGCTTTGGGCACACCTCTTCCTGAACAGTGGATGTCAGAATGAGTGAGCAGCAGAACAGAGATATTTGTAAGCCAAATACAGAAGCTAGACACATAAAAAAGACATGTAAAGAATTTGCATGACATTGTGAGTAATATATATATGTATTGTTGTTTTTTGTGATAACACAAATAATTTTGAAAACAACTTTGTAGGACTGCTGTCCTCCTGATCCCTCACTTAGGCCAGCTTCCTTCCTCCTTTGTTTATCCAGAGAAAAGTTTAAAGGGGTACTCTGCTGCTCAGCATTCAGAACAAAATGTTCCGAACGTTCAGAGCCGGCACAAGGGGCTCGTGACGTCACACCCTGCCCCCTCAATGCAAGTCTATGGGATGGGGCGTGTCACGCCCCCTCCCATAGACTTGCATTGAGGGGGCGGGCGTGACATCACAAGGGGGCGGAGCGGGGTGTGATGTCACAAGGGGGCAGGGCCGTGACGTCACGAGCCCTCGGCGCTGGCTCTAAGCGTTTTGAACATTTTGTTCCGAATGATGAGCAGCGGAGTGCCCCTTTAAGTAATGCACTCACTCAGGATATGATGCAGAAGTTTACTCTTTTATTCCATGTAGTGGAAGACAAGGGAAGGGAGAGTTTACTTGTTCAAACTCTCCATTTTACAAGAAAAAAATGAAAAGTGGGCATGGTCACGGGATAAAGTGGGCATGGTCCCGAAAAAAGGGGCGTGTCCCCGACGGTTTTGAAAAATCCCAACATATTTACAAAAGTTTCAACAAAAAATGTGGTGGATTTGAGCTGGGGAAAACCCCGACAGATCAGAACAGTTGTAAAAAAAAAAAGCAAAAAAGTAAATACCTTGGGAAAATAACAGACGGAAATCAAAACCCACAAAGAAAACTACACAACACTCTTAGTAAATAAACCCCCATTTTTTGGAATCCACTGAATGATCTTGTTAATTTTTTTGGCGGAATACACTCGGATATGCATTGCATCTATGGAGCAGATGGAATGTTTCGAGGCTGAGACTCCATATTGAAAACGTGGCCTAACACAACTCGTAGAAGCAGATTTCCCTGTACTACTACTGCTGCAGCTGTTACTACCCCGGTGCTCCTACTACTCGCCCTACACCGCTGTCCATCATGTTCCATAGTGTACTTGTAGGGGAACTGAGGAGGAGATCTTGATTTATGGGCGTTTCCTTATTATCATTATGTGCCTCATTGTTATATACAGTGACCCCCCCCCCCCCCCCCCCCCCGACCTACGATGGCCCCAACATACGATCATTTCAACATACGATGGCCTCTTAGAGGCAGCATCAACATACGATGCTTTTGTATGTCGGGGCCATCACATAAACGGCTATCCGGCAGCGCAGACTGCTTCAGCTGCCACCGGATATCCGTTTACGGTGCCCCGTGTGGTCCGCTGATGGTCACTTACCTGTCCTCGGGGCTCCGGCGCGTCCTCTTTCTGGATCTACTACATCGTCGGCGCTCTCCATCGTCGTCATCACGTCGCTGTGCACGCCGTCCCGTCATCCAATAGGAGCGGCGTGCGTAGCGACGTGATGGCAGCGACGGAGAGCGAGGATGCCGGGGAAGCAGAGACCTTGCCGGAGCGTCAGGGACACCCTGGGGACGCGACGACAGCGATGGAAGGCGACATCCAGGGCAGCGGTGACGAGCGGTGACGGTCCGGAGCGGCGGTGACACGTGAGTATAACCTCCAATACCAATGGTCTTCAACCTGTGGACCTCCAGATGTTGCATTGCACTGATCAGTGTTATCGGCGATCTTCTGCTCTGGTCTGCTTGATCTCAGACCAGAGCAGAAGACCCCAAGAGACGGACGGAGGCAGGTGAGGGGACCTCCGGCCGCCATTTTAGATTATCCGATCCCCGCGGCAGCACCGCAGTTCATCTATTATAACAACCGTATTACCAACACAGCATGATACACACAGTGTGATGTAGGTAGGTAGGTTGTTAGCTAACCAGTTAGGCAGCCATGTAGATAGGTAGCTATAAAATTACACCAACCAAAATGTCCCCATAGCCATTATTTTAGAGCATTAAGTGAAATAGTCGGGGGCCCCGTACAGGAGATCGCTGGGGGTCTTCTGGGTAGGAGACAAGTTTTTCAGCGTGATACTTCTCCTTTAACCACTTAGGGACCCAGGGTGTATAGATACGCTGTGGTACTTAAGGACCCAGGGCGTACCTGTATGCCTGTGGGAATTTCGAACCCTGCCTCGTGCCGGGCGGGGACCAGACTGGGATGCCTGATGAAATAATTCAGCAGGCACGCCGTGCAAACCCCTGGGGGGTACTGAGACTACCCCCATGTCGGCGATCGCCGCAAATCGCCGATCAATTCAGATCGGCAATTTGCCGCAATTCCGGGCTGATTGGGTCTCTGGTGACCAGATCGCCAGAAAAATAGGGATGATTGGAGCTGCCACCTCCTCCTATCCCTTGCAATTGGCCAGCGAATCGCAGAGCAGGTGCAGTGGGGGTGAAAGTTCATTTCCCCTGCCTGCCCCTAGTAGTCCAGGCAGAGCTGTCTGGGCATGCTAGGAGTTGTAGTTTTGCAACATCTGGAGGGCCACAGTTTGGACACCACTGTGCAGTGGTCTCCAATCTGTGCCCTTCCAGATATAGCAGAACTGCAACTCCCAGCATGCCTGGACAGTCTCAGCATGCTGGATGTTATAGTTTTGCAACATCTGGAAGGACTCATTTTGGAGACCACTGCACAGTGGTGTCCAAACTGTGGCCCTCCAGATGTTGCAAAACTACAACTCTCAGCATGCCCAGACAGGCAAGGCATGCTGGAAGTTGTAGTTCTGTAATATCTGGCCCTTCAGATGTTGCCAAACTACAACTCCCAGCATGCCTAGGCAGTCTGAGCATGCTTGGAGTTGAAGTTTTGCAACATCTGGAGGCACACTGGTTGGGAAACACTGCAGTACAGTGTAGACAACATTGCAGTTTACCATTAAAGGTTTCCTAACTCAGTGTTTCCCAACCTGTGTGCCTCCAGCTGTTGCAGAACTATAACTCCCAGCATGCACGGACAGCCAAAGTGCATGCTGGAAGTTGAAGTAGTATGCCTCCAGCTGTTGCATAACTACAAGTCCCAGCATGCCCTTCGTCTGTCACTGCATGCTGAGAGTTGTAATTTTTTGCAACAGCTGGAGGCACACTGGTTACAAAACACTGAGTTTGTTACTTAATTCACTGTTTCGCAACCAGTGTGCCTCCAGCTGTTGCAAACTACAACTCCCAGCATGCACTGATAGACCATACATGCTGGGAGTTGTAGTTTTGCAACAGCTGAAGGCACACTGGTTGGGAAACACTGAGTTAAGTAACAAACTCTCAGTGTTTTGCAATCAGTGTGCCTCCAGCTGTTGCATAACTACAACCCCCAGTATGCACGGACAGCCAAAGGGCATGCTGGGAGTTGTAGTTTTGCAACAGCTGGAGGTTTGCCCCCCCCCCCCCCCCCATGTGAATGTACAGGCTACATTCACACCGGCGAGTTTACAGTGAGTTTCTCGCTGCAAGTTTGAGATGCAGCAACCCCTCTGCACTCCTTATTAAATTCTGTGAGGGGTGTAGTTTCCAAAATGGGGTCACATGTGGTGGGGTCCACTGTTCTGGCACCACGGGGGGCTTTGTGAACGCACATGGCCCCGACTTCCATTCCAAACAAATTCTCTCTCTAAAATCCCAATGGCGCTCCTCCTCTTCTGAGCATTGTAGTGCGCCAGCAGAGCACTTGACGTCCACACATGGGGCATTTCCATTTTAGTGAAAAAAAATGTTAATTTACACATCCAACTTTAACAAAAAGTCGTCTAACACCTGTGAGGTGTTAAGGCTCACTGTACCCCTTTTTACTTTCCTTGAGGGGTGTAGTTTCCAAAATAGTATGCCATGTGGGGTTTTCTTTTGTTGCTGTTCTGGCATCATAGGGGCTTCCTAAATGCAACATGCCCGTAAAAACCATTTCAGCAAAATTCACTCTCCAAAATTCCATTGTCTGTCCTTCGCTTCTGAGCCCTCTACTGCGCCCGCCGAGCACTTCACATACACATATGAGGTATTTCCTTACTCAAGAGAAATTGGGTTACACATTTTGGGGGGATTTTTCTCCTTTTACCCCTTGTAAAAATTCAAAAACTGGGTCTACAAGAACATGCGAGTGTAAAAAATGAAGATTTTGAATTTTCTCCTTCACTTTGCTGCAATTCCTATGAAACACCTAAAGGGTTAACAAATATTCTGAATGTCATTTTGAATACTTTGAGGGATGCAATTTTTATAATGGGGTCATTTATGCGGTATTTCTAATATGAAGACCCTTCAAATCCACTTCAAAACTGAACTGGTCCATTTTGTGAAAAATTTGAAAATTGATGCTGATCTTTGAAGCCCTCTGCTGTCTTCCAAAAGTAAAAACATGTCAACGTTATGATGCAAATATAAAGTAGACATATTGTATATGTGATTCAATATATAATTCATTTGAAATATTCATTTTCCTCCCAAGCAGAGAGTTTCAAAGTTAGAAAAATACAAAATTTTCTAATTTTTCATGACATTTTGGAATTTTTCACCAAGAAATGATGCAAGTATCAGCGAAAATTTACCACTATGATAAAATAGAATATATCTAGAAAAAAACAATCTCGGAATCAAATTCATAAGTTAAAGTACCCCAGAATTAATAATGCTTAAAGGGGTACTCCCGTGGAAAACTTTTTTTTTTTTTTTAGATCAACTGGTGCCAGAAAGTTAAACAGAATTGTAGCAAAGAAACAAGAGAACAATCGGCACAGCTTACTTCTGATCCTCGGGACTACTGTAGCTCTGTAGCGGTTAAATTGTAGGAAATTGGTGGTGCTCAGACTGACAATGGAAAGTCCATCATACATGCAAGTAGAGAAAAGAAATAGTCGGCGACTCACCCCTCTTCTGTTCAGCAATGTTCTTTATTGCACATATTAACAACAGTGTTGCCCAGGGAGAAGACAAGACGGAGACGGCGTGTCACAGGGGGGTACCACAGAGAGGCGACAACGCTGTTTCACACTACATAGTGCTACAACTTTGTAAATTGCTTCTATTAAAAAATCTTAATCCTTCCAGTACTTTTTAGGGGCTGTTTACTACAGAGGAAATGTTTTTCTT
The DNA here is from genome assembly GCF_029499605.1 of Hyla sarda. Lineage (NCBI taxonomy): Eukaryota > Metazoa > Chordata > Amphibia > Anura > Hylidae > Hyla > Hyla sarda. The sequence goes on along the minus strand of NC_079192.1, from coordinate 23,190,335 downwards.
TTTGGATTTCTCTTATGTCACGAGCACCGTGCTCTCTGCTGACCTCTGTTGTCCATTTTAGGAACTGTACAGAGCAGGGGAAAATTCCCATAGCAAACATATGCTGCTCTGGACAGTTCCTAAAATGAAGCAAAGACAGATCCCTCCAGGACAGCACAGGATAGAGCTGGCGCACAAGACTTCAAGGTAAAAACAGATTTATTCTACCCGGCATGCAACGCGTTTCGCTGGATAACCAGCTTCATCAGGCATGCCTGATGAAGCTGGTTATCCAGCGAAACGCGTTGCATTCCGGGTAATATAAATCTGTTTTTACCTTGTAGTCTTGTGCGCCAGCTCTATCCTGTGCTGTCCTGGAGGGATCTGTCTTTGCTTCACTTCGTGTTGCCAGGAGCGGCTGCCGAGTCTCACACGCATAGGGTTTATGCCTACACCATTGTTGTACTTGGTCGCAGTGCAACCTACATCGGTGTGCAATATTGCTTAAATTGTACCAGGTCAGCAGAGAGCACTGTGGTCGTGACATAACAGAAATCCAAAAAGAAAAACATTTCCTCTGTAGTATACAGCCCCTAAAAAGTACTGGAAGGATTAAGATTTATAAATCTGTTTAATTTTCTGGCACCAATTGATTAAAAAAAAAAAAAAAGTTTTCCACCGGAGTACCCCTTTTAAAATGACAGTGGTCAGATGTGCAAAAACGCTCTAGTCCTTAACACCATTTGGGCCTTAAGGACTCGTTTTTTCCTCCTCGCCTTCAAAAAATCATAACTCTTTTATATTTTCATCCACAGACTAGTATGAGGGCTTGTCTTTTGCGCGACCAGTTGTCCTTTGTAATGACATCACTCATTTTATCATAAAATGTATGGCGCAACCAAAATAATACCTGGGGAAATTGATGTGAAAACCGCATATTTTGCAAATTTTGGAAGGTTTTGTTTTCACGCTGTACACTTTATGGTAAAATAGACACGGTTTCTTTATTCTGTGGGTCAATACAATTAAAATGATATCCATGATTATATACTTTTCAATGATTGTACCGCTTTAAAAAAAATCTTTTAATACATTTTTGATCAATTTTTTTTATAAAACGTTGATACCAAATATGTTTATTAAAAAAAAATAATTTACACTTTTTGGGGGTAAAATAGGAAAAAAGGGACAATTTACATTTTTATTGGGGGAGGGGATTTTTGAATAGGTAATCCCATTTATTAACACTTATTTATTTATTTATTTTTTGGCAATGTTATAGCACCTATAGGGGACTATAACACTGCACACACTGATTTCCTCTACTGATCACTGATTTCCTCTACTGATCACTGTCATGCATTAACATGGCATTGATCAGTGTTATCGCCGCTCGACTGCTCCTGCCTGGATCTCAGGCACGAAGCAGGCGATTGGACACGCTGGAGGCCGGGAGGGATCCTTCTGGTGTCCTGCAAGCTGTTCGGGACGCTGCGGGGAAATTTTCACCGCGGTGGTCCTGAAAAGGCCCGACTGAGCTGCCGGGATGCTTTCGGTTTCACTTCAGATGTGGCGGTCAACTTTGATTGCCGCGTCTGAAGGGTTAATACCGGGCATCACCACGATTGGTGATGTCCGGTGTCCGCCGGGACCGACCCCATATGACGCAGGGTCACCGCGTGACCCCACATTATATCGCGGGTGCCAGCGCAGGACGTAAATATACATCCTGCGTTGTTAAGGAGTTAAAAAAGGTATCTCCATCACTTTTTTGGATCGCTTAAGTCCAAAAAAGTATAAAAACCGCCAGCAAAAACGCCAAAGTTGAAACCCACATGGCGTTTTTCTTGGCGTTTTTTTTCACTCCCATAGACTTCTATGGGAGGAAACGCCAAGATTTTCCCCCCAAAAAACAGCATACTATGAATTTGAGGACGTTTTTGAAAACCAGCCTCTGAGCCCAAAAGAGCTGAAAGTCGCCCAAAGGATTAAAAAAAAACGCCAAAATGAAAAACACCAAGTCGATCTGGCATTTTGCAGTTCACTATTGACTTGCAGCTAACATCTGGCCGCAGCGTTTTTTCACAGAAAGAACGCTGTGCGGCAAAATGGGCGTTTTTATCTGCGTTTCTGCCTGAAAAACCTCAGTGGAATTCTAGCTTTAGGCTAAGTTTCTAATTGGTTTATTTTGTGGCCCAAAAAAACGCCAGAAAAAAATCCCACAGCATTTTCCTGTATTTGGCGTTTTTTTTCATGCGTTTTTTCTGGCGTTTTTGTCTTTGAGTAGAAATTGCATTTTTGGCCCCTGTTGGGTACCAAATAAATAAAAGGATGCAGTAGTGATGAAAAAAATATTTATTTAACAACATTTTTATTTTTTATAACGAAATTTTAATAAATTTTGTGTGTTTCACTTTTTTTCTCTATTTTTGTAATTTTTTAGGTAGTACTACTACTCCCTGCATGGTAAAGACTGTTCCATGATGGAAGTAGTAGTACCTGTACTAATAGACATATCGTCACGGGTGTCACTCCTGACACCTGATGCGATCTTCCATCTATTGCAGAGATGTGGAGCGGCTCTATACAGCGCTCTGATCTCTGGAGGATAATACAGGATATAATTCAGGATCAGTACAGGATAAGTGTCACGATGCCGGCTGGCAGGTGGTGGATCCTCTGTGCCAGAGAGGGATTGGCGTGGACCGTGCTAGAGGATCGGTTCTAAGTCACTACTGGTTTTCACCAGAGCCCGCCGCAAAGCGGGATGGTCTTGCTGCGGCGGTAGTGACCAGGTCGTATCCCCTAGCAACGGCTCAACCTCTCTGGCTGCTGAAGATAGGCGCGGTACAAGGGAGTAGACAGAAGCAAGGTCGGACGTAGCAGAAGGTCGGGGCAGGCAGCAAGGATCGTAGTCAGGGGCAACGGCAGAAGGTCTGGAATCACAGGCAAGGAACACACAAGGAACGCTTTCACTGGCACTAGGGCAACAAGATCCGGCGAGGGAGTGAAGGGGAAGTGAGGTGATATAGGGAAGTGCACAGGTGTAAACACTAATTGGAACCACTGCACCAATCAGCGGTGCAGTGGCCCTTTAAATCGCAAAGACCCGGCGCGCGCGCGCCCTAGGGAGCGGGGCCGCGCGCGCCGGGACAGAACTGACGGGGAGCGAGTCAGGTACGGGAGCCGGGGTGCGCATCGCGAGCGGGCGTTACCCGCATCGCGAATCGCATCCCGGCCGGAGGTGGTAACGCAGCGCCCCGGGTCCGTGGAACCGACCGGGGCGCTGCAGTGAGGGAAGTGTAGCGAGCGCTCCGGGGAGGAGCGGGGACCCGGAGCGCTCGGCGTAACAGTACCCCCCCCCTTGGGTCTCCCCCTCTTCTTGGGGCCTGAGAACCTGAGGATCAGACTTTTGTCCAGGATATTGTCCTCAGGTTCCCAGGACCTCTCTTCTGGACCACAACCCTCCCAATCCACTAAAAAAAAAGTTTTTCCTCTGACCTTTTTAGAGGCTAAGATTTCTTTAACAGAGAAGATGTCCGAGGAGCCGGAAACAGGAGTGGGAGGAACAGATTTAGGAGAAAAACGGTTGAGGATGAGAGGTTTAAGAAGAGAGACGTGAAAGGCATTAGGGATACGAAGAGAAGGAGGAAGAAGAAGTTTGTAAGAGACAGGATTAATTTGACACAAAACTTTAAAAGGACCAAGATAGCGTGGTCCCAACTTATAGCTCGGGACACGGAAACGGACATATTTAGCGGAGAGCCATACCTTGTCTCCAGGGGAAAAAATGGGAGGAGCTCTTCTTTTCTTATCTGCGAATCTCTTCATGCGAGAAGAAGCCTGTAAGAGAGAATTTTGGGTCTCTTTCCATATGGTGGAAAGATCACGAGAAATTTCATCCACAGCGGGCAGGCCAGAGGGCAAGGGGGTAGGGAGGGGGGGAAGAGGGTGACGGCCGTACACCACGAAAAACGGAGATTTGGAGGAAGATTCAGAGATTCTGAAATTATACGAGAATTCGGCCCAAGGTAGAAGATCTGCCCAGTCATCCTGGCGGGAGGAAACAAAATGTCGTAAATAGTCACCCAAGATCTGGTTAATTCTCTCTACTTGTCCATTGGATTGAGGATGGTATGCAGAAGAAAAATTTAATTTAATCTTGAGTTGTTTACAGAGAGCCCTCCAGAATTTAGACACAAATTGGACGCCTCTATCCGAGACGATCTGTGTAGGCAACCCGTGAAGACGAAAAATGTGTACAAAAAATTGTTTAGCCAACTGAGGCGCTGAAGGAAGACCAGGAAGAGGGATGAAATGTGCCATTTTGGAGAATCGATCAACGACCACCCAAATAACAGTGTTGCCATGGGATGGGGGTAAGTCAGTAATAAAATCCATACCAATCAGAGACCAAGGTTGTTCGGGGACAGGTAGAGGATGAAGAAAACCAGCGGGCTTCTGGCGAGGAGTCTTATCCCGGGCACAGATAGTGCAGGCTCGCACAAAGTCCACCACATCAGTCTCTAGAGTCGGCCACCAATAGAAGCGAGAGATGAGTTGCACAGATTTCTTAATGCCCGCATGACCTGCGAGATGGGAGGAGTGACCCCATTTGAGGATCCCAAGGCGTTGGCGTGGAGAAACAAAGGTCTTTCCTGGAGGAGTTTGCCTGATGGAGGCTGGAGAAGAGGAAATCAGGCAGTCAGGAGAAATGATGTGTTGAGGAGAGAGTTCAATTTCAGAGGCATCTGAGGAACGAGAGAGAGCATCGGCCCTAATGTTCTTATCAGCAGGTCGAAAGTGAATTTCAAAATTAAATCGGGCAAAGAACAGAGACCACCTGGCCTGACGAGGATTCAGCCGTTGGGCAGACTGGAGGTAGGAGAGGTTCTTGTGATCGGTGTAAATAATAACTGGAAATCTTGATCCCTCCAGCAGATGCCTCCATTCCTCAAGTGCTAATTTAATGGCTAGAAGCTCTCGATCCCCGATGGAGTAGTTCCTCTCCGCCGGAGAGAAGGTCCTGGAAAAAAAACCACAAGTAACAGCATGCCCGGAAGAGTTTTTTTGTAGAAGGACAGCTCCAGCTCCCACTGAGGAGGTATCAACCTCCAATAGGAAGGGTTTAGATGGGTCAGGTCTGGAGAGCACGGGAGCCGAAGAAAAGGCAGACTTGAGTCGTTTAAAGGCGTCTTCCGCTTGAGGAGGCCAAGACTTGGGATCGGCATTTTTTTTTGTTAAAGCCACAATAGGAGCCACAATGGTAGAAAAATGTGGAATAAATTGCCTGTAATAATTGGCGAACCCCAAAAAACGTTGGATGGCACGGAGTCCGGAGGGGCGTGGCCAATCTAAGACGGCAGAGAGTTTATCTGGGTCCATTTGTAGTCCCTGGCCAGAGACCAAGTATCCTAGAAAAGGAAGAGATTGGCATTCAAACAGACATTTCTCTATTTTGGCATAGAGTTGATTATCACGAAGTCTCTGAAGAACCATACGGACATGCTGGCGGTGTTCTTCAAGATTGGCAGAAAAAATCAGGATATCGTCCAGATATACAACAACACAGGAGTATAGGAGATCACGAAAAATTTCATTAACAAAGTCTTGGAAGACGGCAGGGGCGTTGCATAGACCAAAGGGCATGACCAGATACTCAAAGTGTCCATCTCTGGTGTTGAATGCCGTTTTCCATTCATCCCCCTCTCTGATGCGGATGAGATTATAAGCACCTCTTAAGTCCAGTTTGGTAAAAATATGGGCACCTTGGAGACGATCAAAGAGTTCAGAGATGAGGGGTAGGGGGTAGCGGTTCTTAACCGTGATTTTATTAAGACCGCGGTAGTCAATGCAAGGACGTAGAGAGCCATCTTTTTTGGACACAAAGAAAAATCCGGCTCCGGCAGGAGAGGAGGATTTACGGATAAAGCCCTTTTTTAAATTTTCTTGGACGTATTCAGACATGGCAAGAGTCTCTGGGACGGACAGAGGATAGATTCTGCCCCGGGGTGGAGTAGTGCCCGGGAGGAGGTCAATGGGACAATCATAAGGCCTGTGAGGAGGTAGAGTCTCAGCTTGTTTTTTGCAAAAAACGTCCGCAAAGTCCATATAGGCCTTAGGGAGACCGGTTACATGAGGAAGCACAGGGACACGGCAAGGTTTACTGGGAACCGGTTTTAAGCAGTCCTTGAAACAAGAGGGCCCCCAACTCTTGATCTCCCCAGTGGACCAATCCAGGATTGGGGAATGGAGTTGAAGCCAGGGAAGTCCAAGAAGGATTTCAGAAGTGCAATTGGGGAGGACCAACAGTTCAATCCTCTCGTGATGAGATCCGATGCACATTAGAAGGGGCTCCGTGCGGAAACGTATAGTACAGTCCAATCTTTCATTGTTTACACAATTGATGTAGAGGGGTCTGGCGAGACTGGTCACCGGGATGTTGAACCTGTTGACGAGTGAGGCCAAGATAAAATTTCCTGCAGATCCAGAGTCCAAGAAGGCCACAGCAGAGAAGGAGAAGGCAGAGGCAGACATCCGCACAGGCACAGTAAGACGTGGAGAAGCAGAGTAGACATCAAGGACTGTCTCACCATTGTGCGGAGTCAGCGGACGTCTTTCCAGGCGGGGAGGACGGATAGGACAATCCTTCAGGAAGTGTTCGGTACTAGCACAGTACAGGCAGAGATTCTCCATGCGGCGTCGTGTCCTCTCTTGGGGTGTCAGGCGAGACCGGTCGACCTGCATAGCCTCCACGGCGGGAGGCACAGGAACAGGTTGCAGGGGACCAGAGGAGAGAGGAGCCGGGGAGAAGAAACGCCTCGTGCGAACAGAGTCCATATCCTGGCGGAGCTCCTGACGCCGTTCGGAAAAACGCATGTCAATGCGAGTGGCAAGATGGATGAGTTCATGTAGGTTAGCAGGGATTTCTCGTGCGGCCAGAACATCTTTAATGTTGCTGGATAGGCCTTTTTTAAAGGTCGCGCAGAGTGCCTCATTATTCCAGGATAATTCTGAAGCAAGGGTACGGAACTGTACGGCATACTCGCCAACGGAAGAATTACCCTGGACCAGGTTCAACAGGGCAGTCTCAGCAGAAGAGGCTCGGGCAGGTTCCTCAAAGACACTTCGAATTTCCGAGAAGAAGGAGTGTACAGAGGCAGTGACGGGGTCATTGCGGTCCCAGAGCGGTGTGGCCCAAGCCAGGGCTTTTCCAGACAGCAGGCTGACTACGAAAGCCACCTTAGACCTTTCAGTGGGGAACTGGTCCGACATCATCTCCAAGTGTAATGAACATTGGGAAAGAAAGCCACGGCAAAACTTAGAGTCCCCATCAAATTTATCCGGCAAGGATAGTCGTATTCCAGAAGCGGCCACTCGCTGCGGAGGAGGTACAGGAGCTGGCGGAGGAGATGATTGCTGGAGCTGTGGTAGTAACTGTTGTAGCATAACAGTCAGTTGAGACAGCTGTTGGCCTTGTTGCACAATCTGTTGTGACTGCTGGGCGACCACCGTGGTGAGGTCAGCGACAACTGGCAGAGGAACTTCAGCGGGATCCATGGCCGGATCTACTGTCACGATGCCGGCTGGCAGGTGGTGGATCCTCTGTGCCAGAGAGGGATTGGCGTGGACCGTGCTAGAGGATCGGTTCTAAGTCACTACTGGTTTTCACCAGAGCCCGCCGCAAAGCGGGATGGTCTTGCTGCGGCGGTAGTGACCAGGTCGTATCCCCTAGCAACGGCTCAACCTCTCTGGCTGCTGAAGATAGGCGCGGTACAAGGGAGTAGACAGAAGCAAGGTCGGACGTAGCAGAAGGTCGGGGCAGGCAGCAAGGATCGTAGTCAGGGGCAACGGCAGAAGGTCTGGAATCACAGGCAAGGAACACACAAGGAACGCTTTCACTGGCACTAGGGCAACAAGATCCGGCGAGGGAGTGAAGGGGAAGTGAGGTGATATAGGGAAGTGCACAGGTGTAAACACTAATTGGAACCACTGCACCAATCAGCGGTGCAGTGGCCCTTTAAATCGCAAAGACCCGGCGCGCGCGCGCCCTAGGGAGCGGGGCCGCGCGCGCCGGGACAGAACTGACGGGGAGCGAGTCAGGTACGGGAGCCGGGGTGCGCATCGCGAGCGGGCGTTACCCGCATCGCGAATCGCATCCCGGCCGGAGGTGGTAACGCAGCGCCCCGGGTCCGTGGAACCGACCGGGGCGCTGCAGTGAGGGAAGTGTAGCGAGCGCTCCGGGGAGGAGCGGGGACCCGGAGCGCTCGGCGTAACAATAAGTAATGTAATGTATGTACACAGTGACCCCACCAGCAGAATAGTGAGTACAGCTCTGGGGTATAATACAGGATATAACTCAGGATCAGTACAGGATAAGTAATGTAATGTATGTACACAGTGACCTCACCAGTAGAATAGTGAGTACAGCTCTGGAGTATAATACAGGATATAACTCAGGATCAGTACAGGATAAGTAATGTAATGTATGTACACAGTGACCTCACCAGCAGAGTAGTGAGTACAGCTCTGGAGTCTGGCCACTAGAGGGAGCATCTTCCTGTTTGGGCTTCCTGTGAGCGTTTGGTGTGCTCGACCTTGAGAGTGATCCACCTCTCTCCCAGGAGCGACCTTCCTTTCCCCAGAAGGAGGGTTCGTTTCCTGGTATGAGCGAGGAGCGGAGAACCCCAACACCTGCCCCCCGAAGTAGGTCCGCGGGGGGCAGGGGGAGCCAGCGACCAGTTGCAGAGGGACCAGCATCAGGAACTGCACCAGATGTCTCTGGGTTAAGGCGCTCTGCCAGGAGATGCAGCGATGTATCTCCAGCACCTCCTGAGCCCATGGAGACGAAGAGTAGCCGCAAGGCTGCTCCAACAAAAGGTACTGCAGGTACTATGGACTGTGATACTCCTCCTGGAGCAAAGCCAAATGCCCATGGAGGTGTGGAGGAGGATTGGGCAATGCCCAGGGCCCAGGAGCCTGGAACCACCTATGGATCCCGTGTTGCAGAGATACTTCAGGGATATAAAGAAGCAAGGAGCAGCTTGTATAGGCTCCAGGAGGAGGTACAGGAGGCAAAAGCCTTAATGGAAACTGCGTCAAAACGCCAGAAGGCTGAGCTGTCAGCAAGGATTAAACAGCTTAAAACCAGCATCAGCAATCTAAAGAAAAGGAAAACTTTTATTTTGGAGAACAGCGGGCCATTTAAAGAAAAGCTTCAGAATGAAGATCGCTTTGCAGAAAAGGAGAGGGAGAAGCAAAGAAAGCTGAGGGTGCTTCAGCCACGGGTGGAGGAGGAAGGAGACGTTGCAGAGGCCGATAATGTTGAGCCAAATCCACCCGGGGGTCTGCAACATCTCACCCCATACAGTGGGCTCCCTGCAGGGCAAGTGGCAATGTCATCTGGCTGCAGCCCTGGCGGTTCGGGGGATGAGAGTAGCACCAGTCACCAGGGAGGGGCGCTGATGGCCCAGATCCAGCTCCTGGAGTCCCCAGGTCGCCTCCAGGACTTCACGTTTGGACATGAGTTACCAGAGGAGGCACCTGGGGGAAGGAAAAAGAAGAAGTCAAAGAAGACCAAGCTCCAGGGGCAGGTAACATTTGTATATACCCCCCTCCCTGAACCCCCCGGACTGGCCGCAGGGTCAGCTCACTGTGTGAACCCCATTTCTCAGCCCAGCCTGAGTTCTGCTGTGGACTCAGTGCAGGAGAGTGGGGAGAGTATGGAGTCTAGTGTGGCGGCGAGCTCCATAGCTGTTTGCAGTAACAGTGGTGGAGCAGACAGTGTATCGGCTGTGAGGTCGGACAGTGATATTTGCCCAGCGATGGGCAGTAAAGGCTCTGGCACATTGGGTTGCTCCCTAACGGGAGGGGGGGGCGATTTTGTGCCAGAGTCGGCTGCGGGAGCTCCGGTGGCTCTGAGCGTTGGCACTGCTGTTCCTTTGGAGCAGCGGTGTCATCGTGGAGGAGCTGCTGGGGCTAAGATGTCTTCGCCTCCCAGAAAGACTGGACTTAAACCCCTATTTTGTATTGGCGCCGCTGATCCAGATCAGCGGCGCCCAGGAGCAGGAAACTCCAGTACTGATGAGGCGGAGGGTACCAATAAAAACAGGGCTGGGGCCGCTAATAAGCAGGCTAGGCAGGCTTCCCGGTCCTTGTATAAGGGACCGGTGACCTGTCCTGTGGTGGCTCCAGCCCTGGTACCCAGTGATGCTGATGGTACAAAATCTGCACCAGAACGCACCGGTCCAGCCAGTATGAGTGAGAAAGTTAATGTAAGAGTGAATGAAGGAGTGAATGTATCTGTTAATAATCTGTCTGGGGCTTTGAATGGTGGTTTGGGCTGTAGCACGGGTGGAGGTATGGGGGGCACATTAGCTAAAACATGTGACAATGGTTTGGGTATGGATTATGTGGAGGAGGGTGGTGAAGGGGCGCAGATTAGTGGTGGGGATGTAGGGCCTGGTCCAGTTGCACCCCCAGCGGTGGCAGCACCGGTACGCAGCTACGCAAATGTCACCGCTGGGGGGAGGGGGGCACCTTCCTCGTCCTCTGGCTCTGGGGAGAGCAGTTTGCAGCAGCGTCTCCTGGGGGCCTTAAGGAGAGGGGAGAGATCGATCAATGTAGAGGGTAGGGAGGTTGATCTATCCTTCTGGATAGAGAGACATGGTCTTTCAGCCTTCCGAGAGGAAAGAGGGGGGGATAATGTGTGGTCCCTCCCTACAGCCGGGCCAGGTGGTCTCCGTAGGAATGTGGTCCGGCTGAGGTGGAGAGGCAGTGATACATGTCCTCCAAGATCTAAAGTTGTTGAGCTTCTGCTGAAGTTGGGCTTTAAGGCAGCTGACATCTATGCCTTAATACATCCTTATGGTACCCCTGAGTTTGATATCAGCTTTGTTCGGCCGGAGGGGCTTGAGCTCTTCTGGTCGAATTATGAGCTGGTAAAGAACGAACCCGGCTGGCGAGACTTTGCCATTCAGGCGGTGTCTCGCCAAAATAATGTCAAGAAAGTGACCGTTTTAACCCGTAACGAATCACTCTCTTGTATTGACATCATGACGTGGCTAGGTCGGTATGAAGAGGTGGTGGAGGTCCCAAAAAAGAACAGGGATGAATATGGCATCTGGTCAGGGGCCTGGACGTTTATGGTGAAACTGAGGCGTTCAGGAAACACAGTTACCCATATACCATCTGCGACCTTCCTCGGAAGAGATCGTATCCAGATCTTCTACCAGGGTCAGCCGAAGCTCTGTCACAGATGTGGTGACCCCACACATTTTAGTGCAAATTGCACTGTGCAGAAGTGCACTCTGTGTGGGGAAATAGGCCATCTCGCTGCATCTTGTGCAGAGATTAGGTGTCACCTGTGTGGTGACTTAGGTCACCCATTCAGTCGCTGCCCTCGTTCCTTTGTCAACGCTGTTGTTGCCCCGGTGGGAGTAAGCCTTGAGGTGGATTCTGCTGGGGCGATGGCCGTCGGGGATGAAGGGGTGCAGGGGCCAGGGAAGAAAAGTAAGCAGAAGACGCCTGCCCAACTGAGGCGTCTCAAGAAGCTCCAAAGGGATAGGGAAATTCAGGACTCACAGGAGCATCAATCAACTGGGCTGACTCCTGATCCTGTCCCTGCGGCCAGTCTTACTGCTGAGGCCCTGGGGGATAGTGAACTGGATGAGGAGATTGGGAGGATCCACAAAGAGGGGGATGCTGTCTCCTCACTGTCCTCCCATGGTGAGAGCGCGGATGAGGACAGTGGGGGATGGGCAGAAACAAAGCGGGGTACTCGGAGGAATAAAAAAAGAGGAGATGTAATATCTTCTCCCACCCGCCAGATGCCAAAGGAAGGTACAACTGATCTCCCTCTGATTAAGTCAGATACAGCTCGATTTGCGGCCTATGATTTTTTTGCCCATATTAATGCTGATATTTTATTTTTGCAGGAGACCAGGCTAACAGATATGTCATCTATCTACAAGGCTAAAAGAGAGTGGAGGAATGGGCCCTCCTACTGGTCTCTTGGGGCCGAGCCGTATAGCGGAGTGGCGGTCCTTTTTACCGCAGCGGTAGAATGCCGACGGGTTATCGAGTTAGAAATGGGGAGGTGCCTGATCTTAGATGTCCTCATGAAGGGACAAGAACTTCGCCTTATTAACATCTACGGCCCACAGTCTAAGTGGGACCGGAAGTGTCTCTTTATGAGGATCAAGCCCTATCTTTTTACAAGTCGGCAGGTGGTCTTTGGAGGGGACTTCAATGCTGTCACGAGGCCCCAAGATAGGGGAGGTTCCAGAGACAAGCTGACTTATGATAGCGTCGCCCTTAATAGCATAGCAAGTGAGGCTCGCCTGGTGGATGTCCACATCCGGTACACCCCAGGCCACGCGGGATTCACCTATCATAGGGGTAGTTGTAGGTCTAGGATAGACAGGTTTTATTTGAAGGAGGAAGCCGTCTCTTCAGCAGTATCTGTTGTTGAGGTGGAGTTCTCCGATCACTGTTTAATTTTGTTTTCTCTGAATGTCACAGAGACCCCCCGGATGGGCAGAGGCTATTGGAAGCTGAATTCGTCTCTCTTGGAAGAAGCGGAGATAAGACAGTCCTTTGAGGATTTTCTTCAGAGCCAGGTACCATTGCTGGGCCTTTGTAGCAGTAAGTCAGAGTGGTGGGAGATCTTCAAGGAAAGGGTTGCAAGATTCTTCCGCCAGCTCTCGGGCCTCAGAAGCCTAAACAAGTACCGTTTGTACCAGGGCCTGAGGAAGAAACTTGAGCACCTTGTCTCGACTGGAGGTAGTCGTGATGATATCTCCAGAGTGAAGTCCTTGCTGATGAAGTGCCAGTACGACAGACACGCATCTTTGGTTTTTGAGAGGGATTACGGGAAGTACCGCTCGCCCGACCCTTACAGAAACTGCAAGATGTCAGTGAATAGTAAAATAGTCTCAGGACTGATTGATAGTACGGGATCCTTGAAAAGGTCCAGATCAGGGATCCTGGAGGTCGTCAGATCCTTCTACTCGCACCTCTTGGGAAGGAAGGATCTAGATCGAGATAAGGTATCAGCTTTCTTGGCTGAAACCATCCCTGAACCAGGAGTAGACCCCTCTCTTGACGTTTTGACAGAGATGATCCGGGAAGAGGAAGTCAGGATGGCGATTGATGGGCTTGCCCTCAAGAAGTCACCCGGTCCGGATGGCTTAACATCTGAGTTCTACAAGACCTTTAAGGACACTTTGGTTCCCCTCTTGACCGCGGTTTTTAATGAGTGTCTATCCTCGGGCACTCTGCCAAAGACAATGAGGAGGTCAGCGCTGATCATCTTGTCAAAGGGTAAAGACCCGTCCCACATTGAGAATTGGCGTCCCATAGCTCTTCTCAATGCGGACAGAAAGATTCTGGCAAAAGTGCTGTTTAACCGGCTGGTGGAGTTTGCACCCCGGCTCCTTTCGGGGGCTCAGCATTGCTCTGTTCCGGGCCGCAGTACATTTAGTGCTGTGCTCAGTGTCCGAGAGGCTGTGGAGCAGGGTAGGGCTGGCCACTGGAAGGGGTACTTGCTGTCCTTGGATCAGGCAAAAGCATTTGATCGGGTTAACCATGAGTACCTCTGGTCTGTTCTTCTGAGATATGGCCTGCCGGGGGGGTTTGTTGATTGGCTTAAGACCTTGTATGCAGGGGCAGAGAGTTTCCCGCTTGTGAATGGTTGGATTGGTCGCTCCTTTGAGGTTGGATCTGGTGTCCGCCAGGGTTGTCCTTTAAGCCCTTTGCTGTACGTGTTTGCAATTGATCCTTTCCTTAGGAGGATTGATTGTGGACCGTTGGCGGGGGTGAGAATGGACCTGGCGGTGACAGATTCGGCTCTGAGGGCGGTAGCATATGCTGATGATGTCACTGTGTTTGTCTCCTCACAAGAGGAGGTCAGATGGGTGATGTCAGAGGTGGACCGCTACTCGGAGGCATCCGGATCCAAGATCAACCAGGATAAGTGTGAGAGTCTCTGGCTGGGAGGGGGAGATCCTAGTTTTGATCTCCCGGACGCCCTTCCAGAGCCCCAGGAATCTGCAAAAGTTCTCGGCATTGAATTTGGCCAAGGGGATTACCCCAAACAAAACTGGGACAGCAGGCTTAAGATCGCCGCTCAGAAGGTGGATCAGTGGAAGGGTTGGTCTTTGACCCTCCGGGAAAGGGTTAACCTGATCAAAACATTCCTGCTCCCTTTGTTGCTATATCTGGGCAGTGTATGCATGTTGCCAGAACCTCTTTGGACCCGGGTCTACAGTGTGTTCTTCCAAATGTTATGGGGGAATAGACTGAACCTAGTGAAGAGGGAGGTTACTTACCGTACAAGGAGACTAGGGGGGTTGTGTATGGTCAACCCTGTGGTGTTCCTAGTGAATACCTTTCTTAAGACCAATATAGCAAACCTCTGGTCAGAGAGGGCTCCTCCGTGGGTATCCTCCTGTAGGGGATGGTTTCGGCCTTTCTTCCAGGAATGGGAGACAGGAGGGCAAGTGAAGGATCTTCGCACACCACACGGGCATCTCCCGGCTTATGCTACCCCGGTTCTGAAGGTTATTCGTCGGTGGGGTCTGGGGATGGGGGAGATTAGGACTCTGTCGAGGAAATTCCTTGACAAAGGGGTCCTGTCTTCTCATTTCCAGAGGCCATTGGCGCTCAAGGACTGCCCAAGTCGGGATCTGGAGGTGGGTTTAGAGCTTTTGAATTCTATCAGGATCCCCTTGAAGTTTTGGGACTTGACTTGGCGCTGCTTCCATGGGAAACTGTGTGTGAGGGACAATCTGAAGTGCAGGAGCTCTGATAACCGGGGATGTCCCCGCGAAGAGTGTGGAGGCATGCTGGAAAGCATGGAGCATTTTCTGCTTCATTGTCCCTTTAACACAGAGGTTTACACCAGGGTGGGCGCTTCCATTGGTTGACCTCGGCTGGCCAGTCTCTCCTATGCGGAATGGGCCTATGGGGCATTCAGAAACCTTGGAGGCTGGGACCGGTGCACTTTATTCCTAGTCAGCTCAGTGGTTAGGTACTACACGTGGAATGCACGGTGTTTAGTGTCGACGCAGCGTAAAATCCTCCCTGTGGATGTGGTGGTTAGGAACATTCTCGGTGACCTGGTGAAGGTGCGTTCTCTGGAGTACGAGAGGCTGGGTGCTGGCAGGGCCTCTCGTCTGTGGAGGGGCTCTGCCTTTAAAGTGCCTTAGCCCGTTGTCTCCCCCTGGTGGTGGGCTGATGCTGGCACATTAATCTTTTTGTTTTGAGAAGTCGGTTTATGGTAATATAGGGCTTGCCGGCACTGAACTTGAGCTTTAGGGGTTTGTTGTTTGGCTTATAGTGTTATATGTATTTGTTATTGTATTTATTGTTGTAGTCTATTTGTATACTTATGTATTGTATATATTGTTAGTCTGTGTATATTTTATGTAATGTATATATTGTATATTGTGTGATGCCACCTGGGGTTTGGGTTTAGTTTAGGTTGGGTGGTGGGTTAAAAGGGGGGAGGGGGTTTGTATGGGACTCTTATATATACAGAAAATCCTGGACTGGTTCATGGACGTCTGGTAACATGTACTGGGGGCATGGGATGCGGGACCAGCTCAGGGCCAAAAAAAAAAAAAAAAAAGTGGTGTTATTTTGTTTGTGTTGGTTTTTATTATTTTGTATATATTATTATTGTTGTTGTTGTTATTCTTTTTGGTATATTACTGGTATTGGGGTTTTTGGTATTGCAACTGGGCCAGGAAATTCACATTTAGTATTAGTGTATATAGTTTATTAGTATGGTATGGGTATTATGGGTATTATAGGAATCTGTCTTTTGTAAATATTGTATATCTTTGTTTGTGTGCAGGAATGAGTGTGGGGTGGACCGGTGTTGTATTTTATGCTATGGTGTTGGTTTTATGATCATTATATTGATATGTTCTATCGGATATGATATGTTTATGTTTTGTAATTTTTTTTTATTGTTATGTTTGAAATTTTAATAAAAGATCTACAGGATATAACTCAGGATCAGTACAGGATAAGTAATGTAATGTATGTACACAGTGACCTCACCAGCAGAATAGTGAGTACAGCTCTGGGGTATAATACAGGATATAACTCAGGATCAGTACAGGATAAGTAATGTATGTACACAGTCACCCCACCAGCAGAATAGTGAGTACAGCTCTGGAGTATAATACAGGATATAACTCAGGATCAGTACAGGATAAGTAATGTAATGTATGTACACAGTGACCTCACCAGCAGAATAGTGAGTACAGCTCTGGAGTATAATACAGGATATAACTCAGGATCAGTACAGGATAAGTAATGTAATGTATGTACACAGTGACCTCACCAGCAGAATAGTGAGTACAGCTCTGGAGAGAGGTTGTGTTCTGCTGAGCTCCTGAGTTTCCCAGAGAAGCAGTGATTTTCTTCCACCCCTCCCCAGGTGTGTGGCAGACACCTGGGTAGGTTTTCCTGCTATGGAGCCCCGGGAAGCTGGGGCTTCATCTTGCACCCCCCGTTCTCGGCTGGCGGGGTGTGCAAAGGAACATGCAACAGCCAGTAGTCAGGATGGGGTGAGGAGATCCACCAGGGTCCACAGCCATGTGGGGCCCCCTCCCCCGACCTCAGCTGGGAGCTGCAAAGCTTCCAGCAGAAGCTCATCCAGGCAGCGGAGTGGAAAGTCTGCATCTGTTTCCTCAGAACCCCAGCAATGGGGGGTAAAGGGGCCCAGAGAATCCCTGGCCAGCTTTGGGTCCAGAATCCAGGCCAAGATGGCTCAGTATGAAAAGCTCGGCAAACAACTAAGAGGCCTCAGAGAGGAGCTGAAGTTCACAAGCTACCAAGCAAACAATGCAGCAAAGACCAAGAGGGCAGCATTTTCCACCAAGGTGAGAGCTCTGAAGAAACAGGTGGATGAGATTGTGAGGCTGAGATCGGACATTGTGGAGGGAGGTGGTATACTCAGCGAGAAACTTGTGAACAAGGATCATTTCTCCAGCATGAAGGTCTCAGGACAAGTGAGTAACCAAGATGACTGCCAGAGTGAGGAGGAGGAGATGGAGGGAGGTGAGGAGGGGGATTAGAGTGAGGGGGATATGGATACTGGACCTGTGTGTACCACCACCACTGTTACCCCAGACCCCCCACTTACCCTCAGTGAGGACTATGTAAACCCGGCTCAGGTGGCCTTACCTCCCTCCAGTGAGGATGATGATGATGACGGCAGTGACTACAGTAATGGCAGCGGCTTGGCAGATGGGGGTCTCCTGCGGGCAATTGTTATGCAGGAGTCCCCCACCCGTCTGGAAAACGTTTCCTTTGGGGATGATTTGGGCCCAGAGGAGAAGGGAAAGAAGAAGAAAGGAAAGGGCAAGAAGAGGAAGAAGACACAAGGAGTTAAGTTTGTCTTTTCTCCCTTCCAGCAGTCTGGGTCGGCTGAAAAGTCGGTTCAGGGTGCTGGGTCCCCCAATCTGCCAGACCCCGTTTCTGTAGTGTAGCGGGGCCAGCATTGGGGATACAGTAGTGCACCCAAAATTGCCGCGGGTGCTATAGAAAAAAAAGGGCACCCTCCTGTGAGGGGGGAGCGTGTCCAGGCACCGGAAAATGGCGGCAGATTCACCCGTTTGGGGGGCGGTCCCCTGGTTAAAGTGGGCGGTACAGGTCCTGGCACTGCAGGGCACTCTCCTGTGAGGGGGGGGGAGTGTCCGGGTGCCGGACCTTGTTGGTTCAGGGGGCGGTCCCCTAGGTGGCGTGGTTGGTACTGGTTCTGGCGCCAGGGGGCACTCCACTATAAAGGGGGAAGTTCCCTGCACATCAGCTATAGCGGGAGTTAGTCCGGAGGGACAGTCTTTTTGTGAGGGGGCGTGGCCACCCATGTCAGAGGCGGAGCCTGTGTCTGCACCCCAAGACACAGGAAGAAAGAACTATGCAGCTCCAATCCTGAAACCGGCAACCCTTAAACATGAAGCAAAAGACCCAGCCAGCCCAGTCTGTAACACTCCAAGGGAGAGTGAACGCAAGAGTGAAAGTGAAAGGAAAAATGTGAATAAAAATGGTAATGTGCAGAATGTGAGTTATGGTGGTGTGCATGGGAGGAGTTGTAGTAGCAGTGTGGATGAGGGGGGTGCAAGCGGAGTGCAAGAAAGGGGTGCAAGTAGTGTGCAAGAGAGGCGTGCAAGTGGAGTTCAAGAGAGGGGTGCAAGTGAAATACAGGTGAGGAGCGGTAGTGGAATGGCAGAGAGAGGTGTTATGGCTGATGATTCTGTTAAGAGTAAGGGTCCAGGTTTGGCCTCTGGGTCAGTTCCTGGTTCGACTGCCCCCCCGGTAGTGGCTGCTTCTCCCAGAAGCTATGCCAGCGTCACTGCCGGGGGATCAGGGGGATCCCCATCTCCGTCTGGCTCTGGGGGGTCACTTGCAACAGCGCCTCCTGGAGGCTCTACGTAGGGGAGACAGGTCAATCCATGTAGAGGGGAGGGGTGAGGTTGACCTGTCTTTTTGGATAGAAAGACATGGCTTAGGCGCCTTCCGAGAACAAAACGGGGAGGTGGTCTGGTCCCTCCCGACATCCGGGCAGGAAAGTGGCCGTAGGAATGTGGTCCGTTTAGTGTGGAGGGGCGAAGATGCGTGTCCGCCTCGGGGTAAGGTGGTTGAGCTCCTCCTCCGGATGGAATTCAGGGCAAGTGACATCTTTGCCCTGATCCACCCCTATGGTACTTCCGAGTTTGACATTAGCTTTGTTCGGCCAGAGGGTTTGGAACTTTTCTGGTCGAATTATGAGGTGGTGAAAAGCGAGCCCGGCTGGCGGGATTTCTCCGTAAAGGCGATATCCCGTCAGAATCTGGCCAAGAAAGTGACCGTTTTGACACGTAACGAGTCACTATCTTGCTATGACATTATGACCTGGCTTAGCCGATATGGGGATGTGACGGACATGCCAAAAAAGAACTATGACGAACATGGGATCTGGTCTGGGGCCTGGACGTTTTCCGTCAAACTGAAGCGTTCGGGGAGTACTGTTGCCCACATCCCATCAGCTGCTTTCCTTGGGAGAGACAGAATCCAAGTTTTCTACCAGGGGCAGCCCAAGGTCTGTCACAGGTGTGGCAGCCCCACTCACTTTAGCGCAGCCTGTACTGTGCAGGTCTGTGCTCTGTGTGGTGGGGTAGGTCATCTTGCCGCATCCTGTAGGCAGATCAGGTGTCATCTGTGTGGTGTCTTAGGACACCCTTTCAGCCGTTGTCCTAGCGCCTTTGCCCGTGCGACGGTCACCTTGGCTGGGGAGAGCAGTAATGTTGCCTCAGTTGGGGAGGGCACGAGTGCGGGTGAAGGTGCAACAGGGTCAGTGAAGAGGAAAAGTCCCGCCAAGCTGAGGCGGGAGGCTAATCGGAGAAGGAGCAGGGAACTGGAGAGTTCCCATGTGGCAGGGGTAGCTTCTGACCCTGCTCCAGAGGTTAGTCCTGAAACTGCTGAGACCCTGGGGGAGAATGTGCTGGATGAGGAAATGGGGAGAATCTGTAAAGAAGAGGGCAGCAAGGCCAATCTTTCCGATTCCTCCCACTGTGAAAGTGTGGATGAGGAGGGTGAAGAGCGGCCAAAAAAGAAGGGCAGTAAAGGGAGAAAGAAGAGGTCAGAGCCCTCTAGTCCCCGTGCTGTGGACCAGGTCCCAAGCGGAAGCTTACCTGCCCCCCCTCTGATTGATCTGTCTAACCGGTTCTCTGTCCTTGAAGACATCTCCTCCCCCTCCTTGGAGGGGGGGGTCAGGGATGGGGTGCCTGAAGTGGGGGAGCCTCTAGGGGGAACTGGGCCCTGTCCTGATGGGGCAATTTCCTCAGGGGATGGGGCCAAATCGGAGCCAGGCGGAGATGGGGATTCTAAAATGGACCAGTCAGAGTCTAAAAAACGGTACAAAGAGAAGGAAGCCTCCTCATCTGGGGATGAGGGGGTAAAGAAGAAACAAAAATGAGGGGGTTAGGGCCATCTATCTCAATCACCCATGATGGCGGCACTCACCCCATTGACGCTGGCATCTATTAACTGTGCCAGTATAAAGTCTGATACGGCTAGATTCGCAGCCTTTGATTTTCTCGGCCGTGTTGAAGCCGATATTTTGTATCTGCAGGAGACCAGGTTGTCAGATCTTGCCTCTCTGGTAAAAGCCAGGAGAGAGTGGAGGCGCGGCCCCTCCCACTGGTCTCTTGCGGCTGAGCCGTATAGTGGGGTGGCGGTCCTTTTTACCGCTCCTGTTGAATGCAGACGGGTTATTGAGTTAGAAATGGGGAGGTGCCTGATCTTAGATGTCCTCATGAAGGGGCAAGAGCTCCGGCTTATTAACATCTACGCCCCACAAACCAAGTGGGGACGAAAAGATCTCTTTATGAGGATTAAGCCCTTTCTTTTTACAAGCCGACAGGTGATCTTTGGAGGGGATTTCAATACTGTCACGAGATCCCAAGATAGGAGAGGCTCCAATGATCGGTTGGCTTATGATAGCATAGCTCTCAATAGTATAGTTAGGGAAGCTCGCCTAGAGGATGCCCACATCCGGAGCCCCTCAGGCCACGCGGGTTTCACCTATCATCGAGGTAGCTGCAGGTCTAGAATAGACAGGTTTTATTTGAAGGAGGAAGCTGTCTCTTCTGCAGTGTCCGTGGTTGAGGTGGAGTTCTCCGATCACTGTATGATTTTGTTTTCCCTGAATGTTTCAGAGACCCCTCGGATGGGTAAAGGTTATTGGAAGCTGAATTCGTCCCTCCTGGAGGAAGCGGAGATAAGACAGTCCTTTGAGGATTTTCTTCAGAGTCAGGTACCTTTACTGGGCCTATGTAGTAGTAAGTCAGAGTGGTGGGAGATGTTCAAGAAGCGGGTTGCGGGGTTCTTCCGCCAGCTCTCGAGCCTCAGGTCCCTGAATAGGTATCGCCTGTATCAGGGACTGAGGAGGAAACTCGAGCTTCTCGTCTCGACTGGAGGTAGCCGGGAGGATATCTCCAGAGTGAAGTCCTTGCTGATGAGGTGTCAGTACGATAGGCACGCATCTTTGGTTTTTGAGAGGGATTTCGGGAAGTACCGCTCGCCCGACCCTTACAGAAACTGTAAGATGTCAGTGAGTAGTAAAGTCATTTCAGGACTGATTGATAGTACAGGATCTCTGAATCGGTCCAGATCAGGGATCTTGGATGTCGTCAGATCCTTCTACTCGCATCTCTTGGGAAGGAAGGATCTAGATCGAGACGGGATGTCGGCTTTCCTGGCTGAAACCATTCCTGAGCCAGGGGTAGACCCCTCTCTTGATGTTTTGGCAGAAGAAATCAGGGAAGAGGAAGTGAGACTGGCGATCGAGGGGCTTGCCCCCAAGAAGTCACCAGGTCCGGATGGCTTAACATCCGAGTGGTACAAGACCTTTAAGGAGTCTTTAGCTCCCCTCCTGACTGAGGTATTCAATGAGTGTCCTTCCTTGGGCACTCTGCCGAAGTCAATGAGGAGGTCAGCCCTGATTCTTCTCTCAAAGGGTAAAGATCCCAGCCATATTGAGAATTGGAGGCCCATAGCTCTTCTCAATACGGACAGGAAGCTTCTGGCCAAGATACTGTTTAATCGGCTGGTGAAGTTTGCACCCCGGCTCCTTTCGGGGGCCCAGCACTGCTCTGTTCCAGGCCGAAGCACCTTAAGTGCTGTTCTCGGTATCCGGGAGGCAGTGGAGCGGAGTAGTGCAGGTCTCTTGAAGGGGTACTTGCTGTCCCTGGATCAGGCCAAAGCATTTGATCGGGTGAACCACGAGTACCTCTGGTCCGTCCTCCTGAGATATGGCTTACCGTGTGCTTTTATTAATTGGCTTAAGACCTTATATGCAGGGGCAGAGAGTTTCCCGCTGGTGAACGGGTGGTCTGGCCGCTCTTTTGAGGTGGGGTCCGGAGTCCGTCAGGGTTGTCCTTTGAGCCCGCTTTTATATGTGTTCGCAATCGATCCCTTCGTCCGGAGGGTAGATTGTGGGCCGTTGGCGGGAGTCGGGATGAGTCTGGCGGAGCTGGATGTTGCCCAGAGAGTGGTGGCGTACGCTGATGATGTCACCATTTTTGTGTGCTCGAGAGAGGAGGTCGATGTGGTGATGTCGGAGGTGGAACGCTACTCGGAGGCATCCGGGTCTAAGATCAACCGGGATAAGTGTGAAAGTCTCTGGCTGGGAGGGGGAGATCCCACTTTTGATCTCCCGGACACCCTCCCAGGGCCCCAAGACTCAGCAAAAATTCTGGGCATCACATTCGGTCAGGATGATTATCCCACCAAAAACTGGGACGGTAAGCTACAGGATGCCACTCATAGGGTGGATCAGTGGAAGGGTTGGTCTATGACCCTCAGGGAAAGGGTACACCTGATCAAATCGTACCTGCTCCCCTTGTTTATCTATCTGGGCAGTGTATGTATCTTGCCAGATGCCTACTACACTAGGATCTACAGCCTGTTTTTCCAACTGTTATGGGGGAACAGGATGAACCTAGTCAAGAGAGAGGTTACGTACCGCACAAGGAGACTAGGGGGTTTATCTATGGTAAACCCTGTGGTGTTCTTAACCCCTTAAGGACCAATGACGTACCGGTACGTCATTGGTCCTGCTCTTCTGATATAACGCGGGGTTACACAGTAACCCCGCGTCATATCATGGCGGGCCCAGCGTCATAGTGAAGCCGGGACCCGCCTCTAATAGCGCGCAGCGCCGATCGCGGCGCCGCGCGCTATTAACCCTTTAGCCGCGCGCTCAAAGCTGAGCCGCGCGGCTAAAAGTGAAAGTGAAAGTTCCCGGCTAGCTCAGTCGAGCTGTTCGGGATAGCCGCGGCTAATCGCGGCATCCCGAACAGCTGACAGGACAGCGGGAGGGCCCCTTCCTGCCTCCTCGCTGTCCGATCGCCGAATGACTGCTCAGTGCCTGAGATCCAGGCATGAGCAGTCATGCGGCAGAATCGTTGATCACTGGTTTCTTATGAGAAACCAGTGATCAACATAGAAGATCAGTGTGCGCAGTGTTATAGGTCCCTATGGGACCTATAACACTGCAAAAAAAAAGTGAAAAAAAAAGTGAATAAAGATCATTTAACTCCTCCCCTATTAAAAGTTTGAATCACCCCCCTTTTCCAATAAAAAAAAAACACAGTGTAAATAAAAATAAAAATAAACATATGTGGTATCACCACGTGCGGAAATGTCCGAATTATAAAAATATATCATTAATTAAACCGCTCGGTCAATGGCGTGCGCGCAAAAAAATTCCAAAGTCCAAAATAGTGCATTTTTGGTCACTTTTTATATCATTTAAAAATGAATAAAAAGTGATCAATAAGTCCTATCAATGCAAAAATGGTACCGTTAAAAACTTCAGATCACGGCGCAAAAAATGAGCCCTCATACCGCCCCATACACGGAAAAATAAAAAAGTTATAGGGGTCAGAAGATGACAATTTTAAACGTATAAATTTTCCTGCATGTAGTTATGATTTTTTCCAAAAGTCCGACAAAATCAAACCTATATAAGTAGGGTATCATTTTAATCGTATGGACCTACAGAATAAAGAGAAGGTGTCATTTTTACCGAAAAATGTACTACGTAGAAACAGAAGCCCCCAAAAGTTACAAAACAGCGTTTTTTTTTCAATTTTGTCGCACAATGATTTTTTTTCCCGCTTCACCATAGATTTTTGGGCAAAATGACTGATGTCATTACAAAGTAGAATTGGTGGCGCAAAAAATAAGCCATCATATGGATTTTTAGGTGTAAATTTGAAAGAGTTATGATTTTTTAAAGGCAAGGAGCAAAAAACGAAAATGCAAAAACGGAAAAACCTCCGGTCCTTAAGGGGTTAACAAACACCTTCTTGAAAGCCAACATCTCAAACCTCTGGTCAGAGAGGGCTCCTCCGTGGGTACTCTCCTGCAGGGAATGGTTTCGGCCTTTCTTCCAGGAATGGGAGACAGGAGGGCAAGTGAAGGACCTCCGTACGCCCCATGGGCATCTTCCGGCTTACGCTACACCGACTCTGAAGGCGATACGTCGGTGGGGTCTGGGAGTGTGGGAGATCAGGACCCAGTCAAGGCAGTTCCTTGACAAACGGGTTCTGTTGACCCACTTCCAGAAGCCTCTGGCGCTCAGGGTCTGCCCAGGTCGGGATCTGAGGGTGGGGTTGTATCTCTTAAATATGAAAAGGATCCCCCAGAAGTTTTGGGACTTGGCCTGGCGCTGCTTTCAGGGGAAGCTATATGTGAGGGACAATTTGAAGTGCAGGAGATCTGATGACCGGGAATGTCCCCGAGAAGAGTGCGGGGACATGCTGGAAAGCATGGACCATTTCCTGCTTCATTGTCCCTTTAATATAAGGGTCTACAACCGGGTGGGTGCTTCCATCGGCTGGAGTCAACTTGCCGGCCTTACCTATCCAGAGTGGGCTTATGGGGCATTCAGGAACCTGGGTGGCCGAGATCGGGGCACTTTGTTTTTAGTCAGCTTAGTGGTTAGGTACTACACGTGGAATGCACGGTGTTTAGTGTCTACACAGCGCAAAGTCCTCTCCGAGGTGGAGGTCTGTAGGAACATCACCGGTGACCTCGGGAAGATCAGGTCTTTGGAGTATGGCAGTCTTGGTACCAGTAGGGCTTCTCTCCTATGGAGAGGTTTTTCTTTTGATGTGCCCTAGGTACTAGACCTTTTGGGTAGAGTACCCTTGTTTTTGTTAGGGACAGTGATGTAGGGACAGGGTTAGGGTGATAGTAGGGTCAGTTTATTTTTAGGGATAATGGTAGGGTGAGAGGTAGGGTGCAGTTAGGGAAAGAATATACATTTTGTATGTATCAGGATTGCCATCCTTCTTCCTGGTGGTGGGCTAATGCATGTGCACCATAGCTTTTTGTTTTGTTTTCAGATGCTATGGTTATGAAGGGCTTACAGGCACCGAACTTGGGCCTAAAGTGGGTTGTATTGTTTGCTTATGTATGTTAAAGCTGGTAATGGTTAAGTTGGTTGGGAGGAGTTCTAGGTTGGGAGGGTATATTTGTGGGTGGTGGTGGTCTTTTCTTTTGGTGGACCTGGCATGGGTGAGTGGACTGGACATTGAGGACTATGAACTGTATGGAAAAAACTCTGACCCATGTACAGGAGGGCGGGTGGTGTGGGTGAAGGGTCAGTTTAGTGTAGAATGTTCTTTTATATTTGTAGGTGTGTTTTCTGTTTATTTATAGGTGTATATAGTTTGTGTATAGTATTGTACATAGTAGTGTATATAGTCAGTTATGTATATAGTATGTATAATGTATGTTATATTATTATTAAAAAAAAAAAAATTATTTATTTTTTAAGTATATAGTATTTATAGTAGAGATAGACATGGCAGTCGAACCAGTTTTGTTTTTGTAGTAATGTTTCTTTAGTATCCCGTTGTGGATTTATTTTCTTTGGTTTATATATGTAGTATGTAGTAAAGATGTGTGTAAGCATGTGTGTATTGTGTTTTCTGTGATATTTTCCCGAGTTTGGGTATTTTGAGTTGAATTTAATTTATTTATTTATTTATTTATTTATTTATTTTGGTTTCTTGGTTAAATGTAGTTAATATATTGATATATATGTGTGCATGTGTGAGTGTGGTATAGTGTTGTTATTATTATTATTATTATTATTTAAAAAAAAAAAAAACATGGTGTGCAGTGTGAGTGCTTGTTGTGTTTTCTATGTATGATTTTTCCCGAGTTTGGGTGTTTTGAGTTAAAGCGAAATAGTGCTATATTTATGTTTCTTATGAGTGTGTTGTTTGGCTATGAAAGGTGTAGTTATAATATTTCTAGTACTAGTAGGAAAGCTGGGCTGGCCGGTTAGGCAGGATTTTTGTTCTTTTATTTAAATGTAAAGTTTGGGTTTATGTTATTTCATGTTGTTGTTTTCCGTTATGGCAAAGTTGTGCTGGTTTATGTTTTGTTATGATTTATATTTTTCTAATAAAAGATTTACAGGATATACCTCAGGATCAGTACAGGATAAGTAATGTATGTACACAGTGACCTCACCAGCAGAATAGTGAGTACAGCTCTGGAGTATAATACAGGATATAACTCAGGATCAGTACAGGATAAGTAATGTATGTACACAGTGACCTCACCAGCAGAATAGTGAGTACAGCTCTGGGGTATAATAAAGGATATAACTCAGGATCAGTACAGGATAAGTAATGTATGTACACAGTCACCCCACCAGCAGAATAGTGAGTGCAGCTCTGAAGTATAACACAGAATGTAACTCTTAGACAGTACACAACACATAAAAATGCATGTATACAGTGACTTTTATGCACTTCATAATTGTTAAATTGTTAATTGTTCCTACTAAAACATAGGATTGCAGAATGTTTGACTACAGATAGTTCTTGGATCATTTTGGACATATATAAGACAACATAAGGTCCACCTCGTTCTTGATGACTGGAGGTCCTGGGTGGATATTGTCAGGAAGATAGTGGCAGGATGTCATGTCCCAGGCATCCAGGATTATGACCCCGGTTCCCTTGAAGGCTGCCCTCAGTAACATGTCCAGCTGAAGAGACAACCAGTCACTGATATATAATGACTTGTAACCCGTGTTGGCTGATTTGATGATCACTGTCGTCTCAGGGCTTCGTAGAAGCAGAGACCTTATTTCTTGACGGACTCTCTCGAGTCGTTCTATGTAAACTCTTACGGGGTAGGTGGTAAAATGTGCCCATAAGCTTAGCATGATCACAGTCTGGGGCCCTCCACCAATCCCAGCCAAGTGAGCTACTTCATCGTGGATGTTGGCCATTACAGTCTTGGTAGTCCTGAAAGGTAATCCATGGGCGCGCCATCGCATGACTAGACCAGCGTCAGCATCTACGGCTATAAGAGGTCCTGACAGGTCGTTAACGTGCAAGTCTATCCTTTTCAGACCTTCATAAGAAGAAGAGATTGTTATTTTATACATAGTATAAATATAATTTTATACACTATAACCTGCCCATAGCAACCAATTAAAAGGCCTCTGAAAAATGAAAGAAGCGATCTGATTGGTTGCTATGGGCAACTCAGCAACTTTTCCTCTGGACGTTTCCTCTTGATAGATCTCCCCCTATATGTATATGCAAAGTAGCTTTTCCCTAGAAAATTTTCTTACAGAGGATATAAAAAAAACAATAGCGCTGACTTATTGAGCTGCAGGTCCTTGGAAAATGTGTGCAACATCATCAAAACACATTTGTAATCAAGGCAAATGTCCGACAACCAATACCTCAGCCCCAGAGAAAAAGTAGTGGGACACTGCATATTGCATTATTCATTTAGGAATTACAGCTACTGAAATAGTGCCTTCATTTTTTCAGGCTCTACATATTTGGACAATTGACGGATCAGTAGTCTCATGGTCCAGTGTGGACAGTCTTATTATTATTTCATGACACTTTAAAAGATTTGGAGATGATTCCAAGTGTTGAATTTGCATTTGGCGCTGTTCATGGGAACTCCTAATATGTGGTTCAAGATGAGCTCTGATCAAAGTAACTTTTCTGAAACTTGCGGCATCATGGAAAACATCTGAACACAGCATTAGAACCTATCAGGTAATAGGGACAGTATATAGGGCACTAGGGAACTAACCAGTTAGATTTTAAGGGGTACTCCGGTGGAAAACTTTTTTTATTTAAATCAACTGGTGCCAGAAAGTTAAACAGATTTGTAAATAACTTCTATTAAAAAATCTTAATCCTTCCATTACTTATTAGCTGCTGAATACTACAGAGGAAATTATTTTCTTTTTGGAACACAGAGCTCTCTGCTGAATCACGAGCACAGTGCTCTCTGCTGACATCTCTGTCCATTTTAAGAACTGTCCAGAGTAGAAGAAAATCCCCATAGCAAACATATGCTGCTCTGGACAGTTCCTAAAATGGACAGAGATGTCAGCAGAGAGCAGTGTGCTCGTGATGTCAGCAGAGAGCACTGTGTTCCAAAAAGAAAAGAGTTTCCTATGTAGTATTCAACAGCTAATAAGTACTGGAAGGATTAAGATTTTTTAATAGAAGTAATTTACAAATTTGTTTAACTTTCTGGCACCAGTTGATTTAAAAAAAAAATAAGTTTTCCACCGGAGTACCCCTTTAACAGTAAAGTAAACTTCTTACTTGAAATAAAACTCTCCAGGTATTCAAACCACTGGCGTAGCGTTGAGTCACCAAACATGTAGATGTTTTTCCCTTTCAGGCAGGAGAGAGCATCCGCAGGTCGAGGAAAATGGCGACCCAAGCATGTAAGTGATGTCCACCTGTCATTATAATAGAATCCGGAGGGCTGCCGAGGTTCCTGGCCACGTCTACACACCAAGAGGTGGGAGGTGAGAACTACAAGACGAAGAAGCGATGAGATGTGGTGAAATTTAAACGTTCACTTCTAACACCTGGGGTTGTAATAATTAAGCTCCCACTGTAAATTAAAGGGGTACTCCGCTGCTCAGCGCTTGGAACAAACTGTTCCGAACGCTGGAGCCGGGAGCTCGTGACATCATAGCCCCGCTTTCACACTGCTGTTGGCATCCACCCCGTTCAGGGTCGTTCGGCACTTTTTTTTTTTTCGTGCACTGAAACTGCCGGGTCCTGACGGAAACCATTCACTTGAATGGGGTCCGTCAGGGATCCAGTAGTTTAGTGGGGATGTCCCAGTACAGGACATGGTCCTGTCAAGTTCAGTCCCTCAGTGACCTGGGAGCTCCCCTGCAAGGTCTCCCCCTGTTGGTTTTATAAAGATGTGTGTGTCACTTTAATGCCTAGACAGTCTCCTAATGTATAGGTAGTGCCAAGGACCTGTGGGAGGTCTCAAGGACCTGTGTAAGTCTGTCACATGTTATGTTATGCAGTCACATGATTTGTTGTCACATATTCTCCCAGAGAGCACCAACTTAACCTATGACCCGCAGCTTGACCAATGGGCTTTAGTCCAGCCCCCCACTATATAGAGGGACGGCCATTACAATTCACTCTTATCTCTTAGCTCTTACCACCAGCCACCTTACTGAGCATAGCAACCACCAGAGATCTCAGTGCAAGTGATCAGCATCTCGAAGACCCCAAAAGCTACAGTCATTCCAGTAATTCTCAAGTCTATGTCTGCTGTCACTGAAACTAGTCAAGTCCTGGATATAGTCAAGTCTAATTTCAAGTCAAGTTAACTACAAGTATATTGGTCCAGCAAGCTGCGAGGTCCTTCTGAGCCCTCTCCCCCTCTCTGGGAAATCTGGCCTTAGCTGTGAAGATAATTCCATCTGTCTTCTACTCAGTAAAGCCCCTGTTTGACCATAACTGGTTGTGGACTCTCACTTCACTTCTAGCAATTGGAATAGCAGGGAATCCGGGCGTGCGGTGTTCCGGAACCCAAAAACCACACTGGCGTCATGAACACTAGGGGTTAACACCATCCAGCCCCCGGGGTTGATACCATCTGATCCCACCACTCTCACCGCTACACCCGTGGTCCTGCCATTTCACCCGGTGGTCCATCACAGTGGAATTTAGCAGAGAGAAAAAATTGTAGTAGTCCGAAGGCAGTGGGAAGTGGCCTAAGTCTGTCGTGTTGCACATTTGAGACTGTACCCTTTGACTTAAAGTATGAGTTAATGGGGTACAGCATAAAGCCTGCAACATGATGGAGACAGAAACCTGGCAAATAATATGCCTGGCTTCCCTCTTGGAACTTGTGTAGAGGAAGCCTAGAATTTCATTTACCAGGTTTCCCTCTTTTATGGTGTAGCTGCGTACTCTGACTTCAGGGCGCAGCCGCAGCATAGTTTGTTATTTTATGGAAGCCTGGCAGGCTGGCATAACAAATGCCACACAATGCTTTCCTCACGCTACACCTGCACCTGTTCCCCTTGTGTGAGGTCAGGGCCCAGAGTCCTGCTATAGAAGCTGCTATAGAGGCTTCCCTGCCCCTTCCCTGTGGCCACTATCTGCCACAATGATGCAATGCAAATATTTCCAGGGCTGGTTTGTATTCCCAGTCTGACCCTGATGGCACGTATAACCACAGTCTACTACACAGAGGACCACAATATCCATTGTGACGTCTTTACCCTGACCTGAGGGACTTTCTTCTTCTGAATTGACTGAGGGGAGTTCGCTGTGCAAGGCCCTCTAAGCAGGAAAGTCTACATGAGGTCCACAGATGATAGCTAAAGTACAGCTGTACAACGTAAAATCCGGCAGGGTCTTACCTACTGAGGTCTTGTCTGAGGTGACATAGATTGAAGGTACTGAGCCGTTTATAACCACGTCGGTGACAAAGCTGGAAAAGCACAAAAAATTATAAAATACAATGAACCGAAAGGGGAACAGAACTCACATTTTACCATATTTTTTAACAAGGTTTAGGATGAGCCAGATGAACCACATTGTAGTTGGCTTATCAGGTTTTTATAGCAGCCCTAACACAAGGCCAAGGACCTCTACTATGCAGAGTCCCACAATTGTTGTGCCACCGTGAATGTTCATAGGCTTAAGCCCCCTTCCATAGACTTGCATTGAGCGGGCGTAGCGTGATGTCACGAGGTGGCGTGGTCGACCCTCTGCAGCGCGCGCACAATGTTCAGGACTAAATGTTCATGGCCAATGGAGTACCCCTTTAAGTGCATCGATTCCCTGGTTGGACTTGATGGATGTATGTCTTGATGGACGTATGTCTTTTTTCAACCATACTAACTATGTGTGTACTGCCATTCTCACCCACCAACACACCTCCAGGCACGTCTTCATGGGTCCTCGTGGTGGCTAGCCCCTACCTTTACCAGGCTTTGGATCAAAGTCTGTGGCAGCAGTATGTTAGGAAGGACCACCTAGTCACATGGGTGCTGAACTGGACAGCGCCAACATGGAAAACTGGTCCTGTGGAGCATAGCTGTGTCGACCCTAGGGATGATGAACGTTATACTGAAGTCTAGTTGGGAGTAGTAGTCTTTAAGCTGTTAGGTCACATGGCAGGATGTTGTACCTAACCTGATGTTTCAGGTGACCCCCCACTGACCTATTGTCAATAGAGAGGGGCATTTACTAATCTTTTACTATGTAGTCTGGTTTTTACCCTGTTTTTTTCTACTTCATTTTTGACTATGTGCGACAAATTTACTAAATTGTTGCACGGCGTTAATAAATTTGGCACACATAGGCAAAAGTGGGAAATTTACTTGAAAAAATAGTCTGTTCCATTTTCCTGCTGTCTGAATAGGTTTGGCTGCTAGGTTTCCTTCTGGATCTTTTGTTTTTGAGGTTTTTTTTTTAGCTTTTCCACCACATCTAAATAATTCAATAACTAAATTGTATTCATGGCTCAGAATAGTGGTAAACGGCATTTAGTGTGTGTGTGTTTATTACATTTTTTTAACACTGTTTTTTCTCCCTAAATGTACTTACTTGTCTTTTTTTTTTTTTTTTTACTTCTTCTACAGATCCGTGTATCCTGTGAACTCGGATTCGGTGGACTACTTCGATGACCAGCGTTTTTCTTTGTTTCATTTTAATAAAATGGTTAACGAGGGCTTGTGGGGGAGGGTTTTTTGTAATAAAATTTTTTTTAAACCTGTTGTGTTTTTTCCTTACTTTACTAGACAGGCTTAGTAGTGGAAGCTGTCTTATAGACGGAGTCCATTACTAAGCTGGGCTTAGCGTTAGCCACAAAAACAGCTAGCGCTAACCCCCAATTATTACCCCGGTACCCAACGCCACAGTGGTGCCGGGAAGAGCCGGTACCAACAGGCCTGGAGCGTCAAAAATGGCACTCCTGGGCCTAGGCGGTAACAGGCTGGCGTTATTTAGGCTGGGGAGGGCCAGTAACAATGGTCCTCGCCCACCCTGGTAACGTCAGGCTGTTACTGTTTGGTTGGTATTTGGCTGAGAGTAAAAATAGGGGGGACCCTATGCGTTTTTTTTCTTAAATAAATAATTAAATATTTTTAAAAAACACATAGGGTCCCCCCTATTTTTATTCTCAGCCAAATACCAACCAAACAGTAACTGCCTGATGTTACCAGCGTGTTACCGCCTAGGCCCAGGAGCGCCATTTTTGACGCTCCAGGCCTGTTGGTACCGGCACTTCCCGGCACCCCTGTGGCGTTGGGTACCGAGATAATAATTGGGGGTTAGCGCTAGCTGTTTTTGTGGCTAACGCTAAGCCCAGCTTAGTAATGGACTCCGTCTATAAGACAGCTTCCACTACTAAGCCTGTCTAGTAAAGTAAGGAAAAAACACAACAGCTCCCGCTGCTACAAGACTACAACTCCCAGCGTGTCCTCACTGTAAGGGCATGCTGGGACTTGTAGTCTTGCAACAGTTAGCAGACAGATGGGAATTGTGTGGCGCTGGCAGATGAGAGGGGGGGATGTAATTCCCTGCAGTGTCCCTGTAGCGAAGTGAGGGTAGCGGGGAGGAAGTATGTCAGAGCCCGGGCGACAGTAGCTTTTCCTGCTCCATGTTGGAGCTGGAGTAAATTTAGTCAATTTTTATGGCCGTTACGACAGTTTATTGCGCAGCTGCGATTGTCTCAGTTAATAAATACCTGACCACTGCAAGTAAAAAATGAAAACTTGCGTAAATCAAGCGGGAAATTTTTTTTTACTTTCTAGCTCTTGCTAGAGAAAGTCGCACGATAAATAGGGTAGGCGCAATTGCGACAATTTTGCGCCAAAAATAGTCAGAAAAAATTGACTAGACCCCTTAGTAAATGCCCCTCAGAGTTGTTACCGTGTAGTGCAAAGTACAGGAATGAGACCTGTGGACAGAAGGATTCTGTGAATCAATTTTAAAACTTTATTGAAACCACTTATGCAAATTCAATACAACACAGTTCAGTTTTCTTTAGTACAACATAGAATGTTACAGCTTTTAACCCAGATAAATATTAGGTCACTGTCCCTTTACATGGTCCTTTTGTCAAAGATTTATAGAATAGAAAATCTCAGGAGAAAGTGTTCCGACTGTGGCAGGAGATCGCAGTCCAGTGAGCTTGTCCTCTACTTAGGAGTCTCTACACACTGTGGTGCAATACTTATTCTTTCTTTACTCACAAACTCTGCTTGTGACACGATACCCAGAGGGATGTACACAGGAGACACTGGATGACCTGCCAGCCACCCAGCACTAAGAGAGTGTATGCAGAGGAACCCTTGTTCAATGTTGCTCTGGCAAAAGTCAGGCCTAGAACTAACAGGTTTTGGGAGGATGGACTAAGGACATCTCACTCAGCTATAGGCTAAGAGAGGATCATGTGACCAAGGCATCTTTCATCTGATACAATATTAATGAAAATCTTAACCCTATACACTCTTGACTTACCTCAGTATATGATATTAAAGGGGTACTCCGCCCTTAGACATCTTATCCCCTACCCAATTATCGCGGGGGTCCTGCCGCTGGGGACCCCCGCAATCTCGGCTGCAGCTCCCCAAACATCCGGTGCACAGAGGGAACTTCGCTCCCTCCCAGATGACTGGCAATGCGGGGCAGAGGCTCATGACGTCACCGTCACGCCCTGTTCATGATGTCATGGCCATGCCCCCCTCAATGCAAGTCTACGGGAGGGGGATTGATGTCATGAGTGGGGAGTGGCAGTGGTGTCATGAGCCTCCGGCGCTGAACCCGACGCTCTAAACGAACACCAGGTGCAGCACAGAGAACACAGGGGTCCCCAGCGTCGGGACCCCCGCAATCAGACATCTTATCCCCTATCCTTTGGATAGGGGATAAGATGTCTAGGGGCGGAGTACCCTTTTAATGCAGTACAATGCACAAAAACAAGCTTACTGCACCCTAAACACATTTATGCTTTCTCACAGCACACATAGTCACAAACCAGGGAAGTTTTTTGGATACTTAGAATATTGGTGCGGCCACTCACAAGTATGGAATTGTCAAGTTCCCCAGGTATCTAGGACTTAGGGGGCCAAGCTGAGCAGAGATCAATGCAAGCCAGGGAGTGATGTTCATAACCGCACACTTCTACTAGCTCGTTCTCCTGATTGGTGGAGGTCTCAGCACTGAGACCCTGATGGAGCAAAACATTTGGCATGTTTCTGGGACACTTAAAGGGGTTATCCAGGAAAAAAACTTTTTCTTATATATCAACTGGCTCCAGAAAATTAAACAGATTTGTATATTATTTCTATAAAAAAATCGTAATCCTTTCAGTACTTATGAGCTGCTGAAGTTGAGTTGTTCTTTTCTGTCTAAGTGCTCTCTGATGACACGTGTCTCGGAAACCGCCCAGTTTACGAGCAAATCCCCATAGCAAACCTCTTCGACTCTGTGCAGTTCCCGAGACAAGCAGAGATGTCAGCAGAGAGCACTGTTGCCAGACAGAAAACAACAACTCAACTTCAGCAGCTGATAATTATTGGAAGGATTAAGATTTTTTAAATAGAAGTAAATTACAAATCGGTTTAGCTTTCTGGAGCCAGTTGATATATAAAAAAATAAAAAATAAAAAAGGTTTTTCCTGGAATACCCCTTTAAAATGTTTTCATTTTGAATGATAGGGGCACTGTAATGTTCAGATTACCTCCCTTGTATGTATATATAGATATATATATATATCCCCTGTATACACACAAGTGGTTACGCTATCACTATATACAGCTACTATAGTACAGTGGAGACCAATATACAGCCTCCAGAGTGCTGGTCCATATAACCAGGGCTCGAGTCCTGCAGGAACGCGTGGGAACTGAGTTCCTGCACTTTTTCCACAGCAGGAACACCGTTCCCAATAGCAAGACCAGCCCTTGAGTGGACAGCTTGGGTGAGTTCCCTCACTTTTTTTCCCCAGGACTTGACCCCTGCATATAACTATGAAAGCTGAGAGGGAGAATAACAAGAGAGCGAATCATGTTACATTGATCAGCCACTAGATGTCAGTGTAAGACTGTTCAATGAATGTTGTATGCTATGGCGGTATTATTCAGCCAACGTATAGAGTTACTTTATGGTGGTATTGTTTAACCACAGTATGGTGGGACCGGGGCTATGATGAACAGGTTATTCAGGATACATTTTTTAAGGCTAGGGTGAGAAATAGGGAAGATCTGGTGTTCAATAGAGGAAACAGCAAAAGAGGTGAAATGACCCGAGCTGTTTGTTCATTTGGACACAGCCCTATGTCAGACATTGTTAGGGGATAAGATGTCTGAACGCGGGGGTCCTGCCGCTGGGGACCCCCACAATCTTGCATTCAGCACCCACCTCTTTGAGCTGCACACCACGCTGCCAGCTCACAAACTGCAGGGTGCCGACCAAGGGGCCGGAGTATCGTGACATCACAACTCCGCCCCCGTGTGATGTCACGCCCCCGCTATGCAAGTTTATGGGAGGGGGCTTGTGACGTCACGGCGGGACAGCCATCACGCCCCCTCCTATTGACTTACATTGAGGGGGCGTGGTCATGACGCGACGAGCCTCTGCCCCACATCGCCAGTCATCAGGCAAGGAGCAAAGTTTGCTTCGGGCACCGAATGTCTGGGGTGCCGCAGCCGAGATTGCAGGAACCCCCACGATCAGACATCTTACAGTATCCCCTATCCTTTGGATAGAGTTTAAGATTTCTAGGGGCGGAGTACCCATTTAAGGGATTTTATGGGATGAAAGGCAGGTTTGGTCTTTCACCCCTTCTTGGGCTACTCTAGGTTTTCTGACTATCCCAGATCAGCACAGGTGCTGAAGACAGCTCTTTAACAGGCTTTAAAACTAAGTGAACATTGGTCTGCAAGTGAGACTGTGAGGAACCTGCACCCCCGATGGAGAGTTCCAATAGTGGACATTATTACCCGTGTTGTGTAAGGTCTTATTAAGTCATTGTATGGTGGTATTTTTCAATTGCTGTCTAGTGTTATTATTTAGTCAATGCATTGCAGTATTATTCAGTAACTATATGGTGGAAATAACCAGTCAATGAATGGCAGCATTGTTTAGTTACTATATTATTTGGTCACTGTATGGGGGTAGTATGCAGTCAACATATGGCGGTATTATTAGCTTATTGTCTGTTATCATTTAGTTAATGAAAGGTGGTATTATTTCCTTACTGTATGTTGCAAATATTAATTCAAAGTATTGCGGCATAATTTAGGTATTATATATGGTGGCAAAACTCAATCGATATATGGTGGCATTCTGTTACTTTATGGTGCTATTACTTAACAATATACAGTGCTTCTAATAGTTCTGAATTAT